>NW_006921540.1:2255007-2349727 GCF_000340215.1 Pseudocercospora fijiensis CIRAD86 | reverse complement strand
ACCTATGAGCTAAGCTAGCTAGGGTCGATCTTACGGATAATAAGTTACTTCTCGATCTTTCTAACTCTTTAAGCGAGGCGAACCTCGACTACTATACTTATAATAGCCTTTACCTATAGAAACCGGACGAACCGTGTTTTTTTTAAAAAAATAAGATAAGATTAACACTTAAAGGCTACTAAACCTAACTAACTAGGGCTAGCGAAACTACGAATAATAATAGTCCTCGTAATAATAAGAACAATCCCTCGGAAACAGATAAACCCTCGGAGCGGACATTTCTAGGTCTTTTAAGAGTAGACGCAAAGAACTCGGACAACCTTACTTAGAACGGGGGCAGTGCTACAATACCCTGTATACCTACCTATTATAGTAGGGAAGGTACGCTCGTATTGTAATTAGTTGCTAGCCTTTAATTTATATAGCTATATAACACCTTATTATTACTATAGCAGTAGTAATAGCGCAGTTAGAAGTTAGACATTATATTAGAGGTAAGGTTTAATACGGTTATATAATTAGGTAGTTAAGCGTTTAATTTAGCGCGGACTAAGCGGCTTATTAGATCTACTAAGTTAGTAGCGATAGAGGTTAAGATTAGAACAAAGACCGGCTACGAGGGCGCGGCCTTTAGAAAGGAAGCGTATATTAGGACTAAAGAGGTTATACGTAATTAGCATATAACTAGGCTCGAGTAAAGCTAGGGTCTTAATGCCTTAGGCAGGGCTTAGCGCTTAGTAGTAGGCTAACTTGCCCGCCTTCCTCTCTCTCTTTCTAGTTCCTTATCGAATACTACCTATACCTACTACTACCCTATCTACCTACTAATATACCCTTCTTACAATTATTCCCTTCTACGACTACTAAACCCTTATTATCTATACCGCTTAGTAGGGGTTTTCCTACCTTCTTAAATATCGGCTCTCTTCCTCTAGTTAGCTAATTAGTATTTAACTTATCGTCGTCTATTAAACTAGTAGATATATCTAGCTAATTATTACCTTTATCGTCGTTATAACTATCTTCTACGAAGGCCTAGAAGCTCGCTATTGTTATATACTTCTTAGCAGAATTAAGTTTAGAAATATAAAGATAATTAAGTTATATATAGAGGCCGATAGCGGCGGCAATAGCTAAGCTACTCGAAGGGGTTTAACGTACCTACAACCGAGTCCAATTAAGGCCTATTCATTCACCTATAGAGCGGCTTCTATATACTAACTAAGTGGACACTATAGGGGTTGATCCCTGTTTAGCCGACGAACGCCGGATGGCGACGAGTTTTCACAGGGGATCTGTCGGCTCAGCCTACCACAGTTCCTCCAACTCGCCAGAGTCTTTCGTTCACACTAGCTGGTTGCCGAACACTCTGAACCCGGACGTGGTCACGGTGTTGTTATTTGACGATGCCACAAATCCCGCCGCCTCAAATGCGCCAGGTGAAGAAAGTCGTGGCCGGGAAGCTCTTCCGTGCTGGCAGTGACGGTGACGGTCAGGGAGCCCTCGGCGTCAGCCTGGACTGGACTGGTACTTGATTAGGGCTGGAGGTATGAATACAGTCAGTTCTACGTGTAAAACAAGGGATTCGGAATGAATTTTCGTATTCGGGACAGAATCTACCGCATTTGAATGCGAAGCGCCATGGACTCGTCAGACTGTGGTAGTCGCATGGCGAGCTCAGACGGTCATTCGAATTGTGAGGAGCCGTCGGCGTCTTATACGAGCAAGAGTGGTCATGAATTTCATCTTGTGGTCTGGAAGATCAGGCCGAGACCAAAGACTCTGTCGAAGATGCTTTTGCCCAAAGATACCATTGGAGGAAATTCAAGATATATATTCCCAACCATCAGCCACCTCACAACACGATCGCATTGTTCTCACGCCCACCAGCCGTCTCAAACTCCTCTCTTCCTTCCCGGCCCACATCAATATCTCGAATCCCATTGTTCCAAAACTTTTCCCTCGCCAGTCGCATTAGCTCTCCAGCTGTCGTGTCGGGGCCGCACTTGACATCAACGGAATGCTTAGGGATCAGGCCCAAGAAAGGCAGCCTCGCAACAGTGACCCAGTAGACATCCTTGGCATTTTGCATCACCAGCATCTTCTGCCAACTCTCGGCCTCCTTCGGCGCAAGGCGCTTTTCTGTGATCTTGATTGCAAAGGCGGCTCCAGAGCTAGGTCGGAAAGGTGAAGAAGAGGAATTGTATACGAAGCTAAAGATTGGACGGTGGATCTTCGAGGACTCGTATGGCAAAAGCAAGGGCGCGACGAAGGGTTCGCCGCTGTACAGTCTCTTGCTCGGATCTGGAAGAAAGCACAGGTTTCTTTGCAGCTTGACAGAGCTCTTGACAGCGTCTTGAAAGACACGGCCGACCTCTTGGATCTTTAACAAGGCCTTCTGTGCTGCTACGTCGGCATTCTCTGATGTGAAGAAGGCAAGCAGGATCATCTCGAGCAGTTCTGCCGTGTTGATGACTTTGTGACAGTATTGGTAGCTCTTGGTAAGTGCATGCTGGTCTTGACGATTGGCGGAGGTCTTGGAAGAGATCTAAAGATATCAGGTTCCAGGCAAGGCATTGGACCAGATTGATTTTTCGACTTACGATCGAACGTGGACGCTGCTTGATCGGCTTGTTTCTTTGAACAGCCATGCTTGGCTCCTGTGCTGCTGGCGTACGATCTGCTGACGAGCGGTGTCTAGTCAATTTGCACGCAAGACTATTTCAGCGCAGGTCGTAGCAGTCAATCAAGAAGTGAGCAGGCACTGCACGTGCTCAAATAGTGAGACATGAATATTGACCGGAGCCTTGCTCACTTCACTTACTCACATGCTTCTAGGCCGAATCCATTATCACATGCCACAAGGACAAAGTCTTTGCGTCGACTGGCCAATTGCGAGCTTCACTGCAGCCATTGGTAAGCACATCACCTGGTTTTGTTTCTTGGGCAAGATGAATGCCTGAACGCATCGACGAGGTAGTCCCCTTGCCGTGTTTATCAGTTGCCATAGCTAGTTTCTTGTACCGCAATTCCCGAGAACAGGGCTATCAAGAAAGGAACTTCGAAGCCTTCTACTCACTCTGCAGCGAGGCTGGCCATCGTCAAGAATATGTACTCGGGAAGCTCTTCTGGAAGGCGCAAAGGAAGTCCTTGCGGACGGTGAAGATATAGCTGCGATTCTGAGGTTGTGTTCTCATTGGCCCGGCATTCGTGCGATCATTTCCTGTCTTTAATTTCCTCCGAGTCTTGCTCTGAGAACTTGATGCACCGATCATTCCTGGTGGATATCTTATACCTTCGATGTGGTACACGAGGCATGAACAGGCCTTGAGCACTGGGTTTATGTATACGAATTGATCGACGATCATCTCGATTGGACAGAGTGGACATGGAATCGGTAGCATTGCTCGTGGGCATCATTGGAGGCAGTAGTTCATGACGCTCAGACGAACTTCCATCCTATGGGCTTTGCTGTGGGACTCTTCTTGCCAGATAACGTTATGAGGGCGAAGTTTCTTGGTGAAAGGGAGAAGGCGATTGCTGTGGAGAGGATCAGAGCCGATCAAACCATCGATACACGAAACACTTCGCAAAAGAACTTTGTGCGTAGAAAATTCACGGCCTAGGATCCAACCACGCACCGCTCCCATCAAGAAAAATCTGCTCAGGATCCGCAACATCCTTCCCACAAATGCCCTCACCCTTCTTATTAGCCCACCTCTGAAACTTATTATCATCCGTCGTGAAACCCGGCTTCGAAAAAACCGGAGGCCAAAATCGAATCTCCTGATCCCCTCTCCACTTATCCTTCAAGATCGCAGAAGGAATATAGGAAGTGAACGCATAATGATCCAATAATTCTCGTCCGTGAGGATGGAACCATAGCTTCTCATACCATATGCTCGCGAAAGAAGGCGCAGCGTCCTCGGCGCGTTGGATGAGGACAGGGATTTTTTTGGCGGATTTGTTCATCAGGAAGGGAACTGATGTCCAGGGCCGAGAGGACCATTTGGGGTTGGAGCCGAAGATGGTCCAGAATGGTGGAGGCGAAGTGGAGATGTCTTTGGGTAAAGACTTCTTGGAGGCGCCTTTGAGAGGGTCGTGGTGGACCCATATTGCCTCGTCTGAGAGGGAATTCGAGCTCGCTGTGTATGATAAGGAGCCGGAGAACTCTGCGTAGAGACCAAAGTCTTTTCGATAGGTTTCGTGATCGTGATGTAGCTCTTGCTCTATCGCTGCGCGTTTGGGAAGCGATTTTCTGTGCGACTCTTGCTGGCTGTAGAGATGGGCGAAAATGCTGTGTTCGTCTATAGCTTCGTTGGCAGCGAGAGCGGCTCTGGCGCGAGCGACTGCATGATGGTAGACTATCCTGAGATCGGAGAGTTTGCCAATCAATAGGAAGTGACTGATGTAGCGAGGTGACTTGTTCGGTGCTTGAAATGCGATGCAGCCTGAGCCTTCGGAGTGCATCGATTGACAGGCATTTTGAGCAGTGATTAGGACCTTAGGCTCGATACCTCCCATTCGAAGGGTGGTCTCATCAAACTTCTTCTTCAGAGACTGTGCTTGTTCGTGTTGCAGATCCCAGTATCGACTGATTAGCACCTCTGGTCGGAGCTGGAACCAAGTATTCGGATTCGCAAGAACGACCGCAGTATCGTTCTCGTGCTTGGGGCTTTTATTCTTCAGCAGATTGAAGATGCTCTCGAGTTTGGCTAGGGTTGGGTCAACCGCATTGCCCTGCCACTCATGCTTTTCCTGCCAGTTGACCACCCATGGAGAAGGGTAGTTGAGGACGGCTCCGGTCAGCAGAGTCTTGCACGATTCTGTCGTGTTCAATCGAGTCGGCAATATGATCTGGAGATAATGATCCTCGGCGTTGGGTTGCCCTGGAGAATATTTTGTCCCAGGTATGTGGATCTTTGAGGTTGACGATAAGCGCTTAGCAGGGTACGAGGCTGCAAGAATGATCAAGAGAAGGCCAGCAATGAACACAATTACGCCAGTCCGTTTGGTCTGGTGGTTCAGCAGTCGATGCTGCGGTAGGTGGGCCGGAACTTCTTTCTCATTACGAAGAAGCTGATCTGTGTCCTCGCTCCCCAGGTTAAGCTGTCTCAATTGCAGTCGTTGTATGTGAAGCTCAACAGCCTCACGCAAGGTAGGCGGGAAGCTTAGAAGTCTCATAGTAGCGCCATACACATGACGATAAGCGTTTGTATCCGAGGGTCGCCGTGGAATGTATGAAGTTAAGTGATCGATCTCTCACTGCCAAAGCTACAGTATGGTGCCTTGCAGTAGACATTTTGACTTGCGAGGCCCGCGGCCTTTGGACGTCATGCAGTACTCGGGAGTTCTACTAGTTCACACCTCTTTTTGTGGGTGTCCAAGGCTGAACGCCTTGCAGATCCTCGCAATCTCATCTAGTCTGATAGTCTTCACACCTCTTTTTGTGGGTGTCCAAGGCTGAACGCCTTGCAGATCCTCGCAATCTCATCTTGTCTGGTAGTCGATCAGACTATCGGACGGTGGTGAAAGATTAATAAAGATCAAGGACGCCGGGTGCCACCATAGATGGCCCAGAGAGATTAGCTGGGGATGAGCAGAAATAGTGCCAAGCTTGTCCTGAGCTAGGGCCATTTTGGCTCATCGCACCATAACTAGCCCCCGTCACCCACCCAATGATGATCGTTGGGGATAAGAAGTGGCTTGAGAAGTCTCTGGCCCGGATGCTGTTCGACGACGCACGCGATGCGGTGCTTCATTGGATCTTTACACTACTACTGGGCTGAATGCAAGACAACGCCATTATGATAGGGGTATCGTGGCTGAACAGTACGCGCACGGAAACGCAAGCAACCCTCAAGTGCTGGAGGCCTTCTTTCGGTCAAACTCGACTTTGCTGTAGTACGCAGCTCCTGCCATTGCCACCAACATGCCCAATCCATTCAATGGCGCTATTCGCACGTTGAACAGAATGATGCCGAGAATGATGGTCAAGCATTGCTTGACATTGCCGCAGACCGATATGGTGAGAGCTCCAGCTACTTTGTTTGTCTGGAAAGAGACAAGATTGAGGCCAAATGCCATGAGAGCATTTGCAGTGATGCCGATGAGAAAGCTGGTTGTGAGGAGGCCTGTCGAGGCGGCCTGCAGTTTCGTAATCTCACCGCTGCCAGCCGCGTATAAGAGACATTGCAGCGCAGCAAGAGGAGACATTCGAAAGAGGACCTCCATGGCGGGCAGCTTGAGAGAGCCTGTCATCAGGCGATTCGTAGCTACACCTTTGATCGCAGCGAGGATGACGCCAAGAAAGGTCAGGCTGAATCCCATTGCGGTGAAATAGTAGTCACCAAATGTGGCCAGGCCGACACCAAGAATGAGTGGAATCATCGAGATGTAGGTGTCGCGTGAGTATGATCGATTGTAGACGACTCTGTAGATCAGAATCGTGGCTACTGGAGTTGTTGAGCGCACAACCTGGTGGAAGGGAACGGAAACAAGAGCACTAGGATGTTCGTCAGGTGACCATTACCATGGCTGCAAGTTTGGTATAAACGTACAGCGATACATTGCTGATGGCGATGTTCAAAGTGAAGAGGGTGGAGAAAGCTACCAGAGTCAAGTTCTCGCGTACTGTGAGCTTGGAAAGCTTCATCTGGCCCGTCGCCAGGAGCAATGAGCAGCCAATGCTGGTGCTGAAGGCGTGAGAGAATGTTAGAAGCCAAGGATACGAAGCCTGATATCGCGTCAGCCAGAGACGTCGAGGCTGGGATGCCGAGAGGGCATGCTCACTTTTCTCAGGAGAGCTTTGTTTGATAATGTGACTGCCAGGTTGAGAAGGAAGTAGAGGCCCAGATAGAGCAGTTTCTTGAGCGTGCTCGTGGTGTATTCCACAGGTGGTGCTTCTTCCTTTGCGGCATCTGGTGCTTGCGACTCCAGGTCGCGGTCACGGCGTTCGTCTTTGCTTAGAAGTTCGTGATTCTCCCCGCTGGCAGAGCTCGACGTCGATCTGCTGCCGGACTCCATCGACCGGCGGTCTTCCATCTTCTCGTCCATGTGTGTCGATGCACTGCTCAAGCGTGGACTGGCCAAGTCGGACTGGAGAGAATGTTGGCCTCGACGTCATCGCAAACGTGGGACGGTGGATCCCTTTGAAAACTCGACGGATGAGATCGTTCGCTCATACAAATTCTGTCTGTGCACATGTTCGCCAAGCACAGCCGGTATAATTATTAATCAGTAACGGGAGGAGTTGCTGCCGTTCAGCCAAGAAAGCTCACGCTTAGCTACGGGTGGTGCGGTGCCTTGGACGCCGATGATTCGAGGAGCACCTCCATCATGCGATGCCACATCAGCCGCGTGCGACGTTGACGAGAGAGACTCCTTGCTGCGCGGCGCTTGGACTTCTGCATTCGCCGCCACCTGCAGATGCCCGAGTTTCACGCCGGGGGCGCGGGCGCGCAGGTGGCTGGGCACCGCGCACGGGCCTTGTCCGCACCTGTGGCGTGCTTCCAACAGAACGCTTGCACATCCCTGACCGTCCTGTGCACCATGAGACAACCCCGCCCGTCCATCGCCCTGATACATGGCGCCTGCACATGTTCGCTTCTGATAGAGTGGCGCTCATCAAACTTCACCGTGTCCACGCCTGAGTTCGCATCGTCTCACTACCCCCCAGCGACCACGGGCAAAGAACATTCCGAGTCGCACATTGACTTCTGCTTACATCTTTTGCCTACTACTATCCTGGGACTCAATAGCATCACATTCGTCGACACGATGGCAGCCACATTCGTCGACAAGCTCACTCAGCGACCGGTCAAGAACATTTGCTGCATTGGTGCCGGCTACGTCGTAAGTTGGCAATCGGTAGCGAGTATGGTGCCTTACATCGCTCACACATCATTCGCGTAGGGCGGCCCCACCAGTGCGGTGATAGCAAAACAGAATCCAGACATCACTGTGACCGTTGTCGATCTCAGTGAAGCTCGTATTGGAGCTTGGAGATCAGAGGCCTTGCCTATATACGAACCAGGTCTCTACGAAGTCGTCCAAGTTGCGCGCGACTGCAAAGATGGTCGCTTGACACCAAATTTGCTCTTTTCCACAGACATCTCGAGGGTGATCGACGAAGCCGACTTGATCTTCATTGCTGTCAACACGCCAACCAAGACTGAAGGTCTTGGTGCTGGCGGAGCTTCGGATCTTGCTTACGTCGAGTCTGCTGCTAGACATATCGCAGAAGTCGCCACCAGCGATAAGATTATCGTCGAGAAGTCCACAGTACCATGCGGAACGGCTGACAACATCCGAGAAATTCTTGACGCTCACGCCTCGCCTGACGTCCATTTCGAGATCTTGTCCAACCCAGAATTCTTGGCTGAAGGGACTGCCATTAACGACCTGCTTGCACCGGATCGAGTTCTTATCGGATCGCAAAAGGATGAACGTTCACGAGCCGCCGCAGAGGCCCTCGCCAACGTCTATTCTGCTTGGGTGCCTCGTGATCGAATCATTACCATTAATTTGTGGTCTTCGGAGCTTGCTAAGCTTGCGGCTAACTGTATGCTGGCTCAGAGAATCTCCAGCATCAATTCCTTGAGCGCGATCTGCGAAGCTACTGGAGCTAACATCGAAGAACTCGCTTTCGCTGTAGGCCAGGACACCAGAATTGGACCAAAGATGCTCAAGGCATCCGCTGGATTTGGTGGATCATGCTTCAAGAAAGATGTACTTAGCTTGGCGTACATTGCCGAGACGCTCCATCTGCCTGAAGTGTCGGCGTACTGGAAGTCGGTTGTCGACATCAACGAGTATCAGAAGGAGCGATTCGCTAAGCGAATCACCACACGACTGTACAACACTCTTCGACTCAAGAAGATCGCAATTCTGGGATTTGCCTACAAGAAGAACACCGGCGACACTAGAGAAAGTGCTGCCATTACTATTGTCGGGCAGCTCATTGCGGAAGGTGCAAAGATTGCCATCTACGACCCGCAAGTCTCAGAAGCACAGATTCAGCAAGACTTGAATCGCGAGCATCCTGCGGAAGTCGTCAAGCAGCGTGTACAGGTCTACCCTGATGCTCTCTCAGCTTGCGCGGATGCCAGTGCCGTGGTCATTCTGACCGAGTGGGACGAGTTCAAAACCGACAAGATTCCACATGATGCGAAGATGTCTGGCGCTGTTCTTGACCACAAGCGATCCACATCGCCATCCAGCTCATCAGGCAGTGATTTCCAGGACAGTGGCGTGGGCACGCCTGCTCCGATTGAGCGCACCGAGTTCATTGAGCAGGAGAACAGTGTCGCTCCGGCAGACAAGCGCGTTGACTGGGCACAACTTGCGGCAAGCATGAAGCGGCCGCGTCTGATTTTCGACGGACGCAATGTCATCGACAGCGAGAAGCTCGCCAACATCGGATTCACAGTGGAATGTATCGGCAAAGCAAGCAGTCGTGCAAGACGGCTGTAGTCGAAAAATCACGAAATTCTTGATCCACAACGCTAGCTTCTCCAGGTGGAGGTGGATTCGCTGAGCACGCGAGAACGCGCGGTCAGTTTCACATTCGCTGTGGCTGAGGCGTGCGGTGAGATGCTGCATGCATCACGCATACCTATCATCAGGGTGGTAATGGGAGTCTGGCGATTTTGCGAGCCTTGAGCACTAAGAACACCGTATCGGCTTCCGCTGGTGAGCTGGATTAATGCGGCAATCGCGTTGAATAGGGCGTGTGGATGGTGTTGATGAGATGAACCGACGAGCTTGATGATTCAGGGTGCGTTTACCTGCTGCAGGAATAGGAATTCCTAGTCGGAATGAGAATAGATTTTCCGCATGTTCGGAATATCGTAAAAACCGGGTTTTCTTAGTAAACGGATAGGAATAGGGGTTTCCGAGGCATCGGCGATATCCGTACTTGTTCTAATTTTGAATACTACTTTGTCGCGTCGCGTTACCTAGAAAAAAACGGTATTCTACTACTATTATTACTAACAATCGCTGTTATTGCTATCGCTTGTCTATTGTTATATTACTTCTAACTCTTGTCCGTCGTTATAATAGTAAAGACGCCTATAAAGAGGGCTCGACAAGGGTACGAGATACGAGGTAGATACGCTATTACTAATAATAGTAGTAAAATCCTCGATTCTAAGTAGGTATAGAAATCTATACCTATTACCTGCCTATCTAGGCATACCGCGCTCGGACAATAGTAGTAGGCTCGTGCTTAGCTTAGGTATACCTATTCCGATTCCTTTTACCGGTTTATAAGGTAAACGAATAGGTTCTTAAAAAGAGGGTTGGTTTTAAACCTATAGGAACGAGAAAACTAACTATAAGTAAACGCACCCCTATTCCGATTCCTTTTGCCGGTTTATAAGGTAAACGAATAGGTTCTTAAAAAGAGGGTTGGTTTTAAACCTATAGGAACGAGAAAACCGACTATAAGTAAACGTACCCTTATTAGTTAGAGATAGTAGTCGATAAGTATAAGGGGAAATTCGAGATTAGTAGCGTGTTTCCGATATTCTTTATTAGCTAGTACTCGTAGTAGGAGCGCGACTACTAATTAGCTAACCTAATCTATGTATCCCGTAGAACTCGCTTGTAAGCGGCACTATACTGCTATAGAGAAAAGGATTTTCTACGCTAAGCTTAGGCTAAGGGTTGTACCGGCTAGTCGGTCCGAGTACGCGGCCGGCAGGAGTAGGCGTGCCGCGTACTATAGTAGTCTGTATTCTGCTAACACCTCGATTAGCGAGGTAGGGCTTCCCGTATAATTACGTAGATCCCGCTAAGACCCTGTTTCGCTATATTATCTCGCTTAATTTCCGGGCTTCGCGTATTTCGAGATAAAGCTTAGTATACCTACACTAAGCAAGCGGAAATCCTAAACCTCTCGTTTTGTAATATACTGCATACTACTATAATAGACGATATTACGGAGCTAGAACGACTTCGGTAACTGTTCTTTAATCTTACTAAACTATTTGAACTTTCCCTATCGCAATAGGAAACGATGTAGGCTGTTTTAAGCAATGTGTACTCGCGTACGATTGTATCGCGTTTAGGCAAGGGTTTAGACATATAAGGCCGGATAACTAAGAAGTAGTACTTCGGCTATATTAAACGACGACGTAATAGTAATAGTAAGGGCAAAAGCAAGGAAAAATAGGACGAGAGCGCCTCTAAAGAAGAGACCTTTGTTAGACAACGTTAGAAGCCTAAATTCAAGCTAGTTGCGCCCTATAAAGTGTCCTTTATTATAACAATATATCGGCTGGAAGGTGTTCGATAAGAACCTGTATATATTACGAGAGGCTAATTCGATAGCGGACATACATACGACCTAGACCTTCTTAATAGCCGGAAGTTGAACAAATACGTCCGGAATATAATTAAGACTAATATAAACAACTCTCCGAGAGCTAGACGCGTTGTTAACCGTGTTAGCAATGCCTTGAATAGACAACTTAGAAGCAGGCGACTATTTAGTAGCTAAAACGCGTACTAAGACGCCTACAACCTAGGTCGTTCTTCGCTATACTACAACCGTAACAAGAGACAAGTTATATAGTAAATAAGAGGCAATATTCCAGTCTAATTAGAGGCCGCTTATAACAAGGCTACTAAGCTAGGTCTACACTTCTATAGCTTCGGAATAATAACTCCTAATAGCCTCCGAAGAGGCTTTGTATTTGCCGAGCTAGCTAGTATTGAATTGCTTCGGAAATATAGTCGTATTATACTAATAGACGACATATACGACACCTGTAAGACTAGCTTCTATCTCTGCAACCTTATAGTACCTAACGACTATCTAAAATAGCGACCTGTAGCTTATATAGCCTTAGAAAGCAAGCATAGTGTTATATATGCTATAGGTCTTCGACACCTAGCTTATTAGGCCGGTTATAGCGAGATTAGCGGCTAGTTACTATAATAGACAGTAACTAACGACTTAGCTAGCGAGCAAGCGGCTATTACAACCGTGTTTCTAGAGGTCTAACTAAGGCTTTATTAGCGCTATTAGTTAGAGATTATTCGGAAGAAGTTTCTACTAAATTTACTATATAAGAAGGTCTATAGGTGCTTGCTAAGGGCACTTTATAACGTTGAGAATAATAAAGAGTATATTTAAGCGCTTGCTAATGCCGAGAGGGCTTTGCTAGGAGGCAATAACGACCCTCTAGCTAGCTATTTAAGGAAGGAATAGGGTTTCTAGTACGCTAGCATATAGTATACTTACTTAAGGCGGGACAATCCCTTGCTTATATAGGTAAAACTAGCCGTTTCTTCCTATATAGGTATACTAGTTGCTAACCTTCGTACAGAACCGCACTACCGGGCCCGTTAAAGGCTAGCACTCTAAATACAAGGCTAAAGTTAAGAAGGTAGCTAAGGCTAACTTCTCGCTCTCTAGCATTATTGTCTACGCAATTGAGACTAATAAGAAGTAGCACAATAGAGCTATTAAGGCGGCTAATAAGAGCTAGTAATTACCTCTCTTCCGACGCACTATTAGTAGTATAGAGGTCTTCTAGCAACTGCTATATTTAGTCTAGGTCCTTCTAGCTAAGCAGTACTCGAAGGCTTTAGCTTACGTTAAACTCGGTATACTATAATAGAGCCGATTTGAGCGTTACGAGATCCACGACCTGCTAGTAGAGTGTATATGCTATTTCTAGGCGACTTATTATCTACCTTGCTAGTATATCTAGATTAATGCCGAGTTTAAAGACAACCCTATTAGTAAGGGTGTTGCTAAGACCTACGTACGGCGGTTTAAAGAGGCAGGTAGCCTTAAAGCGACTAGTATCTACTATAAATAGCAATAGGCGATTATGCTAGCTATTAAGAACAACGATAAGGTGTTTCTTCCGTCTCGGCGCAATAGCGACAATATAGGCGCTCTCGAGCGGACTAATTACCTACAACTATACTCGCTTCTTAAGAACGTTAAGGTTAACTTCTATAAGAAGTTAGACGAGGCAAGAACGCGACTCTTAGCGCTATAATATCGTTCCTTTATAAACTAGCTATCGTCTAATTATACCGCCGAGGCAGTAAGAATATCGTTACTTCTATCTATTAACGAGTTCTTATAACTATAATAATAGCCGCCGTAGTAAGCCGCCGACGAGACAGCCTATATACCGGAGACAGTCTTCGATATACGCGCGGAAGAGGAAGAGACGGAAGATATTAATACGATAGATAAGGACAATATAGACAACCTGCTAGCGGCAAGAGATAGAATAGATACTATAATAGCGACAAGCGAGTAGTCTAATAAGGAGGCAACTGCTATAATACGAGACCTATAACACACGCCTCGTAGACACGTTGTCTATACTATACTACCTTGTTTTCGAGATATAGCGGCGCTAATACTAAGCGAGTTACCGTTTCTAATAGGTCTTCTAGTAGGCTTATTTTATAGCGTAGGTCGACCTTAGTACTAAGCACTCGATCTATAGGTTATCGAGTTTAATAGGGCAATAGGTCTACGCTATAATATCTATATATACGCGCTCGAGAAGATAATCCTATATTAGTCGCTATACTAGTCGCTATTTAGTAATAGCGACAGTAAGCAAGCGAGAAAGAGGTAGCGAGAATAAGTAATAGGTAGGCGCAGATAGCAACACCTTAGAATGTAATATAACGGCTATACTATATATAAACTTTAGCTTTATTAATATATCGACTAATCGACGATATGTGTTAGCAGTACTGTTAGTAGAGAACAGGCTATACGCGAGGCCCGGAAATTAAGCGAGATAATATAGCAAAACAGGGTCTTGGCGGGAAAGACGTAATTGCCCCACCTCGCTTAAACAGATCTGTTGGCAGAATACAGACTACCCGTACTGTAACAAAACAAAATACCGTATCACAGTGGCTAAGCAAGGCTGACGACCACCAGTTCCATGCGCGCGCTAGGATCTGTGTTGCGGGCTTCATCGGTAAGCTACTGTTAACTAGTCAAGAAGAGTGACGAAGCAGAGACAACGAGGCGGGCATAGAGGGGAGCCGACCGGCCGATATGCAAGCAAGATCCTACAGCGGTTACAGGAGAGCAAGGGCAAGGTTCTGATGGTCCAAGTAGTATGATGATGGCGTAGAGCGAGATGCGAGATGTGTGAAGACACTACGGTAAAGTGGTTCGCTAGCAACAAAGGGGGGTCCTGGCAGTTAAACCACCGTTACAGTATGTAGAATGACCTTGATGGGTGCCGAGATAGGATGCAGCATGCCGCGTGAGCCCGGGCCACAACCGAAAATTATTTCTAGGCCCTCACCAGGCTCACCCATTCCTCGGGCGCACAAGGCTTGATATTATTGCGCAAGACGGAGAGGCTGTGAGAGGCAGCCTCAGAGCACGAAGAGGCGCCAAGACAGCCGAGACAGCCAAGACAGCCAAGACAGCCAACAGGGATTGCCTGCGCAGGTCTGACTGCATTCTTCGCTTGCTCCGACCCTTGCCTTGCCCTGCCAAACTCTTCCACGTCGCCACTCGCCCGCACCCTGGTGTGACCACATACTCCGGCACTCCGGATACTTCATCATCAAGCGCAATTGACTTCATGCGATAGAAGCCAAATCTCGCACTCGCAATTGCTGGGGCCAGTTTCCATCGCCTCAGGCATCTCATCGTCAGAGCCTACTCCGGCGACCCTGAATCTCAATCTCTCGCGTTTGCTGGCTTGCTTGCAGATACATACGACAACTTAACCACATTCCAGTGTCTACAACCACGTCATTCGCTTTCGAAAGCACTGAACACATCGGCCCGCCCTGCAAACGGGAATCTCGGACCACAGTACGCGCGCGCGAACCTGGATCCTGACGAACGCACGTGTTGAGCCAACAACCTTTACGAGGATCCCCCTTCGTATCATTAACCTAGCACCGCCCGAACACCCCCAGTCCTTTCGACAAGAATGATAGCGATCAAACGCTTCATGTTCTTGACGGCCGTCGCCATCACTGTCCTCCTGGCACCTTTCTTCTTTGGCTACCACTTCACCACAATCAAGGATGCCTCGCTGTCATACATGAATTCAGCCTCGAGGTCGAATAAGCTTCACCTATTGCTGCCGGCCACAGGTCCGAACCTGAACTTCTGCCGACTTCTTCTCTCCGCCGCAGTCACAGGCTATCCAGATCCCATCTTCATTGGGTGGGATGGCCGAGGAATGTACAATGGCTCTGAAAGCCATTTATTCAAAATCACCGAAACACTCACATACCTGAGGTCACTCCCTCCATCCTCCGACAACGAGCTGGTCCTGATCCTCGACGCCTACGATGTCTGGCTTCAACTCCGACCCGAAATTATCATACAAAGATATTTCAAAGTCATCAAAAAGAACGACGACCGTCTCCGAATTGAAGGCATCCTAGGGCAACGCTACGATTCCTCGAACCCTCCCATGCGCAACACTATCGTCTTCGGCCCGGACAAAATCCACTGGCCCCAAGGCAGGGAAGATCCCGCGACCTGGGCAGTTCCAGAATCCAGCATGCCACGAAACGCCTTCGGTCCCGACACCGACACCGACATGTACACCGCACGCCCGCGCTGGCTGAACAGCGGCACCATCCTCGGCCCCGTAAAAGACATGCGCGACATGTTCTCCGCAACCGTCGACATGCTGAGTCGGAAATACGACGCCGAATACGAATTCCGAAATTCCGACCAATACTATTTCGCCGAAGTCTGGGCCGAACAAGAAATCCAACGCATGAGGCTGCGCGAAGGCGAGGAGATTTTCCATCAACCCCACCTACTCCCCGGCGGAGGAGTCGGTCGGATCCCAGACATCCCTGAGGGGAAACGCACAGAGTATGGAATTTGTCTAGATTATGAGACGGAAATGTTCCAGACTGCTGCCGCTTACGATCACCATTTGACATGGATGAGATTCAATCATTCAACTCTCCACCCAGATCTAAGAAGCTTGGAAGAAGACCAGCGAGCTCCCGAGACAGCGAGCGGTTTAGGCCGGGAACTTCGCATCGACGAATGGGTGTTGAAATCCGATGTCAGGAGATCAAATCCCCCGTTTTCCGCCATACGGAATCCTACACTTGAACAACAAGCGCAGAATTCTTGGGCTGATGTGCTTTTGGGCACGAATGTCGTGACGCAAGACGCATTCCCATTATTTCATGTGACGGGCGATAAGAGTTTGCGGGATCGATGGTGGCCGAGGATGTGGTTCCATCCGTTTTCCGAGCAGTTGTTAAAGGATACCAAGGCTTTGCAGGCGGCGCAAGAGGATCCGAGATTGGTTTCTGTGGTGGATGGGGTGAGGTGGAGGGGTGCGATTCCGGGGATGAAGAAGGGTCGTGATGAGTTTGGGTTGCCGGAGGATGGGAAGAATGCTAAAGGAGGGGCGTGGAGGGATTCGGGCGAGTATATTCCTTGGGGAGATATGTGTGGGGCTTTTGAGGATAAGGACTTGTATGTCGAGCCCGCGGATGCTGGGAGGGAAGGGCCAGAAGGGTAGGAGCTGAGATAAGAATGCCACGGAGCCCGGAAAACGGGAGGTGGTGATTGATTTGATGCATAGCGACGGGCATAATGCGTCAATCACGAGTTCATGTCGTGCGATTCAGCGAAATATAGATATACAATTCATCAGGATCAGGATTGAGCTGTCATCTCAAGTGGTTCAGATAGTCTATCGTCGTCCGTCTGCCCCTTGATCTCGGCCGTCCGACATAGATCATGACTGACGCTTTCAGCATGTCTTTTCTGCGAAACGAAGTTCGTGGAGTCTCTCTGACTTTCGAACTGCCAGCATCGTATTCGTGTCCAGGCACAGCTATCTACAGGGCTCACATTCGATCCCAGTGATCCTCTCGTGGTCGGTCATTGTGAGCAATCCATCATCATCGTCATGAGAACCCCGATATATGTCTCGCTTCGAATGGCTGGCATGTCGTTCAGCAATTCGGGTTAGACTCGCCCGGCGCATCGTCGGGCCTCGAGTGGAGTCGCGTTCAAGCCAGAGATTCCGCAAGTACTATCAGGCTGAACCTGAGGTCACCACCTCCTGCCTGTTCTTCGCGCCTGAGGAAGGAGCGAACGCCTTTGTCGAGCGCCTGCTGGCTTAAAACGTCCTCGTCACTGTCTGAAAGGATATTAGCATGTCGATCAATGTGTAGACACTCAAAACGGCGAGCTGATCTGCGACACCGATACCATCATCGTCCCTCGATCGCAGAGCTGCTTGTTCGCTCCTCGTAGATCGACTCACCTAATGCTCCAATGTCGATAGGTCCCTTGCGCCTGCCGTCCATCTCATACAGGTGTCCGTTCTTGCCCTTCACAAAGCACACATAGTGCAGATCCACATTGTCTTCAGCGGCTGGCGGAGCAGTATCTCCCGTCGCAGCAGCAGCCTGATGCGCCTGCTCAAGCGCTTCCGTCTCTTCAAGCAATTCTGCGCGCTCCTTCGGCTTCAGATCCACAGCCTTCTTAACCAAAATGTCGAGATCCGTGCCTTCCTGTATTCTGCCCCTCGCCGCGCCATTCGACACTCCATGCAATAATCCAATCAAGCCGCATGCGTTGCCAATCGTCTGCTTGTACCATATCACTTCCTCCCCAGATCCTGAGCCTTCGTATTGGTTCCGATTTTCGTCGTCTTCTCGGCGGAATTTCTCGTATGTGTCGCTTACTGGAAATACGAGGAGGAGTGCGTGTGCTGGGCGAGGGATGAAAGCGAGGAGATCGGGGTCGTCGATTGACCAGACGTCGTGGAAGGCGAGGTCTTGCGAGAGGCCGAGTTTGTGCATGAGGGAGGTCATCACTTCTGGATTGTTTTCGAGAGGAACGAAGTGTCTGCACATCTTAGCAAGAGCTCGATATCGCTCCAAATACAACGGTCAAAGCAACGGTGCTGTCCGCGACCTGGACACCAGAGTCTGCCTCTACGTTGGAGATCGAGTTGATTACTTACTTGTGGCCTTTGCCCTTGGGCACATCGGGCGAGCTCTCTGTGGTGGCCATATTCGTTTTTTGCAGGAGTTGTGATCCCGCAGAGGAGACCAAGACTCAGATTTATAAAGAGGAGGAAGAGAAAGTGCTACATTGACCATGACCCATGGGAGTTGTGTACGGCGGCAATAATATTGAAATCGTGATGACGTAATCATCATGCCCCCACCAGAGCTTCTGCAGGTACCGCCGAGCTACCGACTTCATCCGCACCACAACGACATACGATACCGTCGCTCAGCCCATCTCAAAGACTGATAGTCCAGTATCGCTCTCCAACCTCTCCTTCGCTCACTCCGGAAGAGTGTTCGTATTGCCGTGATGTCCTGTTCTGGAAGCAAGCATACGTCGCCTCACTAGAATACAAGATCCTGCTCTCTCGACAGAGGCCATGATTTCGACACGATATTGTTCGACCTCATGGCTCCCAGATTGAACCATTGCTCTGGTTCGCATGCTCCTTCAGCCACTTCCGCAGGATACTGATCAACTCTCCCGCTGTAACGCCACCCTCAACTTCGAATGCAATCACAGCAGATTTACGAGCTTTACCACCCAAGCCATAGACTTGGACCTTCCTGGATCGTGCATCGAACCCAAAGAGCCGCATCCGTCTCCAACTCCCCTTGCACTCCTTCAGTATATCCTTAGCACTAATCCAGGTCTCTGCGTCAAGGCATGGACTCGTTAATGTCGTAATCTCAAACGGAGAACGGTAGAATATTGCCCGATCAGTGTCGTAGAAGAGTGGGTTGAAGTCATTCAGCTCTTCAGACGAGGACGTATTCAGACTCGCTCTGTTGGAGTACCAGAGCTGGTTCTGCAGCAGAATGTACTACTGCTCCCTAGAGTGTGACTCTTATCAGACACGAGGCTCTCTATCACCGTAGACCTCAATGCGTGTGAAGTAAGCCATCAACATCATTTTCACCAGTGTGCCAAGGGATCACCCTGGATGACTTTGAATGACGCCGATGCATGTGAAAGTCCCCTGGGTCGTCCTCGAGCCTGATGCTTCGCTCGACGATCTACCCTATAATTTCTCTGATTTCATGCATTGGAAGTCCCACGTATAGATCATTTCTGAGTTGCGAGCTGCTTTCTAGGTTGACATCGCTCTCGCTTGCGAGGTCCCGTAATTTCACGGTCACCGACGCCTCAACCGCCTTTGCACCCTCTTGAGCACCCGTTCCACGATCGTAGCTGCGGTGCAAAGAAATGAGCCGAACTCATCGGTTCCATTGCTCACAGAGATGTGCATGCCAGGATCACCTCTGTAGATCTGCATTCTTCTCCAGCTACCGTGTCCGCTCGCCTTATGCTTTGCACTCCAGGACAGTACTCGTATCGTGGTAGATGAAGAGCCGGGACTGAATTCATCAAGTATAGCCGGGTACTTTCTGTTGTTGTAGCGTAAACAATGAGCTTACCGGACTCTCTTAAGGCGCGCCTTCATTGTGTCGAGGCGCTTTACTGCCAGCTGATATCTTGGTTGTCCGACGTTGATTTTGACGAAGGGAAGATGAGAGTCCACACGAAGATTTCGTCGCGATGTGACTTCGGAATGTGTCACTTTGTAAAGTGAGGATGCATTTCACTAGATCTGACTGCATGTGCTTTCGCTAGGCCTGGTGCCAGATATCGCCCTTTAGCATTTCAATCCATACTTTTTTCCACATCTATCTTTAGTGGTCTATCATTCCTGTCACGCTTTCGTCATCGCAAAACCAACCGATCCAAATCTATTTGGCTGCTCCATTGACGGCAACGCCAGCCTCGCCCTTTTTGTAGGTCTCGTAGCCCTCCTTGGCAGCATCATGAACAGATTTCTCGCCCGCGACGATCTGCTTGACGACCTTGAGAATGTCTGTCCAATCCTCAAATACAGTGAACGGAATGTCCTCCTTGACGCAGTAGCGGATCAAGTCATGACCCTTCTTGGCAAAAAGCAAGTCTGTCTCGCGTGCAGCAGAAAGATCGGAGACGCCATCGCCTGCATAGAATAGTGTTGGTCGCTTATCCGCTGGAAGGTTGGCGTAGGGTCGGAGAGTCAAAGACTTGTCGTGTCCAAAGCCACTGTATTTAGTCAGCATCAACACGCAGCTAGGACCTGATCTACTCACCTGTCATCATGATACTTAATCTGCCACCCGCCCTCCTGGTCGATCGTCTTTCCGGGCCTTGCCTCAACATGGTTGGAAATAATGTCGAGCTTCTCATGATCTGGGCCAATCAAATTTTTCAAGATAGCACGAATGATAGGTTCCATACCAGAACTCACGACGACAGTCGGAATGTTCTGCGAAAGGGCCCACTGGAAGTACTCGCTGAAACCGGGATCCAGCTTGATGTTCTGAACGTGGAAGTCGATACATTGTGGGAACGGCATCGTGACCGAGTCCAACATCTTGCGGAAAGATTCCCTGGCTATGTCAATTCCTACAGTTCGGATCAGGCGGACCTGTCCCGCGGTTGGAATTACCTGAATGAGTCCTTGCCCTCGAGAACATCTCTGTTGCCTTGGCGTCTCTTCTCGCCACCGAAGCCTATGGTATCTGTCTGCATTGTCGGTCAACCATGCTCCGACTACGTCTCGAAGGTCTTTACTAACCATGTAATCATTGCTGTCCTGCAACGTGATTGTGCCATCGAAGTCCGTGAAGAAGATGAACTTTGGGTTCTTGAATGGGAAGGTCAATGCCGTGAGCTCCTCTGTGCCGACCATCTTGACAAAATCTTCCAATTTGTGAGGCCAAAGAGGAGGTCAATTGACAGAGATTGTGAAAGATATGTGTTGGCAGAAAGTGCGAGCGAAGCTTCCGCCTTATAGTATACTGCCTTGATGCACAGCCGCGGTCCCGCTTCGGTCGCTTCGCGGTGGTAGCGAGGCACTCTTATTCGGTCGTAGCGAGGTACTCTTGTTCGGTCGATTTCTCGCCAGCGCTATCGTTGTCGTCGTTGTCGCAGTATCTTTAGGAGGCGAGAGATTTGCCTGAGGCTGTCTGTTCTCGGACCGAGTTCTACCGTCCCACCAGTTCGGTCAGTTCGTGTAGATTACAGCCAATCAGATCTCTCGAATCCAGGATCCGGGTAAAACATGTGCCTGGTGAAACAGGGAATTGAGCGACTGTGTGATGAGACAGTGAGACCTGCTATACGGAGGTCTCAGCAATTACCTACTAGTAGTGGTCCTGCGCCGGGGGCTTTAATCAATGTTCAATAAATTTCCAATCAACTGTTAACTAGACTACTAGGGCGGCGCATGCTTGGGCTTCATTTCTTCCGCGGCAGCTGTAAGCGCCGGAAACCTTCCGGAGTGCTTCCGAATGACGTGAATGTCCGAGCTTTTGTCTCGCGTGTACAGCGGCATCAAACTGCTGTGGGAGCTCGGGAGCAGGTCCTACATCTCCTATCCCGAATATGATTGTAGCTCGACGGCCTATACTACGGATAGGCGATGCGGTAAGATGGACAGCGCAGCGAACTGGCCAAGGCACGCCGAAGCCATGGACATGCCCGCATTGTACCTGCAGAGCCCCCGCAAGCAGAAACGGCCGAAGCACTGGAGCTCGCATCAATGCCGGAACGGATTGGAGACGACCATTTTCGAACACAGTACGATTACGGCAGGATGAGAAGAAGGCAGCTCCGTCAAAGTCGGACACAATATCAATACCGCCATCACAACCCTCACAAGCAGAAGATGCTACGCCAGACTCCATACCATCAAGTCCTCAACCGGCCATCGTTCAACCCTCGAAGACACCAGCTGAGAAATCAGACTCCCTGCCTTCGGTCTCGGAATCGAAACGTTCTCCATTCTCCAGACGAACCTCGAAAATTCTCGACGAACTCCTCGTCAAAGCCTCTGAAGCCTCAAAATACATCAACGCCCACACAGGCACAGACTACTCAGGCATAGAAGCTTTGCGCCAGGAAATTGTGCAACAGGAAGAAAAGGTAAGGACATACTATGTCCGTGTGGAAGAAAAGCGAAACGCACATTCCGAAGCACATCGGAAACAATCCGCAGCGCAAAGAGAAATTGTCGCCTTACTGGAACGAAAGAGTAGTTGGACTCCAGGGGATTTGGAGAGGTATATGTCCCTAGTGAGGAGCGAGCATTTAAATGAACAGGATGTCATGAATGCGAAAGAGGATTTGAGTACTGCGGAGAAGGAGTTGGAGGATAGTAGGTTATTACTAGAGAGACTTCGGGGAAAGCAGTACCACGAAGAGCAGATCTGGAGTGATACGATTAGGAGAAATGGCACCTGGATCACATTCGGGCTGATGGGTGTGAATATTCTTCTGTTGCTCGCGCAGATTGCCATTTTTGAGCCTTATCGTAGGAAGAAGATTACGAGGAATGTTGAGGCTGGTGTGGAAGCTAGAGTTGAGGCTTTACTTGATAGAAAGCTTGGTGGACTTTCTGTGAAACCCGAGACGGAGAGGCAGATCGATCAGGTCGTGGTTTCGAAAGAAGTGGTGCCGGAGGAATCGCAGCAACCATTGAACGCTATCCTACCTGCGACCGGCAATGATGCAGCGGGCAACCCACCGATTGCTGCCGCGGAAATTTTACCCCCAGAGGCTTCGAAATTTGCTGGCGCTGTACCAGAGGCGCCCTCGAAGCAGGAAATTGAGCCTCCGAAACAGTATATCACGGATGCAGCACGAGAAGTCGTGAAAGGATCCTGGGAGTCCTACGATGAATATCTCCGGGATCTCTGGAGTGAGCGCATCGTCCAGATGCGTAAGGTCGATGTGACCAATACTGCTCTGCAAGGCGCAGCCACTGGTGTTGCGATCATGGGCATACTCTTCATCCTCTTCCGGCCACAGTAAGGATTGCCTCGAGCAGCGCTGCTGAGCCTCGACCCATTTTGCCGATGGTCTGGTGGGCAAAATGTATATAAAATCCTGAAAGCATCAGAAACTCGACCAGGGCAGAGCTCATTGAAACTCTCCAAATTCTCCGTCGTCAAATCCCAACTCTTGAGCCGTCTTGCCATGCGTATCAGCAGGCGTCGCAAAGGCATCTACCTTTCCTGCTGCTGCAGCGGGTGGTGGCGGCGGCGCAATAGAAAACAACGCAGCACCATCATTCTCTTGCTGTCCACCATTTGCTTCTTCCACTTGCTTCCCTTGCCCCCTCCTCCCAATGTTAACATGAATCTTCTCCCCCTCTTTCAAACTAAAATCCTTCTTCAAATCCCCCTCCATCTTCTTCCTCAATTTTTCTTCCCTCTCCCGCGAACTGCCCACCCCACCATTAGCATCCATCCCAAGAACTTTCCTCGCCTCCACCAACGCAATCCCAAAATCAAACGCCGGACTCCGATCCTCAAACCCCAATCCCAGTGTAGCTTTCATCCCTCTCTCCCCTACAACCCTAATCGCAAAGAACCTCGAAGAATCATTCGCTTGTTGGATCACGGCAGGTGAGGTGTAAGGTGCTGCTGCGAAGAGGTCTCCTGTTGCAGGGTCTTCGAGGAGGATGTCGACTTTGATTTTCGATTCGACTGAGGTTTCCAGGATGCGGAGACGTGCTGTGAAGATTTGCTGCGCCGTCGGGCGGGAAGCATTGGTCCAGGCTGAGGCAGAGAAGCCGGAGGTTGAGGTTATTGGGGGGATTTGGTAGATGTGGACTGTCGGGGTTATGAAGAGGACGCGTTGTATTGCAGAGTCTGGGAGGAGTTGGCCTGTGGTAGGACCACTTATTGACATGATTCTTGTATATGGGCGTTGAACAGGATGGAGAGGTAGAGTGAAGATTGGGAGATTGGCATGTGAAAGGGAACTTGAGCTTGGTCCCGAACCCGATGCCATGTTTCAGCCTTTCAGGGTCTCAGTTCCAAGGCCGGGAATTTGAGAGCCCCGCGATGATCAGATTAGATTCTAAAATTCCACATCCAAGTGCAATACATTTCGAGCCACTCTGCCTACTACACTCCCCTCATCTATCACCCACCATGGCAGTCACTCCAGATCCCACCGTCTCCCTCCTCCGAGCAGACCTGACATCCGAATCCGTCGCTCTCGCCAAACGTTTCCGCGCCCTCTTCTCTCTCAAGCATCTCGCATCCCAAACCCCTCCAACATCCCAAACAATCCCAGCAATCGAAGCCATAGCCGCAGCCTTCGTATCTCCCTCCGCACTCCTAAAACACGAACTGGCATACTGTCTCGGACAATCCGGAAAACCTGAGGCAATTCCATACCTCCGCGCCGTAATTCAAAACCGCAATGAAGATGCCATGTGCAGACATGAAGCTGCAGAAGCTATTGGCGCGTTGGGAGATCAGACGAGTCTTGAGCTGTTGAAGGAGAGGAGGGATGATGAGACTGAGGAAAAAGTTGTGAGAGAGACGTGCGAGATTGCGATTGAGAGGATTGAGTGGGAGTTCAGTGAGGCGAGAAAAGCCGAGAAATTGAGGAGAAGTGATTTTGCCAGTATTGATCCTGCGCCTCCGAGTGAGGAACAAGAAGGGAGTGCGGATATTGAGGGTTTACGGAAGACGCTCATGGACTCTTCCCTGCCGCTTTTCAAACGCTATAGAGCCATGTTCGCTCTTCGCGATTTGGCTTCTCCACCGGATCTTCCGACTGCTGTTCCCGCGATTCATGCGTTGGCGACAGGGTTCAAGGACTCTTCTGCGCTTTTCAGGCATGAGATTGCGTTTGTATTTGGGCAGCTCAGTCACCCGGCGAGTATACCTGCTTTGACGGAGTGTTTGGGGGATTTGAAGGAGGCGAGTATGGTGAGACATGAGGCTGCTGAGGCGCTGGGGAGTCTTGGGGAGGAAGAGGGAGTGGAGGAGACGTTGAAGCGGTTTCTGAATGATCCGGAACAGGTTGTTAGGGATAGTATTGTTGTTGCTTTGGATATGGCTGAGTATGAGAAGAGTGGGCAGATGGATTATGCAACTGTGCCGGAAGCGGTTGCTGCGTAGATGAGGAAAGGAAAATGGTTGAGGAAGAAATGGCGGATGGTATGCATTAAGACTGAAGCGGGATTCTTCTTGCTTTGAACGTGCATGGCTGAGAGTAATCATTCTTGGAAATACCCAAATGTTCATGGCTAGGCGTTTGAAAACAAACGCACAAAATCGGAGCTTTTAGCTGGTTCGACACTCAGGATTTATCCCTCCGCATTTTCCAACAGGTCGCGACGAAATGATAGAGGCAGCTAAGCAACACGCGGACATCACCGGCTCACTTCTCTTCAATTTGTCCTATATGGATGCTCGTCTAACGCAAACAGAGCCATGGATGGCAGTTGTGTTCATATCGAGGTTGATCCGCTTTGTCGCCACGCCGAGACTCAATACGGATCTCTGATCGAGGACCCAAGGACTTGTCTGGGAATTTCCAAGTTCAAGTCGTGTTAGCGAATCGTAGACTGGGTTCGAGTGTCAAATTGTTGACTTCCGCAGTTCTTCGGTCAAAGTGCGAACTTTGCGTAAAGATTCTTCTCGGATATTTGCTTGCCGGCAGGATGCGTCCTGCGTCAGAAAAAGACAGATGCCTGTGAGGACGAGGGATAAATATTCAGCTGAAGTCATTCCTTGTGCATGAGATCGCTGGAGTGCTAGTGTGAGGTTGATATGGTTGTTGATCCTCATGGCAGAAACTTTCGTAAGAGGTCTTAGTCCATTGCCGTTGATGCCGACGGAGATCCAGAGAGCTTTTCATTCCGAGATATATTATATTGCTCGTTTCTAGAGTAGGAGCAGGTAGATGGAACACGAAATCCAGAAAGATGTGTCTTGCTCAGTTGTTCGTGTTCCATTTGTGGTTACACCTTGGGCAAGTGTAGAAGACCGTGCTACCTTCGTCGGCCGATCGCAACTGCTGTGTATAGAATCGCACCTCCTCATTGCCGCACTTCTCGCAAGGTTGCTTGATCACCGCATCGGTTTGCATATCGCCTTCAGAAATTTCTTGAACATCTGAACGCAACCTGGTCCGGAGAGTTGATGGGAATGCCGATGGTTTGGAGGTTGTCACAACCTTCTTGATTGAAGTATCTGAGCGTACAATAAGCATTTACCCGATTTTTCGATACCAAACATATACTCACCCTTATTCAAAGTCCCGCAGACATCACATTCAATGTGCTCCTTGCGACCAGTATTCGCATCCAGCAGAGTTCCACAATCGGTGCAGAAGACCAAAGACCCGATTGCCGCCATATTCACGCCAGCGATTGTCGCTGATTATCTGAGACCTGCACGTGCAGATGAGCGGCGAGTGTGGCACAAGTGAAGCTGAACTTGCCTCACTATTTTCTGGAGCGAAGTGTCAAAGCGGGAAGAGACTGGGATCGCCCATGCAAAATGCGGGATCGGGAGATCGGCAGTCGGGATCAGCAGGTCTTGGCGGCACTTCAAACGCGCCTCGTGAGGTTCCCGTTCTCTACAGATGAACTTCATCGCATCGACACTCGCTTGAACAACCTCCTGTGGGGCGTTCTCCTGAGCGCAAAACATCATAGACGCATCGCGAGATTCCATCCTCGCGGTCGTTTCATGCTGGACGACTTAGCGACATACCACGCTACGACGCGCATACCAGACCGCCGAGAGAACTCCGCATGCGGACAACCGATTCGCGTCGCAGATATCGCAGTCCGGCATTGCGCGCGACATGGACACTACAAGCAACTGAGAGACTTGCTCTGATATAGAGAAGATGGAGGACGGGACGCTAGATCCGAGGCAGCTGATGCAGAATGGTGGAGGACATGGATATGCTGCCGGAAGTGCTGCGAGGCCGCAGACAAACGGCTTCCCTCCAGACGCTCGCCCCCATGAGAGCAGGCTGCGGGTCCCGACTGTTGCTGAAGCTCTCCCATTTTCGCCTTTCAGCTCCATCGTCCCTTTCAATCCTGGTAAGTAGATTGGTGCCTGCATGACCTCACTGGTCCCCGCAGCCACTTCGAACATAAGATATTGACAATACAAGCTTCACCGTTGCTAACACTTCAATTTCCTCTCCTTGCAGACATCATGCATACACCACTCGCATTGTCCACTACTTCGCCAGCTGTCTTTGAGAACGACGAAGCGATTAAGAAAACGCGACGAGAGTTGGAGCGGTTGACTGCTGGAGCCACGAGCGCAGAACAAGCGTCTAAGCGATGTGAGACTACGCTCAATGATATTCAGAAACTTCTGCTCGCTGAGAACTTGACCAACTACAAGTTCAGGGAGACGAAGCGGCCAAAGACGAAAGACGCAACAGATCAGCCACCACAACAGCCGAAGTTAAGCTCTTTTGCGAAGATGGTCTTTGATGGCGTCAAGGAGCCGCATCGGTATCTGACTCCGCCAGAGGAGCCAGGCTCTTCGCAAGCCAAGTCAGCGGCGCCGAACGGACGAGTACAGCAGCCAGCAGGACCACAGTCTTCCGCTGCCAATTTACCAGCGCCTGTACCCACACAAACGCCAAAGGTCGTCCCAAAACCGCAGACTTCAACCCATTCGCAGCAAAAGCCGCGGTCTGCGGCCGCAGAGCAGCCATCGAAAGGAACGCCGCACCCACAAAAGCCATCTCCTGCGCAACAACCACACACTGCATCAATTCAGCAGCGGGCAAAGGGCACCCCGGTTGCACTTGTGCCAGTGATTCCTCGTCCTTCTCAGCAAGTACAGGCACAGTACACCCCGCACCAGCAGCAACAACGGGTTTCGCAGCAGAACCTTGAGATGCCCATTTCCAAGCAGATCAGTTCTCAGGAAGTACAAGGCACGCCAGGTGGATCTCAAAAGGCAAAACTCTACGTACAACCCACCGCTCTCACGCCTTCACAACGCGCCGCTTTTCAAAAGGTCAATGACCTTCTTCCCGATCCTCGCGACAGCACTCCGTCCCGAGGCCAAAGTGCTTATCTCACCAATAATGCCACACTCGCGAGCTCTGATCAACGCCGGAAAGCCGATCAAGCTGTCGAAGCCCTGCAGTCACAACTTGAGGCTATCTTCGAGGCTGAAGACCAGATGCAGCCTGACACTTCCGAAGCTGCACCTGTACGTGAGAATCCATACTTCAGCACTCACGACACCGACGAGGGGCCGGCACTCATCCTTCAAGCCGATGTGCAGGCCTTGCTGAACACTGCTTTTCAGAAAGTTGTGAATTACAACCGGCTGGACAGCATCGAAGTCGACCAACTCACGCGCATCCAGAGAGTCTGCGAGAGGTCCGTATCTACATTAGGCTCAGGATCGCTGTCAATCGGCGACGACTGGTCTGAAGACGATGTAAACGAGTGGGTGTTCCGTCTTCAGAATGCCGAGAATGGAATCATCGCAGCTCGGACGCTGCTGCACATTATGACAGGAGGCTCGCACCGTAAGGAATTGCAATCCGAGGACTGTCTTCGACTGGTGCTGGATGCTCTACGTACCGGCTTCGATACCTGCATATTGCCAATTGTTGAGCTCCGCTCTTCCCTTGGCGAACAAGTCAAGAATGCACTTGCCAACCCCAGATTTAAGATCGCTGTAGAGAATCGCAGTGCGCTGCAATCTCTCGTATCCGCTACTACGAAGACTTTGGCTCTCCTTGGAGATCTATTCGCCAAGACGGACGTTGACGAGACTGGCATCTCCAGCCTGGTGTACAGCTGCAAAATGCTAATCTTTGCATCCAACGCTATCAACGAGCGCGATTCCGCGCTTGGCATTCAGATTTTTGAGGCCATGAGAAAAGTTGCGATGAACGTGATATCCAAGATCTTCACCAAATACGACGACCAGAGGAGATTCATTATCGATGAGATGCTGCTGTCGCTGGAGCGGCTGCCAGCGAACAAGCAGAGTGCTCGTCAATTTAGGCTTAGCGACGGAAAGCCAATTCAGCTCATGTCTGCGCTACTGATGCGCCTCGTGCAAAGCAGCGCTGTTGTCAGCAAGAAGTCTCTGCGCCATTCAGAAGATTCTGGTGACGATGAGTCTGATGAGGACTCCGAGGTCGAGGACTCCGAATCTGATGACGATGTGATCGCAGCCGAGGCTGCAAAGAAGAACAAAGCACGCAAGTCATCAGCAGCAAATTGTCCGACTGATCTGACTGCCCTCTACAAGCCTCTGCAGCAGGAATCATCCAGGACAGCCGCGCACATTGCCAATATGCTCCTTCAGCGCGCTATTGGAAAGGCCAAATCGAACGCCGACGATCCATTTCGTCGGCTGCTCGATGTCTTTACGGAGGACTTCATCAACGTTCTGGGCTCGAGCGATTGGCCTGCGGCAGAAGTGCTGCTACGACAAATTGTTGCGCGGTTGATGCAGATCGCCGACGATGGCAAGCAGCCGGCGCCAGCACGTACACTTGCCTTGGAGCTTCTGGGCACCGTCGGGTCTGGTATTATGGATGTCCTGAAGGCCACGGCAGACGCTGCTCAAATGGCAGATGCGGAAGATCATGTTTCGCAAGGTCTGGCAAGCATTGCGCGCCAGGCAGAGTCTGGCGACTTGGACACCTTTGTAGTCACTTCGTTTGAAGGACCATATCGAGTGCTTCTCGAGTATCTTCATGCCAGAAATGTCGAGAGAGACCCGCAACTGTTATCTGCACGCGGCTATCATCTGGTGCAGTGGGCGGATGCGGTCATTCACGTGAAGAGCAAGGGAGAAAACCACCTATCGTCTTCTACCACGGCACTGGAGAATAAGATTCGATGTATGATGTTGGACATCAATTGGCTCGAAGACCATTCCTCTTTTGCGCAACCCACTACAGCGCAAGGCAAGCTTGCAGCAAAAATTGTCACCGCCAACTCATCTTTGTGCCGTGCGTTACCCAACATAATTCAAAGAGTCACTCAGTCAATGGGAAGTCAGCAGCCGACGGTGAGAAGTCGTGCTCTAAAGAGTGTGACCACCCTGTTGGAGAAAGATGCCGCCATCCTCGACCGCAACGAGGCAGTCCTGAGACAGATTCTGCGATCCCTCAGCGATCCGTCCTCTCTCGTAAGAGATTCTGCTCTGAACCTGATACAAAAGTGCGTTGCGATTCGGCCAGCGCTGGAGCTGAAAGTCTACGAGAAGATAGTAGAGCGGACAACGGACGCGAGCCACCAGGTGCGCAAGAGGGCAATGGCATTCTTGAAGCAGGTGTACCTGCATGTCCATGACAATCGAGTTCGCGCAAAGATCTCGAATGCAACGATTTCGAGAATTCACGATGTCGATGAGAGTGTGGTGGAAGCCGCTCGTGCCACCATCGAGGAAATATGGTTTTCTGCATTCAGAGAACCCGGCAGCGGTCAAGATCGTTCAGTGGATTTCCAGCTTCAACTTGCCGGACAAGTTGCCTTGATCGTACAGACTGTAGATCTTGGCGATAATGTCGCTTCAGTGCTGGAAGCGCTCCTGAAGACCTTGTTGACCAAATCAAAGCAAGCTGTCGACAACAAGCGGATCTGCAAAGCTTTCGTTCGCGTCCTCTTCGATGGCCTCCTCGATAGCAGCCAGATCCCGAGCGAGCCCTCACAAGAGACGATATTACGCACTCTGATAGTCTTTTCGAAGACTGTGCCAGAGATCTTCCTTGCCTCGCAGCTGGAGCTCCTTGGGCCATACTCCAGAAATTTGCAGACAGATGACGAGCTCGAAATGTTCCGTGCCGTGATCACAATCTTGAGATATACCATGCCCGAACTGACTGGTCTCAATGTTGCATTCCTGAAACAGCTACAAGACGACCTCATGGGCGCAATCGTCAAGGTGAGCAAAGCGGAGCTCTCTGTGATTGCGCCCTGTCTCTGGACCATTGATTCGTTAATCGGCAATCGGGTGCGCCTCATCAACTTTATCATCTCAGCACTTGTAGGAGTCTGCAGCATGCAGAGAACTGTGCTTGAGGACGAGAGAATACCACCTAAAGTCCGCAAGCTGCTGGTCATCATTGGCCAATTTGGCAAGGCTTGTCAGTTCGACGACAATCTGAACTCCTTCAAAGCTTCTCCTCGGCTGAACTGGTACAAAGGCAATTCCGTCGCCGGCCTTATGGCAGAAATCTGCTGCAAGTTTACCAGCCCCAAGCATCCGATGATAGTTCGAGAGGCTGCTCTGGACGCTATATGCGCGATTAGCCACACCTATCCAAAGAACTATCTACGTGCCGACGTAAACAATGCCATTGAGATGGTCTTCGATGCCAAAGAAGCAGTCTTGGAGGAAGTGCTGATTTCCAGTTTCGAGACGTTTTTCACGTCCAGCGAGAAGCCTCCGGATGATCCAGATGCCCCAGAAGCTGGATCAGGAATCGCAAGCGGAGCTCAGCGTCTTGGCAACACTTATCAGGCCGAGGGTGCTGACGTTGCTCTGAACTCGTTGTGTCAGCGGTTCATGCACTCCATCCTCAGGATTGCCACTACTTCGCTCGACGAGGCAGCTCTTGGCGCTGCAAGAACGGTGGCCAGCGTCAATCGGATGGGGCTGATGAACCCTAGCGACAGCGCGCCTGGCCTAGTAGCGCTTATGACCTGTCCTGTGCCAGCCATAGCCAAGATCGCCTTTCTGTCCTACAAGCAACAGTTCTTCACGTACAACAGCGTTTTGGAGAAGACGATGCTGAAGTCGGTGATATTGTCCTATGAATACCAGCGAAATGTTGCCAACGACCTTGTGGGCTTCACTGGCCACCCGCCGGTCTCCAAGCTTCACTACTTCTGGGATGCAGTAAAGACTGTCGGCTTCCAGAAGAACCGTACGAAGTTCTTCGATCAGCTTTGCGGATCTTTAACCTTCGATCCTGCGAAGATGACAACTGTCGAAGATTTGCGGCAACACCTGCTCTATGTGCGCTACAGCGTGGAGAACATCGCATTCCTAGACCACGACAAGTTGACAGAGCCGCTGCATGCCGTGGCTTGTCTGGAGAAAGCATACGCTGGTGCTGGCCTTGCTGTGACACAGGCTATTGAGACCGACATCTTCAAGCTTCAGGTTCCAGTGTCGTCCCAAGCGCCCGCCACCTCTGAGACGCTTCCAGATGGCCACTCTGACCCTAACGCCGTGGTTCAGCCTGCATCCGCTTCAATTCCCGCTGTGGAATCCGAGAAGTTGCTGCAGCTTGCCACGTCAGCTCAGATACTCTCGCTGCTGGTCGAAACCCGTAACTTCCTCCGCAGCATGTGGCTACTAAAGAAGTATGGCGATGCTGGGGCCAAAGGCAAAGCCAAAGCAGCCAAGGACGCTGAGAAGAATGCCATTCGTGCAACAAACGCGCCAGCTCTGACTGAGACTTATCAAAGCAAGATCGCCAAGATTATGACGGCTACCGAGGATGGAGATAGTCAGCTCAAGATTTGCAAAGCCCTTGTCGAGCTCATGACCGTCGACAACGAAGCGAAGGTCGCTAGTGGCGACGAAGACGAGATTATGATGGAGGACGACGATGACGCCCGTAGCGAGGGTAGTCGCGGCAAGAGTCCTGCTCCGCGTGGCAAGAAGCGCAAGTCGACCGATGGTCAAGTTGGAACGCCGAAGAAGAGAAGTCGACCGCGAAAGAGCAGCGTTCCTAAGGTAGATGAAGATGAGGAGGACGGTTGGGACTAGGCCATTGGCTCTAGTTCATGAGGCGGAGAGATGTTGTTGCTTTCGATGAGTGTGTTGCTGAAGCTACGATACCCAGCATTGGCGCTGGTGGAAGAGAAGGGCAGCTATTTCTTGCATGCCCTTCCATGACATGAATTACCTACAGTACTGAGATACCCCAGGGACACACCGGCTTGGCATGCCGTGTAACTACGAATGTAATACAAAGATCTTGAGATCAGGGCCTTCCCACCCGTTTCGAGCAGTGCCGCGGTAGTGATTCGCCGCCTGAAGAACTCCTTTGATGGTCTTTCACAAAGCCAACAAAATCAAAGGAGAGCACAAAGCGTTGTGGTGTTTACAAATATGGGCTATGCCTCAAAATTCATGCCAGCCATAGGCAACAATATTAGGCGCGTGTAGTGAAGCTTTGATGGAAAGGTGAATCTCACGATCATTGCCTAATTTGTGAAGCGCTCTTCTCGCTTTCTCGGGCGTCTCACGAACAATCAAAACAACCCGTTGGCCGATATTACGGAGCGGGATGGTATGGGGGTAGACTGACGACGTTTGGTGGAGCAATGAAGGTACGCAGGCTACTGCCACAAAACGCCTTAGTCCAGATCAAGGTGGTTTTCAAGCATCGTGACGAATTTCCGGAAGGAAGGCTGGCCTGACAAGAAGCACGTCCGTGCGGTAGTTGGTATTTGAGTCTAGTAGTGGGTACATGTAGTCACTGATTTGGGAAAGTTGCAATGGGGATGACGGGCAGGAATCCGGCAAGGTTGCCAGGCCATTTACATTGTATAGATATGAGGTCTTTCCTTCCTGGAGTCAGAGGTCGCACTTTCCACATCTTCAGCACACAAAGTAGCACGTTCAGGCTGCCCCAGAGCCACGCGTTCAAATCACATCTTCCTCGACTGCAATATCTCAATCGCTACAACTACAGCAAACAACATTGCTACCAGAAGCCTTAGCTACGCCACGCTACTGGTATATATATCTCTGATAACACCATCGTTACGTCGAGTTGAGAGCGGCCCCAACGTCACCATGTCGAACCACATCCACCCCACCACTATCGACGCTCGCATCCAAGCACTGCCTCAAGAGCTGCAAGACATGATCCTTAAGTGGACCCTCGCCGAGACGATGCCCGGTCCCGAGACCGAGATCAACCGCTTCTATCAGACACCATGGCAGCTCCAATTCAACAGAACCTCACGCAGAGACTTGGCCAGGAACTACTTTGCATCAAGCAAGTTTCGTTTCGACATCTGCCTGTGCTTCGCTATCAGTGAAACTTGGTTTCCCAGATGGAGGAACGCACAGACTCGAGCTCATCTGGACAAGATCACGACCATACAGGTTCGCTTCAACCCTCGCTGTGAGAGGCTCCAGCTCGTTGTCAAGCTGTTGGGAGTTGCCAGGGTATACAAAAGGCTCCTGGAAACAATGGTCGTGAGATTGAAGGTTTTATTGGGTTCCCGTCATGCAGCTGCAGTCGAGATCAGTGTGCATCTGGATGCTGGAGGTGGAGAGGAAGATATTGTCTGGGCGAATAAGGCGAGTCTGAAAAAGCTATTTCCTTCCGAATTATCATGAAAGCATGCGCGACAGCACGAGCGTCTGCACAGATACATCTACGGATGCAGAAGGAGTGAATCGCAAACAGAGCTAGAGATGGATGGGAGATCATGCTATCGACTGTTGGAGAACGAAGGTTCCCGCATCGTCAGTCATGAAGTAGAGGATACCATGGAGAGCTTGCATAGGATCAGCATTCTGATGTGAAAGCAAATCACAAGAAACCACCAATCTCAAAATCCACGAATATCCCAATCCTCCTCACTCAAACTTCCCTTCAAAAAACTCTGCCCCCGTTTCAAAAACTCCCCATATCCCTTCTCCCCAACCAAACCCTCCCCATCCCTATCCCAAACAACCTTCCCTCTCAAAATCGTATACCGAGGCCACTGCTTAATCACCTTACTCTCATACGGCGTATAATCACAAGCATGATGCAAATGCTCATTCCCCAATTCAAAAGCCTGCATCCCACCCTCAGGATACCAAACCACAACATCAGCATCACTACCCACCTCAATCACTCCCTTCCTCGGAAAAAGCCCATAAAGCTTCGCAGGATTCGTGCTCGTCAATTCCACGAATCTCTCAACTTCCAAACGTCCCGAAGATAAAATGAGAGGAAGCCGTGTCTCAACACCCGGGATCCCGTTGGGGATATATCTGAAATGTCCATTCGGGAACTCCGGAGTGATACAAGTCTTTTTCCCAGTTTCGGAACTCTCGTAGAGGAATGGACAGTGATCGGAAGATAAGATTGTGAAAGTCCCGTTTTGGAGTCCGGTCCAGATGCCTTCGTGATCCATTTCACTTTCGCGCGGAGGTGGCGAACAGACGCATCTTGCGCCTTCGAAGCCGGGTTTGTCGAGGTCGTGTTTGGTGAGGATGACGTATTGAGGACATGTTTCGGCGTAGAGAGGTAGACCGCGATCTTGTGCGGTTTTTATATGTGCTGCTGAGGCAGGGGATGAGACGTGGACGAGGAGGATGGGGACGTCGATGATTTCTGAGAGGCAGATTGCTCGGTATGTGGCTTCGATTTCTGCGAGAGGGGGGTGGGATGTGGCGTGGTATTTTGGTGCGTAGAGCTTTCGGGCATCGAGTTGTTTTGTCATCCAGACGATCATGTCGTTGTTTTCGGCGTGGATCATGGTTGTGATTTTTTGTTTGCGGGCTTCGAGGAGGACGTCTAGAATTTGGATGTCGGAGAGTTCGAGGGCTTCGTAGGTCATGTAGATTTTTAGGGAGGAAATTCCTGCTGAGCGGAGAGCTGGGAATTCTGCGAGGGCCTGCTCGCTGGGGTTGCTGACTAGGAGGTGGAAGGAGTAATCGCAGTAGCATGTTCCCTTGGCTTTGGCATGGGTCGTCTCAAGGACGGCAAGCAGACTGTTCTGGGCCTTCGATTGAGGCGCGAACGCTAAGTATCCTGAATTAAGATGACAGCTTCAGATCCCTAAAAGTTGTTTGCATACCAATGACTGTTGTAGTCCCACCACAAACTGCAGATCTGGTTCCGGTCTCGAAGGTGTCTGCGCAAGAGCCTTTGCCAAACAGCTGTGGCTCTTGAAGATGGACCTGGCTAGGTGAGCTTGATTTCGTCACCCTCAATCAACAAGTTGCATTCGTACGTGAGCATCCTGCGAGGCGTCAGTGACAACGAAGATCAAGCGCTGAAAGCTCAACTTACTATGCCGCCTGGCATTACCCAGCCGCCTTCTGCATCGATAGTTCTCGTCGTAGTAGCATTTGTGAAACCACCTCGCTCCCGAATGGCGGCTATTGTGTTTCCCTTAATGGCAACATCGGCATGCTTCTTTTCGTTGGCATTGACTACGATGCCATTGGCGATGACTAGATCAAATGTTTCCTGCTCCATGTCTGCGATGCTGCTAGAACCTGTGTCCATCAATGTCCAGATCACTGAGCTGACGTTCGTGGCTCGCCGAAGGACATCTCGGTCGCCCGACGGCCTATCTAGGTCTTATCTACCCATGCCGGTTCGTATGCAGGTACAAACCTTGGCTGTTGCAGAACGCTAGCCGGATGTGGCAGTTGAGAGTTGCTTGCGTAGATGTGCAGTTGGTAGCTTCGTTGAAGCAATCGAAAGCTCTTCTCTGCTGCAAGACCTGCATGACCAAGGTAGGTGAAGCCGACAAAGGGCACAAATTGAGCTTGGCTGATTCCTAGGGTGCAGAAATTCTTGACTTGATCCCCATTTTACCAGAACCGACAGCCTCCGCGTTCGAGCTGATGGAAAGACAGCCGCTTGGGCGGAGCGGAGCTTTTTTGACTGCGGAGGTGCTGGACATCGCCGTTACGGAGTTGGAAGGGGTGGTACAGTGCTATTGCTGCGACCCGATGGATGGATTGCATTGACCGCAATTCTTGGTGCGGCTTCAGTACAGCACCTTGCCAGCTATTTTCAGCGGTTCTGCAAGCCAATGGAGAGTGTTGACACCAACGTTGCCTGTGACCTCCCATCAGGCTTGTGGGCATGAAGAATCAAGCTGCGACCGAGTGCACGTGATAGATTAGTAATTAGGGCTAGCTTCCGAACTTTCCGACCAGCCAATCACAAACACACCCAATAATTCTTCGCCCAATGCTTCATTCAGCGCCCGCGGTCTCAGCGACGCGTTCCTGACAGGCGTGCTTGGACAATTTTACGACAGTTTCCAGCGCGACGGAGTGAACATGCCACGTGGAGCATTCCAGATTAACAGGCCTGCTGGTCAAGTCAAGGACGGTGCGTCCGTTCGGCTGCCATTGAGCGACTCTGTCTAAGTGTAATGGGTGTTGTGCGAGATTGGGTCGCACCTCTTCAGATCGGATTTGGGTTGTTGAATCGAGGCCGCGAATGGATGAAAGGCAAATAGGATTGCGACTGAGCAGGATGGACTGCTCCCAGGGGTTGCAGCAGAGCAGACATCGCTCGAGATTGCTTGATCGGAACTTTGTAACACATTCGTCGGGAGTATCTTGGAAGACATTGATGGCCGGTGTGCTGATAAGAATGGAACGGTAGCAAAAGTCGCGAACGGCAGACGCGTTTCGAAGAAGATTCTCACAATTTTGCGGTACCAAAATCTCCATGCCCGAACGCGTGATCAGAATGTCGACTTGTCAAAAAGGCAGAGCAAGAGCAAGGCTCAACATGATGAGCCAAGAGCGGCAAAAAGAATGGTCAATGAGGGGGTCGAACCCGCGACCTTGGCGTTTCAATACCAGAGGTATTAGCACCACGCTCTAACCAACTGAGCTAATCGACCGGATACTTTTCCAACGCTGACTTGCTATTGGATGGCAGGTAATGGCTCGTTATAGTAAACAACGCTTGATGACATTCGGCTTGGCGCGTCTACAGCTGGAACAACAATCCGCATTCGCGGTCACCCTCGCATTCCGCTGCCGTTATGAGAGGATTCTGTTCCGACTGAAAAAACGACCAATGGCTAGAGAAATTCTTTCCAGGATCTACTGTGTAAGAGGTCGCCATAAATTATAATATGGCAAGGATGAAGTAGGTACTCTGTGCTCTGTCACATAATTCTGCTCACTCATCTCTACACGTTTTCATGCGTGATCTGGACGGAGCTCTTACACACTGTCCCCTCCACCATGTCCGGAGTTGTTCCTTCTTGCTTTTTACAATTCGCATCTGCTTCTGTTTCGCACAGATAACACTACTTTTTGCGACCATCTCGACACTGGCGATCATCCCAGCCAAGTATACATGTGTTCTGATTTCAGGCTGCTGCTAGCATCTCTCGCCTGGCACTTTCGAGTATATCCGACCAACGGTAGGGAAGACGTCAAGCTGTCTCGGTTTCTTGGAAGCCCCACAGTACGGCCTTACGGTGTCGTGGATCCAAGAGCCTCAAACTTGACGTTTTAGCGGAAATGCTAAGCCAGACAAACCACATTTCCGTCGGCTGCGTAAGTTCTCAGTACATATCGTGGAGTGTTGGCTATGATGTTGTCTTGCGGCCAAATATCCGCGTTGATGAGAGACAATGCCAGAACTCATTAGGCCAGGGCTGACCAGCTCTGCCAAGCAGCCAGATATGGCTTGGGATTCGATTCGAGTGCGATATTGAGGTTCCATTGCTGAGCAACATCATGTCAATGGCAACTCCGTCAGATCAAGCGGAACATATTGTTCTTGACTCCTCGCTTCATAGCAACTGGCTTGCCATCTTCGTATTCAACTCCAGATTCGCCACCATCACCAGAAATGCCAGCTAGTTTGCGCATTAACTCTTCATCTAGCTCCTTCTGGGTTTTGGATGGACTCGACTTCTTCTCGACTTCTTGTGCCCGAGCAGCTAACTGTTGGTCATCCTTAGATGGCTGTTCGTCCTTGGCGTGTAATTTCACCGTCGTGGCGAATGCTCTGACGAACGCGATGTTGCTACTCCGTGCGAGCGAGGGGCCTTTTCTGATCGAACGTATCGCGAGGCTCATATCTTCAACGCAATGCGAGTATTATTTTCAGAATTGAAGAATAGAAGAAGATGAGCATGAGACGTTTTTGTCGCCATTAGAGTTCATGCTAGTAAGTGAACGCCAAGCCACCCGCGACGCTGACTCGCGGCTCGACTTGGTGCAGCTTCAACCTCAAATCTTTGCGAAGCAGCGTCAACCTCGCATAACATCACAGCCGCGGACATGCCGGTCGTCAAAGGTGGAGTCTGGACCAACATTGAGGATGAGATTCTAAAGGCTGCCGTCTCAAAATATGGACTCAACCAGTGGGCGCGAGTATCGTCTTTGCTTGCGCGCAAGACAGCCAAGCAATGCAAAGCGCGATGGTCAGAATGGCTCGACCCTGGTATTCGCAAGATCGAATGGAGTCGCGAGGAGGATGAGAAGTTGTTGCATCTGGCTAAGTTGATGCCAACGCAATGGCGGACTATCGCACCTATCGTTGGTCGTACAGCTACGCAATGTCTGGAGCGATATCAGAAGCTGCTGGATGAGGCGGAGCAGCGTGAGGCAGCCGGCGAACTTGGCTTGCAGGGTCAGGAGGGTGGAGAGACACAGGCGCCGAGTGCAGACGATGTACGAAGACTGAGGCCTGGAGAGGTGGATCCAGATCCAGAGAGCAAGCCAGCAAGACCGGACACGATTGATATGGATGAAGACGAGAAGGAGATGCTGAGCGAGGCGAGAGCAAGATTGGCCAATACACAGGGAAAGAAGGCAAAGAGGAAAGCGCGAGAAAGGCAGCTGGAGGAGAGCAGAAGATTGGCTGTGCTGCAAAAGAGGCGAGAGCTGAAGAATGCTGGCATTAATGTCAAGGTTACCACTAAGAAGAAGGGTCAGATGGACTACAATGCCGATATTCCCTTCGAAAAGGCCCCCGCTCCGGGGTTTTACGATACTCAGGAGGAGATGGCACAGAATGAACATGCTCGGGAGCAGTTTGACCCGCGAAAGCAACAGCTTGCGAACAAGCGGAAGGGAGATGGCAAGGATCAAGAGCAGCAACAGTCGTCCAAGAGACGGAAAGACGATAGTGGCGCATCTGCTTTTGCTGCTGCTGCCAAAGCTGGTCAAGCACAGCGAATTCGCGAAGCAGAAATGAGCAGCAAGCGAAGAGGCCTTGTCTTGCCTGCACCTCAGGTCAGCGAGGCAGAGCTTGAAGATATTGTGAAGATGGGCATGTCTGGTGAACGGGCACATGTATCAGCAGGAGCCAGTGAGAACGAGGCAACCAGAGGTCTCATTAGCAAGTATGACAGTACCGTTGGCGCAACGCCTATACGCACCCCAAGAGCACCGCAAGAAGAGGATCGCATTGCGAACGAGCTTCGGAATGCTCGTGCAAGAACAGAGACGCAGTCTGTGCTTCTTGGAGGTGAGAACACTGTCCTGGCCGAAGACAGCTCGACAACTGGCTACGGAGGTGTTGCCCCGTCAAAGCAAGCGCATGCTACTCCCAACCCAATGGCCACTCCTTTCAGAGTTCAACAGAATGGCGTTGGAGCGACTCCTATTCGAACACCTGCCAGGGACTCTTTTCGGCTGAATCAAGAAGACGGTTCGATGCAATTGGTCGGGCAGACACCTCGTGACATCCGACTACATGAGCAAGCTGCCAAGTCATCTCTTAGATCGAAGCTTTCGTCCCTGCCTAAGCCTCAACAGACGGAATGGGAATTGGAAGCCATGCCTGAAGAGCGAGACGAGTTCGCTGCGGCCGCTGAGCTGGCTGCCGAGGATGCCGCCATTCGCGACAAACGCAACGCTCAAATCGCCCATGCCAAAGCGCTCGCAGACTTCCGAAGACAGACACGGGTTGTTCAAAAAGGTCTTCCAAGACCCAAGGTTGTGGACATTGATGCAATGCTCAAAGCAGCTCGAAAAATCTCAGATCCTATCGAACGAAGCATTGCAGAAGAGGCGGCGCTTCTTATGGCTCATGACGCAACGAAGTTCGGTGGAGCCAAAGTATCAGGAAAAGCCAGAAGTATTGCTGAGATCGATGAAGTCTTGATGCAGAATGCCAATATGGAAGTAGTCCTCGAGATGGGCCAAGACACAGATCGAGCACTTTTCGGCAAAGCCTTTGAAGCTGAATGGGAGCGAGCACATGCAGGGACGGTACTTCCTGGACTTGCTGGGTATGCGGAAGATGAGCTTGATGAGGAACAACTTCTCGTCGAGTCCTTCGATAACATCAATGAAGCTATCACTCAAGTCTCGGAGAAAGGTAGCGCGGTTGAGAAGAAGCTCGCTAAGCATCAAGGTGGATATGTGGCGAGGCAGAAGACTTTGCGGGGTAAGATTCTGGAAGCTGCAAATGCTTTGGAGAAGACGAAACTTGAGACGGAGGTAGGGAGGTTGAAGATTATGGGAGAGGAAGCGGGCATGGTTGGACGGCTTGAAGCGCTACGAGATGAAGTGGCTTTGGTTTCCAGGCGTGAAAGAGAAGCTCAGGATACTTATCGGGCGCAGAAAGATGAGCTGGAGGCATTGGGCTGATTGGTCTGTGCTCGAATCGTATCAAGTCTGCATTCCTACACACCATTTCTCCTTGATCTTACTGTCTCGTGCTGTATTGCTTGTCCTGCTGAGGTCCACCCAAATTTCATCAGCTCTCCATGTCTTCAACGGCCGCTCAATCGAAGCAGGACGAGCTGTTGGAGATATACCATGCTGTGATCGCTCGAGAAGCCATTTGTCCCAGAGACTCAGGGATTTCGTGTCTCGATAGTACACCTTTGCGAAGCTTGTTTCATTGTGCACTTTGCGATTTTACCCCTGGGAGAAATCCTTACAAGCGTGTTGTTTTGGACCTGTGCTTCTACATCAGGCTCTTGGCTGTGTAACATTATGTGTTTGCAGTGACCGGGACGCAGACGGACTCATCTGGAAGGCACAGCTCCTCCGTTTACGACTCTATCGACTGTCCCACTTCAATTCTACCCAGCATCGAGCTTTCTTCGCGGCAGAAGACATGTCAAAGCATTGAAAACGTCGATGCGACGAGTTCGAGCTTGCGGGGGAGGAAGCGATGAGGTCGGACGGCAGGCCTTGCTTGGTTGCTTGTTGCTTGCACCAGGCCTGGCCCATCACGTGCAAGTATTGCCAATCTCAACATCTTCGGTCCAGCCCAACCCGCATCAGCCCAGCATCGAAATATTCCCTACCACTCGCCTTTGCCAAGATCGTCTCGCGGAGTCCACCTCTCTCATCACAGGGAATAATCAGAGTTGCGGGTACTGCATGGCAGTCCGTAGAACTGCAGTACAGTATTTTGTTGCTTGCGCCGGCTCAAGGGGACAACGCTGTGCTGTTTGCTCGAGAGTCGAGGACGAGCGGTGACACGGCATGACAACTAGCTCGATGCAGGATTCCAATAGGGCGAATACTACTTATGCAGGTTTCCGTCGAACTACTGTATGCTACAGCCCACGGCAGCGGAACTCCACACGTTGTTCTACAATTGTGCAGTGCGCCTGTCCGCAACGCAGGTACAACGAGCAGCGCATGCGTGGTGCTTCATAAAAATGATGCTCGCGTGCGGTGGAAGTGCCGTAAGCGTACTGGTGTAAGGGTATGCGTATGCGAGCATCATGAGTATGGCATTCCTTGCTTTCACGACTCATGCTGCGCTGCGCGAAAGACGGAGCAACGGAGCAACGATGTGCGAACGATCTGCTATCCATATCATCATCAATATCATCAATAATATGACAACTCAACAAAAGTTGGGGCCCCTTTAGGCTTAGTGCGGCTCAAAACGACCGAAAAGCCGACTCTGATTGGTCGGCGGCGAGGAACTTCAAAATTTCTCGATTCTCGAGTAGTCCGGAGGGCGTAGGAGTCGCGGTATCGACTATAACGCTCCGGCGCCGCGATAGCAGTGTTTCCGAGGCCGTCTCCGTCGTTTACGCCTAATCCGGCGGCGTTTTTTGCTCGAGGCGGTATCGTTCGCGCCTAATCCGGCGGTATTTGCTCGGAGCGGTAGGCTCGAAAGGCTTATCCTACGCGTTCCGGATAGTACTACTCGCTATAGGCGTTTTATAGGGTACTTATAGTAGGCGTTAGATAAGGTACTCGCTATAAATAGTTCGAATCCTATTTAACTATAGGCGTTTTAGATAGTATTTACTATAAGCGTTTCGGATAGGACTACTCGCTATAGCTATCTCGGACAGTTACCGCTATAAGCGTTTCGAATATTACTACTCGCTATAAGCGTTTTTAGTAGTATTTACTATAAGCGTTTCGGATTAGACTTGCTATAAGTATTCTAAATAGGACTTACTATAGGTATTTTAGATAGTCCTACTTGCTATAAGCGTTCCTAATAGTACTTGCTATTTGCGTTCCGGATAGACTTCCTCTACGCGTTCCGGATAAGACTTAGTACAAGCGTTTCGGATTATAATTGCTATATAGTGCGTTCTAAATAAAACTTAGTATAGGCGTTATAGACAGTAGTACTAACTATTAGCGCTCCGGATTAGAGTTATTAGACTTACTATACGCGTTCTAAATAGTACTTAGTATTATAAGCGTTCTGAATTAGACCTATTATAGGCGTTATAGATAATAGTTAGCTTATCCTACGCGTTCCGGATAGTACTACTCGCTATAGATATTCTATAGAGTACTCGCTATAGGCGTTATATAGGGTACTCGCTATAGATAGTTCGAATGCTATTTAACTATAGGCGTTTTAGATAGTATTTGCTATAAGCGTTCCGGATAGTACTACTCGCTATAGGCCTTCCGGATAGTGCTTAATATAAGTATTTAGTTTCGGATTAGACTTAGACTTAATTTATACATTCCGGATAAGACTTTCTATAAGCGTTTTAGATTAGACTTAGTATACGCGTTCCGGTTTATATAGGACTAACTATACTAAGCGTTTAAAATAAGGCTTGTCCTACCGACTCCTACGCGTTCCGTATAGTACTACTCGCTATAGGTGTTCTATAGAGTGCTCGCTATAGGCGTTTTATAAGGTACTCGTAGTAGGCGTTATATAGGGTGTCCGCTAAAAGTAGTTCTAATGCTATTTACTATAGCCTATAGGCGTTTTAGATAGTATTTGCTATAGGCGTTCCGGATAGTGCTACTCGCTATAGATATCTCGGATAGTTACCGCTATAAGCGTTTCGAATAATACTACTCGCTATAAGCGTTTTTAGTAGCATTTACTATAGGCGTTTCAGATATAACTTGCTATAAGTATTCTAAATAGTACTTACTATAGGTATTTTAGAAAGTACTACTTGCTATAGGCGTTCTTAGTAGTACTTACTATTAGCGTTCTATATTAGACTTACTATACGCGTTTCGGATAGTACTTACTATACGCGTTTCGGATAAGACTTAGTATAGGCGATCCGTATTAGAGTTACTATATAGCGCGTTCTAAATAAAACTTAGTATAGGCGTTATAGATAGTAGTACTAACTGTTAGCGCTCCGGATTAGACTTACTATACGCGTTCCGAATAGTACTTAGTATTATAAGCGTTCCAAATTAGAATTCCTATAGTTGTTTTCGATTAAAGTTGCTATAAGCGTTTTGAATTAGACTTACTATACGCCTTGTAGGCAGTACTTGCTATAAGTGTTCCAACTCGGAAAGAACTACTTACTATAGATATTTCGAATAGTACTCGCTATAGGTATTCCGGATAGCAATTACTATTGGCGCATTCCGGCTCGCTATAGGCGTTTTTTAGGGCACTCGTAGTAGGCGTTATATAGGGTACTTGCTATAAATAGTTTGAATACTATTTAGCTATAGGCGTTTTAGATAGTATTTGCTATAAGCGTTCCGGATAGTACTACTCGCTTTAGGCCTTCCGGGTAGTACCTAATATAAGTATTTAGTTTCGGATTACACTTAGACTTACTATATATATTCCGGATAAGACTTTCTATAAGCGTTTTAAATTAGACTTGCTATACGCGTTCCGGCCTATATAGGACTAACTATACTAAGCGTTTAAAATAAGGCTTATCCTACGCGTTCCGGATAGTACTACTCGCTATAGGTATTCTATAGAGTACTCGCTATAGGCGTTTTATAAGGTACTCGTAGTAGGCGTTATATAGGGTACTTAGCGCTCGCTATAAGCAGTTCGAATACCTATAAGCGTTTCGGATTAGACTTGCTATACGCGTTCCGGTTTATATAGAACTAACTATACTAAGCGTTTAAAATAAGGCTTGTTCTACGCGTTCCGGATAGTACTACTCGCTATAGATATCTTAGATAGTTACCGCTATAGGCGTTTCGAATATTACTACTCGCTATAGGCGTTTTTAGTAGTATTTACTATAAGCGTTTCGGATATAACTTGCTATAAGTATTTTAAATAGTACTTACTATAGGTATTTTAGAAAGTACTACTTACTATAAGCGTTCGTAATAGTACTTACTATTACCGTTCCGAATTAGACCTACTATACGCGTTCCGGATAGTACTTACTATACGCGTTCCGGATAAGACTTAGTATAAGCGTTTCGGATTAGAATTACTATATAGCGCGTTCTAAATAAAACTTAGTATAGGCGTTATAGATAGTAGTACTAACTATTAGCGCTCCGGATTAGACTTACTATACGCGTTCCGAATAGTACTTAGTATTATAAGCGTTCTAAATAAGAATCCCTATAAGTGTTTTAGATTAAAATTACTATAGGCGTTTTAGATTAGACTTAGTATCCGCCTTATAGGTAGTACTTACTATACGCCTTATAGGTAGTACTTACTATAAGCGTTCTAACTCGGAAAGAACTACTTACTATAGATATTTCGAATAGTACTCGCTATAGGTATTCCGGATAGTAATTACTATAGGCATATTCCGGAAGTAGTTACTATAGATATTTAAGACTATCTTGCTATAAGCGTTCCTAATAGTGCTCGCTATAAGCGTTTCTAAATAGTGCTTTCTAATATCTATAACGCGTTCCGGATTAATATTACTTTTTAGTATTATCTAAAATATAACAACTCAACAAAAGTTGGGGCCCCTTTAGGCTTAGTGCGGCTTAAAATGGGCCAACCGCGGCCTCTAATTGGTAGACGCGAGGAACGTTAACACCTCTACGATCCGGAAGGGCGTAGACGTCGCAGTATATACCGCGACGAGCTATAACTTCGATAGTAGTCTCGAAAAGGGCGTCTTCGTCGTATATACCTTATCCGGCGGTGTTTGCTTGCGGCGGTATTGCGCGGAGTCTATATTATAACGCGTTGCCGCCGCGATAGTAGTATTCCGGAAGGGTATATCTAACTTTTAGGCCTAATCCGGCGGTATTTGCTCGCGGCGGTATTACGCGGTTACGCTATCTCTAATATAATAATAACTTAACAAACCGTAGGTCTACTTTAGGCTTAGTACGGCTTAAAACGATCTAAAAGCCGCCTCTAATTAGCTATATCCGAGGAACGTTAAAACTCCTTAGTTCGCGACCGGTTCGGAGGACATAGTAGTCGTAGTATGTATCGTAAGGCTTCGCCGCTATAATAGTAGTATTTCCGATACTATATATATCTTTTACGCCCGATCCGGTAGTATTTACTCGAGGCTATATAGTCGTTTACGCCTAATCCGGGGATATTTACTCGAGGCGGTATACTCGAAAGGCTAAGCGTATCGGATATAGCTTACTATAAGTGTTCTAAATAGTACTTATTATAGGTATTTTAGATAGTACTACTTACTATAAGCGTTCTTAATAGTACTTACTATTAGCGTTCCGAGTTAGACTTACTATACGCGTTCCGGATAAGACTTAGTATAAGCGTTTAGATTAGAATTACTATATAGCGCGTTTTAAATAAAACTTAGTATAAGCGTTATAGATAGTAGTACTAACTATTAGCGCTTCGGATTAGACTTACTATATACGTTCCGAATAGTACTTAGTATTATAAGCGTTCTAAATTAGACTTATTCTTAGTATTACAGATATTCTATAGAGTACTCGCTATAGGCGTCCTATAGGATACTCGTAGTAGGCGTTATATAGGGTACTCGCTATAGGTAGTTCGAATACTATTTACTATAGGCGTTTTAGATAGTATTTACTATAAGCGTTCCGGACAGCACTACTCGCTATAAGCCTTCCGGACAGTACTTAATATAGGTATTTAGTTTCGGATAAGACTTGCTATATACGTTCCGGTTTATATAGGACTAACTATACTAAGCGTTTAAAATAAGGCTTATCCTACGCGTTCCGGGTAGTACTGCTCGCTATAGGTATTCTATAGAGTACTCGCTATAGGCGTTTTATAAGGTACTCGTAGTAGGCGTTATATAGGGTACTCGCTATAAGTAGTTCGAATATAGGCGTTTTAGATAGTGTTTACTATAAGCGTTCCGGATAGTACTATTTGCTATAGATACCTCGGATAGTTACCGCTATAAGCGTTTCAAATATTGCTACTCGCTATAAGCGTTTTTAGTAGTATTTACTATAAGCGTTTCGGATATAACTTGCTGTAAGTATTCTAAATAGTGCTTACTATTAGTATTTTAGATAGTACTACTTGCTATAAGCGTTCTTAATAGTACTTACTATTAGCGTTCCGAGTTAGACTTACTATACGCGTTCCGGATAAGACTTAGTACATACTTGCTATAAGCGTTCTTAATAGTACTTACTATTAGCGTTCCGAATTAGACTTTCTATACGCGTTCCGGATAGTACTTACTATACGCGTTCCGGATAGGACTTAGTATATACGTTTCAGATTAGAATTACTATATAGCGTGTTCTAAATAAAACTTAGTATAAGCGTTATAGATAGTAGTACTAACTATTAGCGCTCCCGATTAGAGTTACTATACGCGTTCTAAATAGTACTTAGTATTATAAGTATTCTAAATTAGAATTCCTATAAGTATTTTAGATTAAAATTACTTTAGGCGTTTTAGATTAGACTTACTATACGCCTTATAGATAGTACTTACTATAAGCGTTCCTACTTAGAAAGAACTATGTACTATAGATATTTCGAATAGTACTCGCTATAGGTATTCCGGATAGTAATTACTATAGGCGTATTCCGGAAGTAGTTACTTTAGATATTTTAGACTATCTTACTATAAGCGTTTCTAATAGTAATCTAGCTTACCCTACCCCGCTCGTCGCCTTAGCCTTTACTTATAGCTCTTCGGCCTTTACTTATAGCTCTTCGAGCTATATAAACACTAGTATGATATGGCACGTGCAGTAGCCACGACGATGCAACGATGCAGTGTTTGGGTTCAACGTACGCCACGGCAGAGGCTTTAATGGCTTCGCCTAAGACGTACAGTATACAGGCGCCACGCTTGGGGCCCGCTCCAATCGATGCACAGCCATCCAGGATATACAGACGCAGAGGCTCTGATGGCGGGATGTCGTGGGCTGTCATCAACGCCTCTGCAGCAGCGAGGGCAGAAAGCAGTAATTATGCAAGTCTGCAGTAGCATAGTGTATACGGGGCACGACAAAGAAAGCAAAGCTCAAACGCGCGTGGACGGCTGTCCGAGCTGGTGGGAAAACGAGTACGTCGCCCATTCGTGGCCGCGACCGACCGATGATCGATTTGGCCGTCTGCACTCTATCCGGGGTTCCGTCACACACTCCTCCCCGCTGTTCGCGGGGGTTCCGGCCATACGTAAAATCGCTTTTTCTTAGTAGGCCACACGTAAAACTCGACATAGTGGTAGGTTCCAGTCCCATATAGATATCTAGGTGAATACAGTATTGAACCGCGAGTCGAGGTATTATATTAGCCAGTTTATCCGAGTGTGTGCTACTATGTAGTGGCTGTAGGACCTTACTGTCGCCATTTCTTATGTAATCCTTGGCAGGCGCTTGATTACTTAGTTGATAAGAGGTTTGCGCGGAGGCCGATTGCAGGTCCATTTTGACCATCTACGGTCGCAATTTAGTCGCCAATGTAACGGAAATCCACTGCTTCTTAACCCTGACCGCACCCCCATTCGATTTCCCGGTCTATATACTATACAATATACCACTATGTCGAGTTTTACGTGTGGCCTACTAAGAAAAAGCGATTTTACGTATGGCCGGAATCCCCGAGCCCGGGGCGAGGGGTGAAGTGGCTGACGCAACCCCGGATAGAACTCACCTCTGCCGTGCCGTGCGTCTGATCCCTGCTGCTGCTGGCGCTGGCAAGTCGTGACCAGATAGTGCACCTGACGGTAAGGACTTGAGCTCTTCCCTTGCTTGCTTTGCTTGTGCGTGCGTGCGTGCGTGTGCCTCGTCTACTTTCTCTGCAACTACCTACTCTCTGTACTCATTTGACGCGCGCCAACCGCACCCCTTTGCTGCCCTCTTCTCGTCTCTCATTTCATCTCTTGCGCATACACTGAGCGCAGACATTGGCCCAATCTTTTTCCCAGCCAATCGGCAGGCCGTTGCCCGATCGTCGCTCTCCTAACGGCGGCGCGCAACGACTTTTTCGCAACCGCTGGAGCCACAGCCGTCTATCCGCAGCGACTCGACCTTTCCGCCCACACGCCCACACGCCCTCGTTGCCCTCGGCGCAGCCTTGGAGCGTCGGCGGCGCATCCGGACCCAAGCGCCACAGGTGCAGAGAGTCGCGCGCTTTCTGCCCTGAGCCCGCTGTCTGCTGCCACCGGATTCATCACCATCACCACCCGACCCTCTCACGGAGACCACCCGTGTCACCGCGCGACAACAGCTCGCTACAGGCATGCAAAGCAGGCCGTCGCAGTCTTGCCCCCTCCGCGATGCCCATATGGCCCTTCAGACGCCGGCGAAGGGCCAGCTCCAATAATCCCAGTGCAACTGCCATAGAGCAACACCCGCTAGCGCTGGCGGAGAAGGGAAACCCTCCTTCGATGTCGACGCTCACCCACAGCCCCGGACCACGATCCGCTACAGCCACGCCCCCCATACCCCGACGCAATTCACGGCGCAATAGCAAGCGTGGTCGACCACGGCCGGCAAGCGAAGCCCAGTCGCCCGCCAGCCAGCATCGGAATGACCCGTCCAACAAGGAGAACGTGCCACCACTCTCATCCGCAAGCAGGGAGGACATCACAGCTCTGCCCTTCCAACAACGCTTGGATCAGAGTCCACATCTTCGACCTGTCGACCTGGAAAAGCCTCCGATCCCATACAATTTTCGCCCCCATTCCATGTCGCAAACCAGCGTACAACGCCAAGACTCTCTGGCGAAGCTACAGAAGTCTCAAACACGTCAATCGAAACGAAGTACGGCCGATTATGGGGCGCCGACGCGTAGGTTCTCTGGGAGATCCAAACGCAAGGATGATACTTTGCGAGAGGAGGAGATTCGAGCTATGACCGCACCAATACCAATTCCCAAAAGACCCGGCGATGGCCCACTTCGACGTGACAGCAAAAAGATTCGAGGGCTTAATGGCGACTCTCGCGTGTCATTGCCTCCGGAAGGATCGATTCACTCCTCAATGTCCGGTATCGTGGAACAACGTGGGTGGGAAGTGGGCAGCTTTGCAGCCATCTTCAGCCCACGTCCCGCGGTGCGGCTGTCCGGATTGCCACAGTATGTTTCAAATAGCTTACCACCGAGCTCATCCGGATTTCTCTATCGCATTGACTCGCTTCGGGCGAGCGAAAAAGCGCCTGCAAACCAAGATGGACGCGAACGCCGGAAGCGACGCACAGTTGGCAATGAAGCCGACGATCTTGGTGCCAGCGATATTAGAGCTATCATGGAACGAGATGCGAAGCGTAGGGAGAAGCGACAGCAAGAGCGACAAGAGACGCTCGAGCGTAAGCTGAAAGCGAAAGCTGAAGGTCGCGATCGTGCAGACAGCGGCAGGAAAAGACGCCCTTCAGAAGAGCGAAGACGCGTCGAACAGGCGAGAATACGCGCTGAAGAACAGCTGCAAGCGCGTGGAGTACTTACTCCTCCAAGCGATGTGCATCCTGCTTTACGCGGCACTCATCCTGAACCAGCTGGTCTCGGCATTGACCAAACCGAAGAACTTCAGGCCTCCCAACTTGAAACAGTGCAGCCGGCAGCTCCCCAGCCCGAACCAGAGAATCCTTTTACAGATGCTGCTGAAGTACCACCAGCATCACCACAACCCGGAGATGTACCTGCCGAAGCACGGCCAACGACGGCGGAGTCTCCTGCTGAAGAGCCATTTCTCGGAACAGCTCAGGCTGTACGCATGTCGCAAGCAAACACGCCGCCACTGTCACCTATATATGGGCAGCGAGCGATGTCGAGCGCGTCGCAACTTGCTGAGGCACTGCGACACGAAAGCATCTCGCAGCAGAGCATGGCCGACCTTGCGCCCCCACCACGGATACCCGTCGAACGTCGAAGCTCAGATCCTCCACAGGCTCCACAGGAAAGACGCACCGGCACTTGGGCGAACATCTTCAGGCGCGGTGGCACCTTCCGCAAAAGTGTCGCTGAGCCAAAGGAGCCGGCCCAGAGTTCGTTCTCGAACACTTCGCGTGAATCGATGAGGAATCAGCCACTCCCAGCCCATTTCGTGGGCACTGATCCTCCCCGTCCTGGAACATATTTGTCAAAGTCTGGCACACCAGTTCGCACCCAGAGCAAATTTAGAGAAGACCTCCCAGGAATGCCAATCTCGCCGCCTGACTCTAGAACGCAGTCTCCCGATGTTGCAACCTCCGCCGCTGCTGCAGCCGCATTCCGAGCACCAATCAAATCTGTACCACTGGACATTCCTGTGAAAAAGCAGAGAGATGCCGAAGGCGACGTCATCATGGGCAATCGTAACGACACTCCTGTCAGCCAAAATTTGCGCAGCCGGCATCAGATGTCGGGCTCGCTTGCTTCGATCGACTCTGAAGGATCTTGGCTAGCGAGTGGCTCTCTCAAGCGTCAGTCCCATCAGTCAGCCTTAAGCAAGTCCTTTGCCAAGAAGAATGCGGAATTTACTGCCAGCTACGAGGAGCTTGGCGTCGACAAAGATGCCGAGTACCTCAGCAGAAACACAAGCTCACGTGGTCGTGGTCTCAATAGCCAAGAAGAAGAAAGCGAGGAAGAAACTCAGCCAGATCCGTCGCCGGGTGAGCCATTCACTGTCCACGAGAGCATGCGCAGGAAACCTACGCTGGTCGAGCATGACCCACGTCTACGGTCCCGAGAAGGGCTCGTACAAGAGTTCTCAGCACAAGAGGCAGTAGAAATGCCATACGAGCGCTTCGAACATGCCGACGACTCCGACGAATCCGAACCAGAATCACCACAGGCACAAATCGAGCGCGCCACCAGCGTAAAGACAGGCGGACGACACTCCCGTCAATTCTCCTCTGGCAGTGCAAAACTCCTCAACGTCCCGCGAAACCGTGCGTCTTTCGACGTGAGCAGTGACGTTAGCAGAGAACAAACACCCCCACCACACCCACCAATTCATGAGTCTCAAAAAGACGAATGAAAGGCCACGCTTGTCACTCGATAGATTCGAGGTCAGGATACAGAAGCATCTGATTTCATATGTCACATAAAATACCACCCCGGGAACGATATTCAAACGTATTGCGCACGTTGACTCAAACACGGCCGCAATCACGTATGACGAGTCCAACGATATTTACACTCCTTTAATCATCGACCCCAGAAATACATAATCGCAAACTTGGACCCGAGGAGGCTGGAGCCTTGGAAAGAGAAACTTTTCTTCTTGGAACATGTATTGCCTGGATGCGATGCGAAACTTGCATTTCTTTTTGTTTTTTTTTCGGTCAAAACAATTTGCGCTGTGATACCCCCTGCTTCGATTGGTTGTGGTTGGGCTTGGGCATGCTCATCATAAGCGTTTCTTTGTTTTTTTTCTCTATATTTTCGCGCTAGCGCCGCCGTTGTATTTTGATTTCCACACAAGTCCAACAGAATGGAATTTTTTTTGGGATTACGGGGCTCTCAGGAGAGTCTCTTGAATAGTAGTGTAGTAGTGTACATGTTGGTCTGGTTCGAAAAGTTTAGGCTCGAACCGAAGAAGATGAAAGAAAGGGTTGAATAGAGGGCATAAATATGCCGGTGGATGATGATGTATAGGGAAGGGAAGGAGGTGGAGAGAGAGGAGATAGGAATGAAAGATTTATTTGCATCATTTTTATATTTTTATATTTTTTTCGTGTTCTTATTGACTTTGTCTATCTGTGCCGTGCATTGCTGCCTACCATCTAGTTGTTGGTGAAGGGGGTATTGAAAAGCCTTGCTGGTCAGGCAGAGGCAGAGGGAGTGGAAGGTACGGTGTTGAGCTCTGAGAGCAATGCCGGCCGTGTCGCTGCCAAAGGATTCGTGGTCTCTCGCCATTGACGCGTTATGGATCATGATGTTGTGTTGCAGAGAAATCGATACGGGACTGACTGGAGGGCGCTAGCGGGTTCCTGGCCGCAAGGAAGGCACAACGTTTGTCAGGTGGCAAGAGGCAGCAACGACGTCACTGTCACTCGATTGATGTACATCCTATCCTGCTATCCTGTGTATCATATGCGGATGCTTCCCCAACTTCCCTCGCGCCGTCGCTAATGCCTCACAATGCCAAGCCAGGATATCTCATTCAAATCCATCGTCTCTTCTATCTTTACGTTCCTGCACTGGACCCAAAGGCGCATCTCGCGCAGTGGGTGCTGTATCGCCTTCGTACACGCTAGGCATTGCGCCGAGAGGATCGAACGATGCTTGTATCTGCGGCGGACCTGTTGTGGAGCTCAAGCTCCGGCGATGCGCGTGGGCATTACCCAACGTGCCGATAGGAGGCGCGGCACCAGTACTCAAGCTCCTTCGATGACCGTGTCCAACTGGCCCAGAAGGCGCTGGCTGCTGGCTCATCTGCTCAGTCTCCTGCTGAATCGGCTCGGTCAGGTCATCGACCAGGTCCTCCTCGTCAAGATGATGGACGCCGCCGCGATTCGCGGCCACGGTCTCCTGCAAGGAGAACAGGAAAGTGGCCATGTGGTCGAAGCCAACAGCACTTTCGTCGTCCTCTAAACCGTACAACCGAAATGCTTCCGCGAGGCACTTCTCAGATTGGGACGCTTTTTCCAGCCGAAGCCAAGCGTCTGCCGCGTGCGAATTCCAGAAAGCTGCCTTGCGATCTCTATTGATGTCAACAAGACCACCGACAGCCGTTCTTTCTGCGAAGCAGGTAGCAATACGTTCCATGAGCAGGGCGTGGCCGACACTCCCGATCAGTCTGTCGTCGAGTATTCTGTTCGCCCATCTGGCAGCATCGTCGAGTGCGTTGCCTCCTCGCATCTTTAAGAGCTCAAAGCCAAGCACGAGAGTACGTAGTGCATTGTAAGGCGCACCGACCCGCGTGACATACGAGTAATATGCCGTCTCGAGATACTGGTCAATGCCTTCAATGCGAATCTTGTTGTTGGGCCCAGTTGCGAGCATCAAACTGACTGCCGCCATTTCGTTGGCACCGGCGTAGTGCTTCCAGGCTTTATCATTCTTGAAGTCTTGGCAGAGAATCTCAAATGTTCCATTTGCCAGCCTAAAGTCACGCAACATCATGGCATAGTCTCCGAGCTTGCGCATGATGGCCTCCGGAGCGTCGGGTCTATAGAAGCCTTGCAAGCTGTCATAATTACTGCCAGCACCTCCAAGAGTCGGCCCTGACGAGTTGCGGCCTCCGAACGTCGTGAATCGTTTGGAAAGGGACATGAACCTGCCGCTCAAGCCTCGCCGCCGCGATGCTACCTGGTCGTTCCAGGTTGCAGAAGCGCGCTCCATAGAAGGTATGATGGACTGCGTGACCATCTCGCGAACGAATGCGCGAATTGCCGTTGCATCGGTCTCGAAAATGTATGGAGAAGAGTCTTCCTCGTCCTCGTTGGTCTCGTGTCGAACAATTTCGGCAAGCTCCTCGGCTGCAGCAGTCCATTCGCACGGAGGGAGTCTCACGCTGTCGTCGTCGGATGAGACACACTGCGTACTACGCAGGCGCAGAAGATGGCAGTGCAAGCCAAAATGTCGCTTCATCTGATCGTACAGGGCCATAGACTTCGTGATATCATCATAATCCTCGTCATGTATCAAAACATAATAGCGTAGGAATTCATTATGCACCCATTGCGGCAGCCGGTGCTCGCCCGAGTTTGACGAGTCGTAAAGACCTCGAAGCTCTTCTATTGGAGAAGCTGATCTGGAGGAAATAGCAATGACAGCTGCAACCGGATGGCTCAGCGTTTCGGACGGGAGGAGAGGAAGGCCGGAAAGTAGTCGGCGTAAATATAAAGAATAGAATGGAGACGTGCGAGCCGGATCATGGATCTGCGCAGTGTCCTTGGCTGTCATGTAGCTGGCCTCTATGGGTCCAGAATTCTCCTCGTAAAAGGTCAAGTGTCGCTCGACCAACTCTTCGATCTGCGGCACATCTCCCCCGGTCCGTAGTCTGGCAGGCTTATATTCGAGCACTGATGTTTTGTTTCCAGATCTCGCACCAGGACCAGCCGAGTCAGTGCTTCTCCTGTCCGTCGTGCGAGGATTCTCCAGGCCATCCTTCACACCAGCGAAACGAATCGCGAAATCGTCCCATATTCTGCTCACTCCAGTGCTGTCACGAATTGTGACTTTGCCTGGAATTTGTTCGCCAAACGGTCGCAATAGCTCTAGTAGGCCACCATTGACTCCCTTGTGCCGTATGAGCTCCTCGGTATCGTAGGAAGCTAGCACGGACACATGCGGCGAGAAAGCGCGCAGTATCAAATCTCTAATATCATTGCTGCTGACTTGACCCGAAGGCGCAGGCGAAGGTGACCGTATAGTCGATCCAGCGGGCGAGAATCTAGAACCATTGCTGGTCGCCACGGTCGGTGTCACCGTCCCTGACTGGCTCGGAGAGGGCGAGCCCGGCCAAGTAGGGAGGGATGTCGTCGACGAGAAGAGGTTCGACAAGGAGGCATTACTTCGGCGGTATGGAAGAGTCGAGATGGATGATAGCGGCGACTTCCCAAGCCTTCTCTTGTGCACAGAGATGGATTCAGAATCAGACTCCTGCGGCGATATTGGATCGGGCATGGGCGACAAAGCCTCGAGCTGGTATTCGGGTGGACGACGAGTGATTTTGGCATTGGCGATGGCGATTCTATGCGTGTGGGCTGTCGCTTGGTGAAGTCTCCCTCATGTCTCTGTTATAGCACAGGACCAAAGCCGAAGCCGACGTGGCAGCAGATGATCTGAGAGGCAGCTGGTGCCGACTACGACGTCGCTTGTCAACAAGGCTCAAAAAGATTGACCAATCAGCGCCTGGCGTGTGGAGACTGCTCATGCCAAACTCTTGCCTCGACATCACGAGCAAACATTTCACATGCACACAACGACACCCACAACAATCTTGCAGGCATCGGCATCGGGACCACCACCCCCTTGGGCTCACGATACATATTGCATGTGAGCAGTCGCCAATTTCATGCTGGTGAATGCTTCAAGTCACACGAAGGCTGACTCACTGGGCTCGACGAAGACACATCTCTGGAAGCTGGATTCGACTTCGCAGCATCACTTCCACCAGTTACGTCCAATGCAAGCCCGTATCTTGCATGCCTGCGGTCCGACAAATCATCCCGTCACATGAGGGCACGAAACGAAGGAGACTGAATCATTCTTCGATATCGCATTGTCGCCGCCTGTCCACCGACATGCCTTTGCTCGTCCAGGAAATTGAGGATGAGTCTGGCGCACCGGCGAAGCTAGAATTGACGCCAGTGGAAGAAACACTTCGCACGCTACTGCTGGACGTTGCAAAGCATATTGATGCCGCACCATCGCCGCCTGATGCTGAAGGCCAAGTTCCCGTACCTGACGACCTCGCAAAACAGCCCATCACACTACGCTTCACGGGAGGATGGGTTCGGGACAAGCTTTTAGGTGTGCAAAGCCACGATATCGATGTGGCTATCAACAAGATGACGGGCTACCAGTTTGGCCTCCGCTTAAAGGAGTATCTGGAAATTCCTGGGAATCTCGAAAAGTATGGCCTGGAATCAATTGCTGCAAACGAGAAGCAGAGCCAGAAAGCCGGAGCAACCAACAAATCCAAGACCCTTGGTGGTCTGCACAAGATCGAAGCTAACCCCGAGAAGTCGAAACATCTCGAGACTACTACCATGCGAATACTGGGACTGGACATTGATCTGGTCAATTTAAGAAAGGAGACCTATTCTGATGATAGCCGAAATCCTCAGATGGAGTTCGGCACCCCAGTAGAAGACGCTTTACGGCGTGATGCGACAGTCAATGCCATGTTCTACAACATTAACACCGAGCAGATTGAGGACTTCACCGGCCGAGGCCACGAGGATATGGCGAAGAAACTGATTCGAACTCCGCTGGAACCATATCAGACTTTCAAGGATGATCCATTGCGCGTGTTGCGACTCATTCGCTTTGCTAGTAGGCTGGAGTATACCATCGACGACGAAACTCTGCAAGCAATGGGCAACGAAGACATCAAGCACGAGCTGCGTCGCAAAATCAGCAGAGAGCGCGTCGGTACTGAGCTCGAGAAAGCATTGCTTGGGCCGCACCCGCACGAAGCAATGAGGCTTGTCTTTTCTCTTGGCCTGTACGATACGATCTTCTCCGAACCTATGGTTGCCAAGGAAGACCACTACACACCAGACATTGAAGGCTGGAGCATAATCATCGACACCCTTGAGGAGATACTCAGTTCCGGCGGCGTGCTGCAGGAAAATTTAGCGAGAGACAGCGAAGAGTCATATCTCGCCTGGATTCTTGCGGCGGTCATTCCTTATCGTGATGCGCCGCACCCAGAGCCTGCGGAGCCTGGAAAGAAGCCGCCGCCTCCCATTCCGGTAACTGTAGCGCGAGAAGGCATCAAGACACCCAACAAGATCAGCGATGTCATCAATGCTTCCGTTCGCAACCAGACTGAGATCTCAGATCTGGTCGACAAAGTCTATGATAGGAAACGGCGGCCCGACAAGAGATTCGAGGGCGAAGATCCTGCCGCTCGCGATGCTCTCGGCATGGCGATACGTAGGTGGGGAACAAGCTGGCGAAGCCAAATAATCTACTCGCTGTTGGTGGAATTCGCGGACAATCAAGGCCAGATAGAGAGTAAGTGAACACTTGTTGATTCCACACTGAACTCTGATCGCGCTGACGATGTTTAGCGATCGAACGAAAGTACATCGCCTTCATCGAACATCTTCGCGCTCTCGATATCACAGATGTCTGCGCTCTGAAGCCACTACTCGATGGCAAAGCCCTCGCCAAAGCTATTGGCACTCCTCCAGGTCCATGGATGAAAGATGCTCTCGATGTTGTCATGGCCTGGCAGTTGCGGCACCCCGGCACGAATGATGCTCAACAAGCAATTGAAGAGGTGAAGAATCACCAAGCCAATGGTGAGCTTACCTTCGATCTTGTCCGTCACTTCCTAAAGCTTACGATTCGTCCTCTGTTCATCAAGGCCACACCCAGAACGGTAACCGAACAGGGCCGTAAAATCACCACAGAACAGCTCCCACAGAAAATCACACTTCAGTCAATGGAAGACACTGCGAACAAGCCTTGGAAATCCTCCAAAGATGCCTTCGTTCTCGACATTCTTGGATGGACAATCAAAAGCCTGAACGAGCATCGAGTTTCCGAAGTCTGGCCCCTCGTCATCCCACCAATCCTCACTCTCCTCGACGACTGGGAAACGAAATACAAACAACTAGGAACAGAACTCCTCACCTTCCTCCTCAAATCCACACCCACCTCCCTTCTCAACCGCACCGGCCTCGGCGAAGTTTTCGAAGAAGCACTACTACCCTGCCTCACATACATCCCCACAATAAGTCCAGAAGAAGAATCAATCCCCCTCCTCAAAGCACTATACCCAGCACTCCTAATCTTATCCAAAAGCCGCTTCCCCAACGACAAACCGCACCGCGTAAAACTTCTCGACACCATCATTCGCAAAGGAATCATTTACGGCTATACCCATTGCCCCTCTCATCCACACATCCTCGAAATCCTCTTCCACCAACTTGGCATCTATCTCGATGAACTCGGTATAGATTCCGTGAAACACATCAAATACATCTTACCCATGCTATCAGAAAGTCTTTCTGATCCCACGGGAATTGCTACGTTGACTTTGCTCGAGACTTCGGCTAGGGCGATGCAGGCTTTGATCAGAAATTCTTGGCCTAGGATGGTGGTGTATAGGGGAGAGGTACTCAAGGGTGTGATGTTTTGTTGGTTAAAAATCCAAGGCGTGGACGGGACGCCCGTGGATGATGTGAGGAAGGAGTTGAGGGAGTGTGTGAGGTTGCTGAAAATATCGGTGGAGAAGCAAGAGGGAGAGGGATGTGATTTGGAGAAGGAGTGCGAAGGGTTTTTGGTTGTGGATGGGAGGTTGAGAGACTTGTTCGCTTGAGATGGGATCGATCATAATGATTCAATGCTCAAGATTCTGTCGCTGCGACATCATTTCACCAACCCAGCCCTCTCATCCTCCTCACTATCCGTCTCATATTCACTTTCTTCCTCGTCCTCTTCCTCTTCCTCTTCCGACTCAGTCTCCTCCTCTTCACTCTCACTCTCACTCTCCTCACTCTCATCCAACCAATCATCCAACGTCTTCTCCTTCCTAACCTTACCCCCACTATACCCGTGATCCCTCTCTGCCTGTTCATCCAACCTCTCCGCCGCTGTCACGACTCTATCAGCCACATACTCCTTTCCGCCTTCATCATCCCTCAATCTCGAATCCGGCTCCTCGCCCTCCGTCACCCACTCCGGCAACCTCTCATAACCTCGAACCTCCGTCCCAAGAACCAGAGCCGTAGAACCAAGAAGGAGATCTCTCCGACTTTCCGAAGGCGAGGGAGCTTGCGGCACAGGTTTGGGCGCTAGGAGTAAGAGAGAAGCGAGTTCTGTCGAGGTTTCGATTGCGAGTAAAGATCGGAAAAGACGGGCACGGTCACGGAGGGAGTAGGAGGGTGTGTACCGCGCTAGAAGCATGGTGTGGGCGTAGAGGAGTTCGATGGGATCTTTGGGTTTGCTTTCGGCTTCTTCTGGTTTCTCGGGTGTTGAAGAGAAAGCGTCTTCACGGAAACCTTCAGTGTCATCTGACAGGATCGTGGATGTTTGCGGCGGCGGCTTTTCTGGATTGAGGGCTTCGATTGCTTTTTGCTTTTCGTTTTTAGCGTTGAGATAGTGGAGGTAGACTTTTGCACCAAGGAGGATGATTTGTGCGCGGACTTCGTCGTTTTCGTCAGGGTAGTTCTTGATTAGGATTCGGAGGACGTCGGCTGCGATGTTGCTTTCTGGGTCGATTCCGGCGAATTCTCCCACTAGCCAGACTATGCTTGCTCGAGCTGTGGGTGAAGATAAGGTGTCTAGATTCTTGGCGAGTCGGATGACGGTTTTGCGGTGTTCGTTTGGAGCGCGTTGTATGAGATGTCGTATCACCTCCATAGCTTCGCCGACCAGTGTGGCATCTGAGCTTCGGATTTGCTTAAGCAGCAATGATAAACATCGTCGCGATGTTGCGTCACTTGAAGCCTGCGCGCAGCGTCCTATCGCTCGAACACTTTCACGGACCAGTTGGGCATTATGGCCTTTTGAGAAATGTTCCAGCTCTGCCAATATCAAATCTTGCGTCTCTTTCGGACTGTGTGGGAATATAAGCGTAAGGATTTCCAGCTTGAGCTGCCAGATATGAGGGGCCTCATTCGATCGTATGAGGAAGTGCCGCAGGTATGGCACGAAATAGGTTGGATCGGTGAGGCACACTTGGACGATATTGTAGAGCGCAACCTGATTGATGTCTTGAGGAGAGCGTAGCAAAGCTATCAGCGGTCCGATAGCTTGAGGTAGGTGTTTGGAAGGCGAGAGGTAAAGGTAAGCTCGAGCCACAGCAACGATTACGGCAGAGTTCCGACTCGATAGAAGGGGCTGAATGGATTTCAAAAAGAGCTCCAGGTCCGCATCGATTTGCTCGACTTCTTCAAAGTCATCCTCGTTTTCTTCCCGCTCATCCAAGTCTTCGTAGAAGTCTTTGGCACGCTGCTCTTGGTTGACGGCTTTCTTGACTCGCTTCGTCCTCCGCGGAAAGCATTTGCGTGAGTAGACCGTGAAGAGCTTAATGAGCGCAAGCTGGCCCCATTCGTCCATGTCGACGATCATTTTGCAGAGCCGACGATAGTTTGGATGGATCATATCAAGGCGATCTGGACATATTTCTAGAAAGGCCTGGACGGCAGCTCCGGCCACATAGTACTGCTTGTCAGCCAGGAGCGTGGCCAGGTACTCTCCCACCTGCGGCCGCGTATTCGGGTCAAGCTTTATGCATTTGACGCAGGCCAAAGCTGCGACCTTGCGGACCACGGGTGACAAGTCGCTAACGCCTTTTTTAATGGCGAGGCTGACAATCTGGGAGATGACAGGAACTCGAATTCCGGACATGGTCTTGAGTGCCATTGCCCGCACTCTCGGATTCGCGTCGGATAATGACTTTTGTATTGTGTTGATCGCCAGCAAAGCAGTGTCTGGGTCAGCCTCAGCATGGTGGATCAAGTAATTGTAGACCAATGGGCGTGTCGATGGATACTGCCATGAGAGGGTCTTCAGAACAGCAGGAAAGAAGGTCAACGTCGGCTGTGGAGGATTGGAGTATTGCATCTACAGCCATTATCAACATGTATCCGTATATACACATATGGACTCGGGGTCGCAGAGCATACCGCAACCACTCTCCGCAGCCCGTCGAGCACGTCTCTTTCATTCCTGCTGTCCAGCATTTTCTTGATCTGCTGCGCCGGCAGCGGCTTCGTGCTTCTTCGTGGCCCGGCATCTCGCGCGGCCTCGAGTGTCAAGTCGCGTGCTGTGTCTGGCATCAGCTTTGGCTGCGGGAGCTCCCAGCGAATGCTCTCCATGTTGCTGGCGGCGGTGGTGGTGGTAGTGGTGGTGGTGGTGGTTCTCGGTGCATACCTGTCTCCAGCATCGAGCTTATGCGCGAAATTGACTCCATCGTGTCACCGCGAGCCTGCCTGGCTGCCCTTCAGGCAAGTGCGACCAGAACTGCAGCTGGCCGGTGTAGTGAGGCGACCTTCTACCTTCCAGCTCATGACCACTGGTCACCGTACACTGGTGGGGCTCCACGTTGTGCGGGCTGAGCACTGACAGGGATGCGCTTCTTGCCAAGACTTCGCATCCAAAGCACGAAATGTTGGTGGACCAACTTCTACTTCTTCTTCAACACATCAACATGTGAACAACCAAACGTCGCGCCGCGCCGCTCGACATTGCTCGCCGACGCTTCCATGAACTGAATCATCTGGAGGCAGCATCAACATGTCATGCGCGGCGCCTTTGCTCCCCACTACTGACTCTCACTTTCCAGCTTCAGCTGCGGCAGCAATTTGATCCATCTGCCTCACTTCTAAAATTGCATGGCGATAGTCACAGTTGCTTGCACATGACAAAATTTGTCAGACATGCCTTCACTCGAGTCGATTGTCCTCGAAGGCGCCGGCATACTGGACTTCCTGCAGCATGTGCTCGATTGTCATGCACCACCATCAACTTTGGTGGTCTGCTCCACCAAGACTGCTTTCATAGAGTCTCTCGAGCATGCAGCTGCTTCTACGGAGGCCGGGCTGGACGAAGCTACTCTCCCTACCGACCGCATGAGACGCCTCTGGCGCACACCTACCCTGCGGCTTCTGTCCACATCGCGCACGTTAAAGCTGGTATTCTGCCCAGACATCACTCATCTTCGAGCATATCTGGCGACCTACAGCCTGGCTCTCGCAAAACGGCCACATGACGCTGACACTGCGCTGCGTTACAAGAGTGCACGGCCTGTGCTGGCAGTTCTTGACCTTATTCAAGTTCACCGACCAACCACAGCTTTCTCGGCTCAAGGCATCAATCGCTCGATATCCGCTGCAGTGGAGGCCGCCCTTGCCACTGAAAGCAAGCTGATACTGGCGGAGTATCCAGCACGGCTTGATCAGCCTGATCCCGATCTTGCCGCGGTCGAAATGGATGTTCGGCAAGCAGAACAGCCGGCGTGGGATGAGGCAGTGCCCATACTGAACGTGACTACAAAGCGTCTCGGTGAGCTCTCGGTTGGCAGGACAGTCGCTATCAGGACTGTGGCGGCAAGGTGGTGCACCTTTGAGCGCCTAGGTAGCTGACGACTGGGTGCCGGTCTTTGACAACGCCCTTTGATCACGCATTCAATCCTGCTGCCCCGAACACCGCAGTTGAGGATGATGGACGCTGGGATGCCTTCGACCCTAGCATGTCGATGGCGCAGAACGAGATACTTTTTGAAAGCGGCCATCGCGCACCTCAGCTTAAGTGTGGATCTCAGCTGTGTGTGGTCCAACGCGCAGGCGGTCAGTGTCCTGGAGCAGTCTGGCGTCGAGTTCCCGTACAACAGCCTCTTCGATCCAGCTATCCTGTCTAGCCAGTTCGACATCAGCTTCAACCCTGCTGTGTCAAGGTACGTGCTAAAATCTCTTCCGACATTTCTCCAATGATGAAATTTTTGAAAATTCACAGACCTGTTCTGAACATTAATGTGGAAAAATTCAAGAGCTAAAAGCCTGATTGGAATCTTCGTCACCGCAAACCACATATCGAGAGCCTCATTCGAGCATATGCTGACTGTCTGAACAGATCTTAGAATGGAGCATCCCCAGACTCAACTGGACCAACTTGCATCTACTTCTCAGGCAAACGGCGTCCTCGACTCGTGGTCAATGAGGCGTATGGGCAACGCATCGATGGCTCAGCTCCGATCATGTTGTCCAGGAGCAATTGCAGATAAAGTAGTGGGGAACGGAACATCCTCGGCGTGTTCAACACTCGTATCAAGCTCGTGATAATTCACACAAATAACATTAATCTTGAAAGAACTCTCTCCAACAAATCCCATCTTTCCCCTCTCCGAAGCGTACCACAATTGTCATTGTCGTCTCGATCCACCCAAATCATCAGAGGAAAACCTATCCATGAGATCAAATGCCCGAGTCGCAGGTATTTCGCAATAATTACCGTCCTGACAACCCATCTCCGATTCCAACTCGTCTCCGACTCCAGGTCGAATGTATCGTATCGCATCTGCAACGTCTCGACACGAGGATGCGTCGTTTAGCTGTGATGGAGGTAAGTCGTATTGGTCATTGTAGGCTGTTGGATCCGAGACTGTGGACCAATTTGCTGGAGATGTGGAGTTTGTGCCAGTGCAAGGTCCTGATGAGGGTGGGTAGGAGGGGGGGAGGAGGAGGGTAGAGCACGTGTTCTCGTTGCTGCTCAGAGGACTTCGCTGTGTCGGCCAAGGCGAAAGAGAAGCAGAAGAAGTCCGTTGTTGTTGCTGCTGCTGTTTCAGTCCGCATGAATCTCCACACCTCCGATTCGCACCAAACAAAGAATCCAAATCCGCAGCAACATCAGATGTAGATCTCGGACCCTCATCGTCCAAAGAAACGCCATTCCTCATAAGCAAAGCCCTCAACCTCAAATTCTCCTCCAAAACTTTTTTCGCAGCGACTTGAATTTCCACCGAAGCCTCGATTCCAAATTTCTCACACCGTCGCCATTTCCTTTCGAGGTCTTGCAGGTATTCTTTTCTTCGGGCTCGTGATCTTCTTTGATTTTCTCGGATTCGTGCCAGGTCGGAGGGTCTCTGGTTGAGGGATTTAATCAATATGCATTCATTGTAGGGTGGGTTAGAGGGAGATTGTTTTACTTACGTCCGTATCACCCATAGTAGATGGAATGCAGGATTGGACGAGAGCGAGTGAACGGGTGGGTGGGTGTGGTTGGATTAAGACGAGATTCGCACGCTATTATTAAAAAGCTTCTTCTTCACCTCCTTCCTCTCATGTAACTAGACTAAAAGGGCAGGTGCAAAGGTACAATTATCAGATCCGCAAAAGATCCCATCGCAAAGATCTTATGTCAGCCAATCGCAAATTCCTCGCTCAACCTCAAGGCCTAGAATTGCTTACTACCTAGGCGAAAAAGCGCCACTCCTCGGTGCCGATCTCCGGTTACGCGGTCGATCACATTAGACCATCGACTGTTGAAACGAATGATAGAAGATGTGTTCGGTATGGCTATGCCCTAGACTATCCAGACTCGTCGTTACTTTCTGTGTAAATTGCTACTATTATTATCGAAATAGAAGTCTACTTTGTTCGGGTATCAACGTTCCAAAGGCATCGAAATGGACGCGTCATCTCCTTCACTGCACAGCCGTGATCTCATGATTTCTACGTGCATTGCAGTCATTGGTACCATTCGTCTTCATTATACGCTCCAGCCATGTTGTTGTAAGCATTCATACTGTTCAACCAATTCGCCATACCTAGGCCGTCCATTGACTGCGGCGACGTATGGTTGAACACAGTTTGGGGCGTCTGTGGTGCGACAGAGACTCCTGGTATCTGTCCGCCCACAGGTCCTCCTATTGATACGCCGCCATTGACAGCAGGAGCAGGTATACCAACTGTCGTGGCTGCAGTTGTATTCCACGTAGAAGGATCCATGTCAATCTGATTCCAGTTGTCGAACCCAGTCGCGAGTTGCGCTTGATCTCTATAAGCCCACTCTTGACTATCACGAATGAGCTGCTCTACACCGCCAAACATGTCGCTCGGACTGGCATCTTGTCGAGTGGTAGCCCCACCGGTCGATGCCCAGCTTTGTCGTGGTTGCGTTGCAGGAGTGTTGGCTGCGGAAGGATACTGCTGAGCCCTGAGGCCGTGGGCATCCCGCGGAGGCGGCTGATAGTTTGCAGTGTTGGTGGTTATCGCGGCGCTCGAGCTGGCAGATATCATCAAGGTCCTGGCCGATGCTTCGGTGAAATAGTTATTCGGCTGAAGACCTTGCGTGTTCGCCTGCCATGGCTGCTGCTGCTGCTGTTGAGGTATAGGTTGTGGTTGCATTATTGCTTCGGACATTCCCCGCGGATGACTTGTCTGGCTTCGAGGCGATTGTATCTCACCTAGCACTGTGCCGAATTTGGCGTCTGTCCTGGTAAGCACTGAAGCTGCTTCATCTGGCAGCTCAACGTTCCACTTTTTCACCAGGAGGCTGATAATTGCCAGTGTCCGTCTTGCACAGAGCCAACCTTCGGCGATCTCCTCCAAATGTTTGACTCCATGAACGATGTCTCTCGTGGCGTTCTTATCAGGTAAATTGAGGAGGTGAATCGTGCAAGCAGAGTGGGCGATATAGACGGCGACGTTGGGTATCTGCCTAAGACCATGCGATCGTTTGTAAAGCCGCATGAGCTTCGAGATCATGGCCGCGGCTTGTGTGCAAAGCTTGCGTGGGCTCACGTTCTGCGGAAGTGGCGATGTTGCTTGGGTGTATTTCAGGAAGGGTCGGAAGAGGTGAATGAAAAGGAGCTGGAAATACATGCTGGCTTTGTGTTAGCGACTAGCTCAGATGGAAGAAGCAAACTAGCCTTACTGCATGATAAGCACACTTGAGAGTCCTCCCTCCTTTGGCTCGAGCTCTTTTGGTAGATCTCGTCGCCATGCTTCAAGTCTTGTATGAATGTCAGATAGCTTCTTGAGCTCTGCTGCTTTGCCTTTCGTCTTGTCCATATCGGTTGGGTTGTAGAAGTGCTTCATAAGGTCGTTGCTAATTTCGCACAACTTCGATATCTGTAGCGCGACTGCTCTCGTTCGCGAGGGTTGCGCGTGCGCTTGCGTGAAACCAGAGTCTGTATAAGGGCTCCATTGCGCGGAGTCCTCATCCGGGAATACCTCATACTTGGACACTGTAACCAGTGACGAAGGCAGCTGAGGCAAGCGACCGAGATAGTTTGACCAGCACTTATCGAAGAGATAGCATCCCCAAAATGTTACTCTTCTGACGTCTTCCTCATTCTCGTCGCCACTGACACAACGATTGGTCGTCAATTGTCCCGAGTCAAGATTCAGACCCATATCGCACGCCATTCGGAAAGACATTCCGCTATACACCCAGCCACGGCCTTCTCGTCCGCACCCAGCTTCCCTTACAGACATCAGTGCCAAAGCCTGCACCGTAGTCAGTCGCGGCTTTTCGTGCTCGTCGTTCTCCATGATCAGCCGTTTTGCTTCTTTAAAGAAATGGTCGCCCGCGGTCGCAGAGTTGTCTGGATTTTCGCGGGCGCCAGCGTGGGATGTGAAATGGCAACCAAGTGACAATATAGCATTGACCAGTAAAGGCGTGCAATAGTGTGTCTTCCGTCTGCTGCTCGCGGGCGGTCGACCGAGTGAGAAATCCCGAAGGAACAGTTGTTTCGATAAACAGGTAAAGAAGGTATAGTGCCAGGTGAAGTACATGTTGACGAGATGAAGGACCAGATCCGGGTCGTTGGTAACACTTGTCCAAGATGTGATCGGATTCTCCTGCTGAAGGTACTCGTCCACGTCTGAAGCTTCATTCTCTTCAGATGCCAGATGGATTAGGTTCGATGTGCCTCCAATGTATCGGACAGATCCCTCATCCAGCCTCAAGTCTCCCATCTTCCCATACAGATGCGATTCAAACGTCGACCTCGTGCCTGTGTTGTCCTCTGCGGCTCCCAGTGCATCTTCTTCCTCTTGTTCTTGTTCGAGCCCAGCTGCCTTTGCTGCTATCTTTTCTGCGACCGCATCCAGGCTTTCGCACGTTCTGATCTCTCGAACCAACGCAGGTACATGGTCGTCTGGATAGTTCAGAATGGCCTGAATCAGTGTTTGTAGAGTTGAGTTCCGAGTCTTTAGATTGTCCATGTCATTCTTGTATACACCCTTCCGGCGGTGATCAGAGTTCGGATCGTAGATGCATTCGGTTGCGTAGACTTGACTGCAAGCAGCACATGCGGGAGTGCTGCCATCGCATTTGCTTTTGCGCTTTCTATCGTTTCCCGAGTGCTGTCAGCAAATCTGCGCCTGAGGATGAGTCTCTTGTATGTCGACACAACCTACCGGCATGCGATACATGCGGTACTCACGCATCGTCGCTTCGAAGAATCCTCTTCCTCCACATCCGCCTTTTTGCGTCTGCTGCGCTGCTTGGGCCTGGGCTTGGTGGGTGCTACCGTTGCAGCTTCGTAAGCAGTCGAGGAGGGCTTCCCATTCGGGGGCGTGTGGTTGGCGGTGGAGTGCTTGACGTGTGCAGATTCCGCGTCTCCGGCGATGGCGATGGCGATGGCACGCTCCATGAGGATGGCACATGGCACATGTGCCTGTTTGGCTCTGTGCGAAACATGCAGCTGAGCCTTCTCCCCGGAGAACTGGACGAGAGCAGCGCCTATTGCCGGTCGTATGCAACTTCAAGCTCGCGGACGAACAAGTAGGAAAGTAGAATAATGCAGTGGGAGAACTCAGAGCTCGCCTCGTCAGTAGTGGAGGTCATTGTGTCAACATAATTTAATACCGCTTTACCAGTAGTCGACCACTGCTGAGAGGCTTCCCAGCGAGCGAACCAATCAAACCTCCGCTGATAAGCATATTTCTTTTCACCCATCGATAAGATACACGCGAGACCATCATAGCCTCATGCTACCCACCACTTGCCATCGGAACATAGCTGTGTCTTGAGACGCTGACAGACATACGAAAAGTGTGGGAGAAGACATCCAATTAAAGATTATAGCTTGCTTATATAAGTATAGATTATGTAAGGCATTAGTTGTTCGAAAGGCATGCACCAATTCGTTGTTCCATTCTTTTGTTGCGGCTGAGAGCTGCACGCATATCAGTATCTATTCAACTCAAGTCAAGGATTCGAGAAACATACAAGCAGCTGTCCACCTTACGCCTCGACGCCTGACTTGGGTATCTCAGCTTAGAAGAAGAACAATGCTGCAACGAGGGGCAGCACGGCAAAGGTGGAGACCTTGGTGCCTGCTGCGCTGCCCTGGTAAGCCGAGACGCTTGGGCTCGAGGCCGGCGAGGTGTTGCTTGGGCCTGATACCGGGTAGGTGTTCGACGACGATGGCTGCGCAGGTGGCTGAGATGGCGGCTATGTCCAAGTTAGGCAGGTGTCTTGACTCTTACCATATATTCAGCTTACCTGAGCAGGGGGCTGCGCTGGAGGCTGCGCTGGAGGCTGCGCTGGAGGCTGCGCTGGAGGCTGCGCTGGAGGTTGGGCAGGTGGCTATTGCGTTGTTAATCACTTGACATCTCGTGAAAGCTGTACGGCAGATATACCTGAGCAGGCGGCTGGGCCGGTGGTTGAGCCGGTGGTTGTGCAGGAGGTTGCGCTGGCGGTTGAGAGGGCGGCTAGTAACGTCAGTAATCATACTGACATATTATCTCGAGTATCGACTCACTTGTGCTGGAGGTTGTGCTGGAGGTTGCGCGGGTGGCTGTGCGGGTGGCTACACAGTCAGTATCTGTATTGCACATAGACATCCGATCTCAGGTATTGACTCACCTGTGCTGGAGGTTGTGCTGGAGGTTGCGCGGGTGGCTGTGCGGGTGGCTACACAGTCAGTATCTGTATTGCACATAGACATCCGATCTCAGGTATTGACTCACCTGTGCTGGAGGTTGTGCTGGAGGCTGCGCGGGAGGCTGAGCAGGCGGCTAATTTTTCATTTCAGTAAAACGTTTAAAATCATCGCCGTGCACTTCCCTTACCTGAGCTGGCGGCTGGGTAGGAGGCTGCGCGGGAGGCTGAGCAGGCGGCTAATTTTTCATTTCAGTAAAACGTTTAAAATCATCGCCGTGCACTTCCCTTACCTGAAACCCTGAGTCACCGTTGTGGAGATCTTGATCTTGGTCGTCTGAGTCGTGATATTGAAGGGAGATTGAGTAGTCGTATTCTGGAACGGTGGCACGTAGGGCTTCGATGTGGAAGTCGGGCAGGGAGTAGAGCTGCTCTGACCGTAGACTGGCTTCGTGGTGTTCTGCTGTGGAACATAGGTCTGGTATCTCCAAGAAGAGGACGACTCGTACGTTTTTGGGTGCGAGGTGTTGCCGTAAGCCTTGGCCGAAGATGTTTTGGAGCCGTAGCCCGACCAAGAACGAGAAGATGAGGAGCTGCCGTAACCCTTGCTCGAATATGACTTCGAGCCGTATCCAGACCACGACTTGGAATAAGATGAGGTTGTGCTCTCATACTTCCACGGCTTTGACGTAGTCGCGTAAGCTTTGCTTGATGTGTGAGAGCCATATCCAGACCAAGACTTCGACGACGAGCTGCTAGGCTTGTACGAAGATGCTCCATAGTGGACACTTGTTGGAGGATGATATGGCTCGGATGACGATGACGACGATCCATAGTAGCTCCAGTAATCCCAGCTGGTTGATGGTGCCGGATATTCTTCCATTCCGCGCTTCTGGAGCTTTTCCTCGCCGCCGTGCTCAGGTTCTGAATTCTCGTAGGAGTCGGGGTAAGGCTCCTCTGGCCGTCCCTGGCCTGGATAGTCGTCGCCGCCATGAGGAGGAGCGTAAGTAGCCTCTGGATCCGAATGGCCGTGCCAGCTTGTAGCTGGATAATAGGTGGTTTTGGCATATGTTGTATGTCCTCCGGGGCATGTCTCGCAAGCTTCTGTGACGGAAATTGTAGCAGTGACAGTCTGGGTTTGGGTGACAGTATTGGTGCTTTTCAGTAATGTCAGCATGCATTCCACAAAGCACGGGGGCCAGTGCAAGATGTAAGGGCAGTAACGCTTCCGAGACCGAGGACACTTACCTAGCAGGAATGGTAGTATTCGCAAAAGGTGGCACGGCCATAGCAGTGCTGTTGGCAAAGGTTGCTTGTGTTGAACTATTCGATGGAGGTGCGACGGCCACCAAAACAGTTGATGATACCGTCGGCCTAGTGATGAATGATGTTAGCATCGATGTCACAGGCCTCGAAAACGGCGAAACGACTGGTGTTGATGATGCCGGGGCTGGAGGGGAATTTGAACAATGTGCCGACAGAGTCTTTGAGGCAGCAATCAACACCGGATGAGGTAGTATAGCCCATGTAAGCTTCGACATTGCCGTCCATCAAGCTCTGGACAATGTAGACTTTGCCAGAAGAATCACTGTAGGAGCCTGTAGAACCAGCGCAAGGATCTGATGCAGAACTTGAGCGAGGCGGCGCAGCCCTGCCCATTGGGGTGCCGTTCTCCGGATTTGTGGCGGTAGATGATATGCTAAAGACATTGGTTACTGACCTCGCTGAGCTTGTGCTCACAATTACTGCCGTTGGAGTAGCTGCAACTCGAATGTTGGTGATCCGGAGGATACTTGTACTAGGGGTATTTGAAGGAAGGCCTGCAATCCGACCGCTAGCTACGGGACCGGCGACGTCCTGTAGGACGGCTACAGGTTGAACAACCGGACCCGGAGCGCCAGCGCCCCCGATGACGGGAACAGAGCCAGTTTGGACAGCGACTCCAGTCTGCACGGCCACCAAACCACCAGTGGCGATGCCATGCGTAACAGACTGGATGGTAGCTGGGGCTGGTTGTGCGCCTGCGACGAAATTTTGAGCACCGGTGAAGGGCTGGCCATTGGCTTCGTAGATCTGCGTTACGAATGCCGTAGATAGATATGGCGACGGGGCAACCACAAATTGGACGACAGTCTTGGTGTGCTTGTTCCTGTGATGCTCTGACGTTTCCACGAAGGTGGAAGGTTGTGCAGTGATGTACTGCGAGTATGCGGGCGTCAAGGTGTCATAGACACGAACGGTTTGACCTTCATGGATATACCTGACAGTGCCTGTCGCAACAGCTGTGCCGCGAGCATCAATTGGCTCTTGGGCTGTAACGACTCGCGTCTCTAGTGCTTCTTTGCGACGTCAGCGTCAGCGTCAGCGTCAGACCGATGAGCAGTGCTGCAGACGTACCATTGTGCTTTTGAGGCGCTGCAAAAGCGAATGTAACTGCTGTCACTGCAGCAACAACGATCGTGTTGAACTTCATGGTCGCAACGAGTGACCGGAGAAATGCAATGGAGAGCGAAAGGCCTTTGTTGGCGATGCGCGCCAGACATTTTGTGTCCACGGCCTGCTCGGATCAGCAGTCAAGCATCGTAGAGAAGTCTGGTTGTGTTAATAGGCCATCGGAGCATAAGGGCTTGACTAGAGTGTCAGTAGAATAGCTCAGTCACCGTGCTGAGAGTAATGACTTTGACGCAGTAGGCTCAATTCACCGAGTAACTCCACTATGATGCGCATACAGGCCGGGAACGGCTCTCTCGAGAGGAGTTGTTGACGCTGCGACATATCACGCCGTTGTTGAAATCTTGCTTGCTCGTCCCAACAAAGAGGGGAAGAGCGATGAATCGAAGATTTCCAGAACTCCTCGATTGTCCAAAGCTTCGCAATGAGGATTCGCAAGTCACCGAAGCATAGCTGCCATTTTGTGGAGCATTCTAAGCCGCTTGCTTTTGGGCTCAGAACACGGCATATCAATCGAGTCCTGAGAACTTCCGCGAGAATCAGATCCATTGCTCGACAAAAGCCCATTGACAATATTGCCGAATTGATTGCCGAGAGACTTGGTCGTGAGAACGAGGAGAACACATCTAGCGTGTCTATCAGTCTGATGAAGAATGGTTCACCTTATGTGTAAACGCAATTCGCCTTGAAGCCATTGGCTCAGCGAGCAGATCGAGTTGGAGATGTACCAAGATTGCGGCAGACGAAATTCATGTGACGAACCTGCGCAACTCCGCGTATCTGCGCTGGCCATGTGTTGATCGTTCATCAGCTGAGGTAATGCGAATGTTGAGGTGGACCGAACAGGTGAAGAGGTGATGTTGTGTTGTTCGGGATGAAGCGCGCCAAGGAATGGGCTGCACGCCTCAACCATGCGTTCATAGCCGAGACTTCTCCGCGTTGTAAACAAACAATTGACTTTCAACCTCCACCCAAGCACTTATTGCAAGATAGAATAGCGCATACACGAACACAATGCCAAGTATGGATTACAACCCGCGCATGAGTATGGCGGGCGGCCGATCGGTATCTAGCCAGCAGAAGAAACAGAAAGAGCACGACGATGGCGATGCGTTCATGACTTTGGTAGGCGCATCGCAGACAACGACAGTATAGTGGGCATACTGACAATGTGTAGCCTGACAAGGAGATCGCCGGATGTATCAGTGACATAGGGATCAATTTCACAGTGGAAGACCTACGCAAACCCAATCCTCAGCAGATCCAGAAAGTGTTCGAATGGTTCGCGGAGCTCTTGACCAACACAACGCGCGAAGTTGTCGCGCCGGCGATGCGCGCGGCAGCAGAAGACATGTGTGGCGACGATGCAGAACGCATATTCACAGCAGACACGCGCGAGTTGATGGGCTTCTTCGTGACTATGCGCAAGCTGCTCTTGGAATGCGGTATCAAGGACTTCACCTTTTCCGACTTGTACAGACCTACGCACCCGCGACTTGTCAAGATTTTCAGCTACATCATCAACTTCATTCGATTCCGCGAAAGTCAGACGGCAGTGATAGATGAGCATTACAATTCCTCTGAGCGAGTAAAGAATCAGATTGAGCAGCTGTACCATGCGAACCAGGAGAAGGAGGACCGGCTGGACGAGATGCAACAGAATCGCAAGAATGTAGAGGCAGAGCTTCAACACAAGGAACAAAAATCTCAAGAGCTCAAGACTAGACTTCTCGAGCTCAAGAAGACCCAGGAGCGAGTCACAGAGAAGCTCGAACGCGTCAAAGGCGAGCAAAGCAGATTGAAATCCCTCCTGGAAGACAAAACAACCCAAGTAATGCAAACTCGAAACGAGGCCTCGAAATTACGACCATACGCCGAGCAATCACCTGCGCACCTCGAACAGTCCCTCCGCGATCTAAGCACATCTCTCGCAGCAGACCGTTCCGAAATCGATCGTCTCGACAAACGTTCGCGTGCCCTTCAAACATCCTGCGACACCTTCACTCTCCTCCAGACCGACATCTCCTCCCTCACCCGGCTACTCTCAGACCTGCAATCCGAACTCCAAAAAGAAGACGAAGAAATGCGCGCCGCCACGAAGAATCGCGAAGCACTCACCGAAAAATCCAATAATGTGCGAGAAGTCGAGCGCCAGGAGAAGATGCTTAGGAAGCAATTGCAACAATGGCAAGACCGGACGGAGAAGTTGAGGAAAGATGCTGAGATGAGAGCGAATAACGCCAAGTCGAAGATGGAAGCTCTCAGAGTTACGCATAGAGAGTTGACGGCGGAGAGGAGGGAGAGAGGGGAGGAGGTGGAGAAGAGGAGGGTAAGGATTGAGCAGACGGAGAAGAAGATGGCGGATTTGAAGGAGCAGATTGAGCATGAGGTGCAGGCTGCGAGGGAGGAGTATATGAAAATGGAGAGTCACATTAGGCTTTACATCACGGAGATGGAGCAGAGTATATGAAATGGAGCCTTCGTGCTCAGTCGTGTTGGAGATTTTGTTTTGTAGCTATGATTATGAGGATACCCAATGTTGCTCGTTGATAACTTCTCTCCGAGAAAGTCTCACTTCGCGTCTTCAACAGCATTCATGTCATCCGCGGTCCTTCTTCGTTCATTACTCAGCTAATGCCCGTAAGTGTGCGCAGTAGCGCATGGTACAGGCGCACAGATGCAAAGATTGGCAGGCGGAATCTGGACATAGCGGCGCGCAATGGTCAAAAGGAGCTCATCTAGCTTAAGCGATCTATATCAAGCACTCGGAGAGCAATAGCTTGCTCAGTCTCAGCCAAAATTTCTCGCAATCATGGGTTGGTGGCGCAGCACATTAGCAGGAAATCTTTGGCCACACTATAGCATCCGCGCATGCTTGCCCTTCTGTCGAGGCGTCTCTTCATCATCAAATTCTTCGTGAGCTCCGGGACCAGTATCGGCATAGCTGCGCTTCCTGTTAGTATCTCCCGCGTACGGTTTCTTGGGTCGTGGCGTGGCCATGTCATCCGGCTCCATGTCTTCGTTGATGACGACCTCCGGAATGAAGTCGAGAGCGTTTCCATTCATTCCGTTGGTCCCATGTACACTAGTCATGGAGTTGCTTCTGCTGTGGGCGCTTTTCTCACTCCCGGCAGCACTGGTTGGGCGCGGGCCGAAGGCTGGACCAGGAGTTTCGTATACCAGCTTCGGCGAGCCAGTAACGCCTAACGCAGCTAAAATGTCTTCTTGTCCTTGATCCCGAATCGGGGGTGCTGTTGTCGTATTGGGAAGTAATGTTGCTGTTGCTTGATGGGTTGCCAGCAGATGAAGGCTGCGCATATTCTTGGTTGATACTGAGCTTGCCCTAGAATGAGGTCGCCTTTGCTCTGGCGGCATGCTTACTCTATTGCTGTTTTGCAGCGCAGCCTCAAGATCGTCGAGAACACCCCCATCATCCTGCCTCATCTGAGATGTGGTACTGCTAGCCCTGGAGCTCGGTCGAGATAGCTCTGGAGTAGGCGGCCGGGATGTCCAACTGGGGTCGTACCGGTTTCGCCAGGTAGAAAGTAATTCGGCCAGACTGACCAGACTTGCACACATTTGAGGAAATTCCCGAAATATAAGGTCGTTCCTCATCTCAGCCCAATGCTCCGTCTGCCGTATGCTCAGTAGTGCTTCGTCTCCATTCAGCTTCGAAAAGTAGTCAGAGACCGAGTCGTCTAGGCTGGGTACGTCTATTCTCGGTGCGAGAGCCTCAAGCTCCGCCTCTTGGAAGGTACCAGGGAGCGCTCTTCTCGCAGGCAGCGGCGCCTTCCATGTGATAGAGCCCAGGCTGAGATCTGGATTGATCTCGTCGGGATACCTTCCAAAATAGCATTCTTCATCAAAAGCAGCCTCAAGCGCGTTGCCAGAATCTGCGTTGGAGTCCTCCGGCGGTAGCGGATCACCATTTCCATCGAGAGGATGTTGCCGAGTAGACGGGAAAGGCGCCGAATTGTGACGTCGCGCATTGCGAGGAAGGTTGCTCGGAGGTGGATGCCATGAAGAAGGCGCGCTCTGTGGCGTCGTTATTGTAGGTTGCCAGCTCGATTGCTGAGTGGGAAGATGTCCATTGATATGCATGCTATTGCGAGCAGAATGCTGTGGTTGTGAATAGCTTGGCTGGTGGTGCTGATAATGAGGCTGCGCATATGCTGTCTGATGATATCCTGCAGGAGCTTGACCATAGGCATGATTTTGCCATGTTGGCGGAGGTACATAGGGTGCGCCGGGTTGATTGGGTCCCTTGTATCCAGGCGGAGGGGGGTAGCGGGTTATGATCGGATTGCCCTTGGCCCTTTTTGCTGGAGGAGGCCCATAACTGACAACGATGCCCAGATTAGTGACTGTCGCCAGGATCAAAGAGAGGAACTTTGGCCTGCACCGACTTTTGGTACGTCTTGCCGGGTGCGCGTGTGCTTTGTGCAGATCTTTCCTCTCTCAGGCCCTGGTGCATTCGTTGTCCTGAGGTGTGAAGGAGAAAGGGGGGAGATGGGCTAGCTTCCACGAATGTGAAATCTGGTATGAAAGGAGAACGTACCCATTTTGGCCATGCTGGGAATACATCTTGCGGTGATGAAATGGAAAAGGCTCTCTTGGTGTTACGAAAATTGAGCTTGCTGAAAAGGCAGAGCGAGATGCCGTTACGAGAGGTGGATCAGGACGGGGAGACAGAAAGAAATATCTGGCGAAATATGGCCCTTGTCCTGAGCGATCATGGGGCGACTGCTGCTCCTGCTCCTGAGAGTGGTTGGGGCGCTGCTTGTGCCTCGTGAGAAACGGTGTTGTTCAATATGGCGTAGAGAAGTGCTGTGCCAGATTCTTGACGCCGCTGCCGCTGCCGCTGCCGCTGCCGCATAAGCTGAGATGATGGGAGGCTGAAAAGGGTGCGGAGTTGTTGCTTCTTCGTGCTCGAAATGCTCACGCCGATGGTGGAAGACGGGTCGGCATCGTCAGCTAGAATAGAGATGGGGCCAGAAAGCAAGACGTTGCCTCAGCCTGCAGCCCAGAAAAGAAAAAGCGGCGGCTGCCTCCCGCCCGCACCCGTGCCTGAGTGGGTCCTTGCACATTACGTCCTCCGTGTCGATATGGCTCGCCGTATTGCTGCAACGCCGTTCCATCGCAGCGCAAGAGTCAGAGGCAGCGGCAAAGCAGATGTTGCTCCCACCACCATCGCCATCCTTAGCCGAGCACACCTGGTATGGTCGATGATGATGACAGCCGGTCTTGATGCGCCTGCCCTCCATAAACACGTTCCTTCCTAGGCCGCCCAAGAAACAGCGCCCAGGGCAGTCGAGCAATGCCTGGCCTCCCTGGTATGTATGCATCATATGCCATGCGCTGATCAGACAGTATGCATTGTATGCTGATATCCCCTCAAGCCAGCGTAGACCTCGACGAATGCATCGCTCGCCTGTACCGCAAGGAGCTCCTCGCTGACTCCGTAATCGAAGCAATATGCGCCAAGGCGAAAGAGTTGTTGATGAAGGAGAGCAATGTCGTGCACATACAGGCGCCGGTCACGGTCGTCGGAGACATTCATGGACAGTTCTTTGACATGATTGAGATCTTCAAGATCGGTGGATACTGCCCGGACACCAACTACCTCTTTCTAGGTAGGTCACGCGACCACCACCGAGCATGCAGCATAGCGTGCGCCACGCAAGGTCCAGACTCAAGCTGACGGCGTGTCGCAGGCGATTATGTCGACAGAGGACTGTTCAGCATAGAGACCATCTCGCTCCTGGTCTGCTTAAAGCTCCGATATCCGCAGCGCGTGCATCTGATCCGCGGCAACCACGAAAGCAGAGGCGTCACGCAGTCGTATGGCTTCTACACCGAGTGCAGCCGAAAGTACGGCAACCCGGCAGTATGGCACTACTTCACAGACATGTTCGATTACCTGAGCTTATCTTGTGTCATCGACGACAAGATATTCTGCGTACATGGCGGTCTCAGTCCCAGCATACACAGCATAGACCAGATCAAAATCATCGACCGCTTCCGTGAAATCCCACATGAAGGACCCATGGCCGATCTCGTTTGGTCAGATCCGGATAGCGAACGAGATGAATTCAGTCTGTCGCCGCGCGGAGCAGGATACACGTTTGGCGCACAGGTGGTCAAGAAATTTTTGGAGGTCAACAGCATGACGCACATTCTCAGAGCACATCAGCTCTGTAACGAAGGATATATGGTCATGTTTGATGATCGATTGTCAACCGTTTGGAGCGCACCCAACTATTGTTATCGATGTGGCAACTTGGCCAGCGTTCTTGAGGTCGGACCCGGCGGCGAACGGAAATGGAATGTCTTCGACGCCGCACCAGAAAACGAGGCGCATAGACTGGAACAGCAGCAGCAGCAACAGCATGCTGGGAATGATCCAGTTCGAGACTACTTCCTCTAGCAAGAAGCTTGGAGAGAAGGTTGGCGTTTTGGCGCCCCCTGTTTGCATTTACGGGATTGTGCTATGCATGGGAAGATACCACGATACAACACTTGCATCAACTAGACGGCGTTCACTGGTATATGCGAATTCGTTTGATGTGGATAAACAATTTTGGGCTCAGCTACACAACCTCCTTGTGCACAGAAGCACGTTTACTCACCACAATTTCCATAGGTTCCGGCAACTTCATCACCTCCTCCCACTCCAATACTACCGACTTCCTCAACCGCTTCCCCTTTTCATCTCCAATCTTAACGAGCGCCGGATACACAACAATCTCATCCGCCATCAACGTACTCCAAGCAAATTCCCACTCCGGCCTCTGCGTAAACAACCTATACCCAAACGCCGCAGCCATCTTAATCACATTCTCCAAATCCCTCACTCTCGCTCCACCATAACCTTTCGCCACATACGGCTGCAGCAAATATACCAAAACCGTCACCAACTCCCCAATATTCTGATCCCGAGAATCCTTCGTCCCGACAACTTTCCCATCCCCATAAATCGGCTCAAGCAATTTCCCAGAAGTTTCCCTCCACTTTGCAAAAGCAACATGATCATCCGAAGAAGAAGAAGCAGCAGCAGCAGTCGTGCGCACAGTCGTAACATCAATCGTAGGAATCGTGCTTCCTGGAACAGGTTTCCTCGGAATACTATACCGTTTCTGGTCCACAATACTTCCCCGGCTCATAGCCTGCGCACACTTAGCCAATTCCGGCGGTAACAAGGTCTTCTCAATTTCTGCATCAGTTTGGATATATTTGAAAACCGACCACGCGATCAAAAGCCTTATAGCATCGATTCGAGTTTCCGGGGTATGGAGGAGGGCATGCAGGGCTGTGGCATCAAGCGGTGCCGAAGCTCCCAGAATTTCCGCGAGAGTTGAAAGATTCGCATCATGAGATGGCGAGAGATCGATGGCGGGGGATGTGGTATAGAAAGTTTCCGCATGTGCTCGAATAGCGACGTTAAGGCGGAGGAGATTTTCTTTGGTTTCTGTGTCGTTTGGGGAACCTAGGGAATGTGTGCTCGATGAAGAGGAGGAAGAGCGAGATACGGCTGTATTGGGACGAGAGACGATTTGTGAGGCGTCGATGATGGGGTTTTGTTGGAGAGGGTTTAATTTTCGGGGTTTCTCGTCGCCGATGGAGATCTCTTCTTCGATTCCACTTTGGCTTGCGAGTTGTCGACGTCTACGACCAACGAGGTAGAAAATTGCTCCGCAGATTAGGATCCCGGCGATTGCGCAGCCGATTCCGATTCCCGCTGCTCCGCCGCTGGATACTGTCATGTTGCTTTCCACCTCGACCTAGATCTTGAAGCCTCCTTCTGGAGTGGTATGGAACGATTGTTCGTCGGAATCGAAACTGCTTCTTCCTCGTCTTTGGTTTGGAGTTCGAGATGGGATTTTAGGCGGTGGGACGTGAGGCTCGTTGTGAGTCCTTCCGCCTGAAGATGGCAAACCAGATGCGTAGGGCGATCTCGGCTGATGGAAGTCGTGCTCGTAGATAGGTCTGGTATGTTTCTTCCGAAGTTTTCGAAAAGGTTTGGTGAAGTTCTTCCACCACGACATTGGATTCTTCACAACCGGCGAGCAGGCAGGTATGATAAGAGGGAAACGCTTGCTGACGTGGTACAATAAGACGAGAGACAATGGATGTTGCAATGAACCGGGCGGGTAGCTTCGCTTAGCTGGATCCAAGTTCGTGTCTGTGTGTTCTCTGAGGCGGGATCTGTTGCAGGACTGTGTTGTCGCAGATCAATTGAAGCAGGATTCAAATTTGTTCCCGGTTGGCAACGAGATCGCTGACGGAATAATGTCTTACGACGCTGGTGATGCGGGCACAGCTTCCAAGGTAGCTGTGTTTCGGATGTGAGGATGACCCTTGAGCATGGTTGTTGAAAGCTAGGATGCAGGATTATAGAGTTTCCGGAGGCTCATTTGGGTATTCTATCGCTGGTGGTGGGATGATGGGCTTTGATGTCTTTCTAGAACTTCTTATTGCGTTGCTATTCGTGGATGAAGATGGCGTGCAGATTGATGTTCATCTCCCAACACTGATTTTGCGCTGGTTATAATAATAAAAAATCTCAAAAACAAAAAAAAATAATGTGCCGAGAGCCAGGCACCGCTGGCACTGAGACACCAGGTGAGTTGAGTTTCCGGAAGGACCGCATCGAAGATGTCGTCAACTCTGACAGAGACAGTCAAACACGACCTCCGAACTCGTTTGAGAATCAGCACCTTGAACATTATCGTATAATACCGCATGCTTTGCGTCAGCTGCTCAAAGCTCACCAATGTCGATGGAGCTTTAGAATGCTTTTTTGATCGCTCAATTATATCTATTCTTCACTCGCATCGCTGTCCTGGTATCATAGGCCATCAATCATACGCAGCACAGGCTTTCATTCAACTTTTGAGCTGTGCACTCAAAGGCAGTTTCTCCAAAATCGAGTCCACGCCCGACACAGCAATCTTGCCATGGTCGATCGGTCACCAGGAGCAGTCCAGCCGATCTTGTTTGCGAGCTTGGTCTCGAGGTCGCTGGCGAAAATAACGAAGGTGTTGTCGTGAGCGGATATCAGTACAGTCTTTGCTCGGCTGCGATGGGAAACGTATTTGGTGTCGGCAGTCTCGGGCGTGCATGGCATGTACTTGAACTTGACTACGAGCTTTGTCAGTAGTCATACGACAGTTAACCTCATCCCATGCAGATACACACCTCCCTGCATTGCCCAACGACACTCCTCCCACGCCACGCCTACGAAACTGAGGGACAAATGTCTTTGGACATCCCTACCTTGAGTTCTCATGACAGGCCAGGCAGTTTCTCTGGTAATGACGAGTTTTGATGCATTCGAGGCATCGTCGTACAACGTCGCCATAGCGCTTTCCGGTTCTTGTATAACGTATAAAACGAGCTAATACATAGCTTGCAAGGTCTCACATCAGCGATGACATGACACCGTACCTTTGCACCTGGGAGAAATGTCCACTGGCGACTCGAATGCATTCAGATCGCAGACTGTGGCAGTATCACGAGGAATCATCGCATCATCGTCAATGGGCATGTCCTTTCGAATGTACGCCGAGGTTTGATCAAGAGACACTACTTGAAGACCACCTTGTGGCGGACCACAGTCTCTCGGAGGACCCTGAAAGCCTTCAGATCATCGCACAGGCAAGCTCTCAGCCTGACAGTAACAAATTCGATCATCGCTGTCCGCTCTGTGAGGGACTGCAGCTATCTGTCTCGGCATGGTATCTCCATGTTGGAGAACATTTCCAACAATTGGCAATGCTTTCGCTGCCACAGCATTTGACTAAGCTGCTGAACCATGATAATGAGAGCAGCGATGATGCTGACAGCGACCAGATATCAGAGGACCAAGAGGCAAACCTTGATGAGGATGTCTCGAGTTTTTCCACCGTAGACAGCTCAGAAAGCCAGCAGACAGCAACTTCAAACCCACCAAGCGGTACGTTTGAGAAGTCTGAACGGAATGCTACGCTATCGACGATTCTCGAAGAACCATCGATGCTGGAATCAGGAAACGCGAGCACGGAAGAGGAGACTTTTATGGAAGCCTCGAGCATCACGACCTCGGCAACTATGTTCTTCGATGATCAAACAAAGTCATACCGACAAAACAGACAAGAAACACGTTTCATGGCAGAGCAAGATCGGTATTTGCCTAAGCCCAAGGAGGTAGAGGGCTACGCTGACCACAGTCTATCCAATGAGACGAATAACACTGATCGGGGCAGTCTTCACTCGAGACGGAGCCAAGCTGCCGAATCAGTGAATCAAACTCAAAGGACAACGTCAACGTCAATCAATGCCCATGCCTTCGACCCTTCGTCGGGAACAGATCCAAGGAGGCAGCGTGCGACGCCTCATACTCATGACATCAACAATGAGAGTACAAGGCCCGTTCCGCCTGCACGACTGCGTTCTCATCAAAATCCGGTGAGTTCATGCATCCATCCATACCTTATGCATATACTGGTGACTCATGTAAAGCATAGAAACTGATATCCTCGAGGAGCGAGGCGACAAGAAGAAAGGCCCCGAGAGAGCGACTGTTACAACACCGGTGACGGAAGATGATGATCCAGAGTAGAGATTTACGCAATGTCTTGCGCCCGGAGATCCAAGGGCCACCTACAGCATACTCCAGATTAGAAGGATCACTCTCAAGTCTGAGGGAAGTGACGTCCAAGCAGAATTTGGGTTGTCGAAGACTTGGTAGCGGATATATATGCAACCCTTCGCATGTGCAAACTTAGTGACGAGTAGGCAAAGAAACCAATTCTACATGTGGTCCGCATTATGTACAAACTCGACTGGGAAACTCGCGGGAGATACTAACATCGCGTCGTGCATCCACTACCTGGCTCTAGGAACGCTCTGCTTATCCATGCTACGCAGAGCCTTATTCCGCGGCCTGCCATGCTCATCACTTATTTGTACCAGAGCCGGGAACACCACCAGCTCATTTGCATGCCTACCATCAGCCTCATCCTCCCATTCAAACGCCCACGTCGTAGGTTGTACCAAAGTCACGTAGCCAACATATGCACCTTGTCTGAGAATCTCAGTCATGTTGGCAAAACGTCCTATGTCGTCTGGCGAGGCGAAGGAGCGAAGCACGTCGTTCACATCTCTGGCTAGCTGTGAGATGTTGAATTGACGAGGATCGTCTGATGACATGGTTTTTGAAGGCGGTATAAGAGCGCCGGTGACGTGGCGCCATTGGCTCAGAAGTGCTAAGACATGTGAGCCATCGTTGTCGGCAGCTTGTCCTCGTTCCTGCACACTCACCTGAAGAGGATTGGGTCTCGAGATTCATGGCACACAGACATTCTGCGAGTGCTGGAGGGAGAAGCGTGTGGTCGACTTGCGACTTATACCCAACATTTGAGAGAATGGACCATGCCAACAAGAATCTGACTGCTCCCACGCGAGTATCAGAGTTCGATAGCATAGTGATCAAGTCCTGCGCTTTTATATCTGTGCAATTGTGTAATAACGTTTCCAGCACCGGCAAAGCGTCTCCGGAGAACTCGACCGTCGTGGTGTGAGCATAGAAACTTTGCGCATGGTTCTTGATTAAGGTGGCCAGTTTCGACACATTGGCTATGATAGTCCTGTCGGCCTCCGGTGGCGGCAGTTCTGAGCTCAATATAGTCAATGGACTATTCGAGAGTGGTACATGTATTGTGGAAATTTTGTCGGACTCATTTGCGGAGCCTGAAGACACAGAAAGTGCTGCCGTGCTGTAGCCTTTTCGCCTCGAGCGCCGGTGATATAGCAGGCAAGCAATGAGAGAGACCAGCAAAGCGCCAACAGCAGCACATCCGATGCCTATTCCAACTGCTTCTCCCATCGATATTTGGCTTTCCTGTTCGCGCGAGACTGGTGCTGTTCCATTCGCATTTGATGTTGCTGTAACATTCCAAGCAGCAAATGCGTCCGATGGATCGATAATGTTTTGCAAACTTGTGCCGAGACTGGTCTCAGCCACATCCTTTTCGAAGGCAAAGCTGGTGTAAAAGGCTGTTGTCTTTGGCGACGCGAGCAAATTTGTGAAAGTATAATTAATTTTGACCGGATCGTTCCAGGCATTTAACCATGTTGTTGTAGTAACCACGGATTGACTCGTAAGCTGATGACAACGGTATGGAATTGTGAAATTGACAGGGTAGTATATTGTTTTTGAGACCGACATGCCCACGGAATTTGCCGAAGCCTTTGAACCACTTGAGGGTGTTAGAGTGCAATGCAAAGAATGTGAAAAAATTGGAATGGTTCTGGCGACCCATTCCCTGCCAGCTTCGAGACAACTGTCACAGGCTGGCACAATCGCCAACGAGCGATCTGCCGCCGAGCAGGATCTGTATGAGCACCAGGTCACTGAGCCAGCTATTTGCCGTGGCTGTCCACAAGGTGTACACCCAACTTCAAGTGAAACCAGTGATGCATAAGTTTAGAACATCTGGAGACAACGGTCTAATGATGTGTTGCACAACTTGTGTTCGTACGTTGGCGCAGCATGTCTGTAGCCGTGCCTTCTGAAAAGGTGGTTTGCTGTGCTCGCCAGCGCTGGTGTGCACAGCCGAACGGTACGCTACATTGTGCGACGCAATCAATTTGGTCTCGATTTGCAATTGCGATAGCGCAAGCCGATGGTCCGACTTTCAATGGCTAAGCGACCACTTGCATCGTTGCGGCACATTCTCCCCTCATATGAGCGCTGCAATGTTGCAGGCGAAGGGTCTCTGCTCCAGTCGCCCGACTAAGGGTATGGCGGATTTTCCAGAGTGTCGCAAGTCCCTTCATAGTGGGCTTGAGATTAAGACGATTTTTCTGCGGAAGACTAGACTCATCCTTCCTGGAGCTGTATTTTGGCGTTGGCCGTGGTCTTTCACCGAATTGATTAGGCTGACCTGATGCACCTGTGCTACCAGTTCAGACCTGACTGTCAGATATGTCAGGCACAACACGGAAGCCAGATCTGCTCATCGGCATCGATCTAGGCCAAACATGCACTGGCGTTGGATATGCCTTGCCGCATCAAGGCGATAACATTAGATGGATCCAAAGATGGCCAGGCCGAGCGCAGGCAAATGAGAACAAAGTTCCCACAGTTCTTGTCTATCCGCATGGTGGCGATCGACCGTCCTCGTGGGGCTTTGGCTGTGAAAAGCCTTCGGAGCAAGATCCAAATTATGGTCAGCTTCGGGACTGGTTCAAAACATTGCTTGACCCGAAGAACCTCGATACCATGCGCAAGCGTGATCCGGATCTGGTGACCACGCAGCAGGACGTTCGACACTGGTATCGTGACTTCTTGAGGAGGCTGTACGACCACATCGAGCAAAAGCTCTCGTCAGAACTTCCGAACTTCGCATGGTCGGCCGCGCAGATCGAGTTCTTATTCAGTATCCCCACAACATGGAGTCCGCAAGTCGTCGAAACGTTCCGAGGGATTATCGGACAGTCTGGTTTTGGAGGTCCCACAAATGCACAGCATTCAGTCATCATGAGCTTGACTGAGGCCGAGGCAGCTGCAGTGCACATGTCCACGGAAGCTGCGAGCCACTTCAGGGAAGGCGATATTCTCGTGGTGTGCGATGCAGGAGGCGGAACCACCGATCTCTCTGCACTGGAGGTCACAGAAACTATGACTGACGTGCTTTTGCTAAAGCAGCTGAGGCAAGTCGACATCGTCGGCGGTGAAAATATTGGCTCTGTCGGCATCGATTTTGAGTTCCAGAAGCAAGTTGAAGCAAAGTTGAAGCTCGCGAACTCGGCAACGAGGTTTGGTATCGACCCTGAAGAAGCAGCTTGGGAGATGGCCAAGGGCCGCGACTTCCAAAATGTCAAGTGTGAACATGGCTCGTCTTATGAGCCACCGCGCTTTTCTGTTCCAGTCCAGCACCTTCATCTCAATTGCGTGAGCGAGGAGGCTAGAATCAGTCGTGGCGAGATGCACTTCGATAAAGAAGAGCTGCGTGGTCTATTTGACCACCAAATCGACAAGCTGTTCAGAGTGATTGATAGACAGCTTCATACACTCCAAGACAGACTCCCAGAGAGGCAAATAAGCCACCTGATACTGTCTGGTGGTCTTGGCCAATCACCGTACGTACAACAAAGATTGATTGAGCACTATCGCATGCCGTCCGGGCATTTCAGCAACACCAAAGGCATGCAAATTCGAGTTGCTCCTGATCCCCAATTGGCAGTCTGCAAAGGCCTGGTCGCTGATCGACTTCGGAAGCTCAAAGCAGGCCAGGGTGTCCTCAGTTGGCGCTGCTGCAGAGCTTCTTACGGGCTGTTATGCAAAGAGGTCTTTGACCCTGAGAATGTGAAGCACCACGAGCGGAGGGCCACGATCGACGCGCGAGATGGCAAGATGTACGTGAACAATTGCATAGCCTGGTTCGTGAAGAAGGGCAGTCCAGTTTCCATGGACCATCCAATTGTCCACGATTTCAAGCGCAAGGTAGCTCCTGGTGATCCAAGAAAGGTCTTTGCAACCAAGATCGTGGTATCTCATGTGGAGAAAGATCTGCTTCCGTACGTTCTGGATGACAGCGCTGAGCACCTTTGCGAGGTTGAGGCCGACCTCTCCTTAGCAGAGGAGAAACGCTTCAAGGAGAAGAATAAGAGATTCTGGCAACGTGGAGAACATCATCTGGTGGTCGACTTCCAGGTGCAGGTGGTCATCGGACCGGCTGACCTGCGCTTTGAATTGTGGTTTGACGGGCAGAAGATGAGCAAAGAGAACCGCCGCCGATGCACCCTTTGCGAGATGATTAGCCGTCCGTCCGAGAGGTCGACTGTGAGGAAGGAGAAGTCCGCCCTTCATATCACAAGGCTCTGGAGTGAATGGCAATCACTGGTTCCGCCTTGGATACTCTCATAGCATGGGCAAGATAGACATGGACCATGGTCGTGCTGTTTTCCTTGGCTCAGCGTGCTTGTGTGGCATATCTGAAGCTCGTGGCAGTAGGATTGCCGACCGTCTGTGTTGCCCTATATCTCGTTATGTGCGCGTTGAAGTCATTGCATATCATGATTCATAGCGGAGGTGGAGTCGTTTCTGACATGATGCACTGGTTCCACCCGCTCATGTGAAGGTGGAGGTGTTTCCTGCTAGAATAGCTCCGTAGAGTGGAGGCTGCCTGCTCTGAGTGCCAGTGGAGCCTCCTTTGACCAGATCAAATCACAAGCACGATCGATCATTGGACATGCTACATCCTGCGCTAAGGAATGTTCGTCTTGGCAGTGTTTCGTTCTGCACTCTGCACCTCGCCACTTTCCGCCCGAGCCTAATCCATAATATCCGGGGTTTCGTCAGTCACTTCACACCCGCTACCGCGGGGGTTTAAGCCATACGTAAAATCGCCTTTTCCTAGTAGGCCATACGTAAAACTCGATACTGTCGATGTTCCAGTCCTATATAGGTATCTAGGTCTATACAGTATTGAACCGCGAGTCTAAATATCGTATTAGTAAGGTTATCCGAGTGTGTAGTAGCTGTAGACCTCACTGTCGCTATTTCTTATGTAATCCTTGGCAGGCGCGTCCACCTTATTCTAAAGCGTATATTCCTCCTGTTTCTTATGTTTCACTATACGGATCGTATACAAAACTCGGTATAGGGCGTAATAAGGGTAAAAACGTAAAGAGGGTGCGAGCCGAGCGGTTAACTAAGACGGAGAGGGCAGAGAGGGTAGTAGATCGAGTCGTTTCGAGGTACCGCGAGTTAGAGGCTAAATCGGATAATAAGAAGGTTAGTATTCGAGCGCTTTATAAGAGTGAGAAAGCAACTAGCCTATATTATCGTATTTACTAGCGGTTAAGGGGCCGTAGATCGCTATTCAATCGTCCTTAGACGAACACTAAGCTAGATAAGTCTCAAGAGCTAGCTCTAGCGGATTATTATCGAGAGAGGGACGCAATAGGCATATTCCTACCGGTAGCGTTAATCGCTACTATAGCGATAGAGATGCTAGTAAGCCTGCTACTAGAAGGGGTTTCGAGGGATACAATACTACTATTTAGCGTAGATTGGGCGGACCGCTTTCTTAAGCGCTATAGACTTAGTAAAGTCAAGTCCAAACCTATCGAGGTATAGCGTAAAGAGGCTTACGACCCTTCGACGATAAGGGGCTAGTTTAACCGCTTCGAGGCTATAATAAGGCGACTTAGTATAAAGCCGCGGAACCTATAGAATTTCGACGAGACTAGCTTCCGGATTGGAATTGGTAGCAATAAGTATATCGTTACAATAGACACGAAGCGGCGCGCCTAGACCGAGTGTAACAGTAACCGTACGCACGTAACTGTCGTCGAGACCGTTAACGCCTTCGGTAAGGTAATAGATTATTAGTTGATTGTCAAAGGTGTAATAGTTTAAGAGCGGTAGGTGCTAAAAGAAGGTAAGGCAACTGCCTAAGGCAATAACAACGTTACTCGCTTGCTAACTAACGCCCTCGTTCTTAGGTAAGGACAACTTCTTGATCACTATTAATAAGTCTGGCTATATAACTGACGACACCGCAATGCACTATATCCGCTAGTTTAAGCGGAAGACGAGGCCTAAAGATCTAGAAGAATAGAGGGTGCTCCTATGCGACAACTACGGCTCTTATTGCTTCAAGGAGTTTGTAGCCTTTACAAAGCGACATAAGATCCAATTATAGGGCCTACAACCACACACCTTACACTTTATGCAGCCTTTAGATGTTGTCCTCTTCTAGGTATATAAGTTGAGGTATAGGCAAGCGGTATTGGACGCTACATACCGTAGAGTTAGCGAGTTTAGAATACCTAAGTTTGTCGAGGCCCTCTTAGCTATTCGGGCTAAAACATTCACCTCCTATAACATAAGGTCGGCATTCCGGAAGACTAGCATATTCCCACTCAATAGGGAGGTTCCTTATAAGCATATTCGAGATCAGTATAGAGCTACTAACTATAACTGGAACTAGCAAGTAATTAAGGGCGAATTGGTATAGGAGGAGGCCCGGCATAAGGAATTACTAGCAATAGCGGAGGCGGCTTAGCAGGAGCATATCGCGTCGGTTGAGGAAGAACGTTCTACTAAGCCTACTATTATCGATCCGGAAGGCTAGTATCTCGCTAACCGTCGCTACTATATTAGGGATCTCGAAAACCTAATTGCTTAAGGTCTGCTATTATTACCGCCTCTACCGCCTTAGCGAACACCGACCCCCGAATTGCTACAATAGCTCCTTAATACCACGACTAGCCCTCGTACGATTAAGGCGTCTCGCAGTGCTATAGAAGCCCGCAAGGCCTTCCGACGTTCTTATCTAAAGACAGCCCCGCAGGGTATATTACTATCATTCAACCCGTTTTCCTCGTTACCTACAAAACAAGCAGAAGAGGCGTATAATATATTAGTTGATGCGGCCATCTATAAGGGTGAAGAATACAAGCGTAAATACTAGTCTACGAGCGTTGTTAAACGAGCAAAGAAGCGGCAGAAGGAACAGCCTAATCGGCTCATTCGAGCAGGTGCTATCGAGGCTAATAAATTGCGCTCACAACTCACTTAGCAAGATAAGGACCTAGCTAATAATAGATACTAGAAGATGCTCCGCGAGGCTAAGGGGGCCTATAACAAGGCGCGCACCTATCGATTGAAGTGTAGTAAGGCCTTCCGTGTTGTCTTCAATAACAATAGCAAGACTAAGTGGTTAGACGTTCAATTACAACCTATCGATAAGCTACTACAACGTGTCTTCGATAAGCGCCTTCTCACTTCCGACAACACCTCTACCTTAAAGAAGACTAGTAATCCGTACGCCAACATTCTTAGCGATTATAAGCGCTATACTGCAACGAGTGAGGGCGGCGACATTACCTATACCTAGAGTCCGACAATAACACTGTCTCTGCCGAGCCGCACTTGTAATCACGACGAAAGCGACCTTCTAACGTAGACTAACGTTAAGCCTAAGCGACGATTGAACGGCCTATTCGCGCAAGAGCCTAATACTCGACTCGACTAGTTATAACAAGATAAGGCGGTACTTAATAAAGGTCTATACACTACACTTTGGCCTCATTTAATACACCCTCGCCGTCGTTACGAGTCGGTATAGCGGAAGCGCTATTTCTACGAGCCTCCGAAGAAAACTAGCCGTTATCGAGGCGAGGTCGCTAGCTATAAGGACAACCCCATTAAGCTAGAAGAAGACACTCAATACAGCTAACAAGAGGTGGAAACAAGGACATATAGACCGACTTATAAAGTGGTCGATTATATAGTTAGCGCGGCGTATACGCGAAGGTCGTCAATAGCGTAGCAACAGCAGGTCTAAACAGCAGGTCTATATAGTCTAATTTGACACACACGGTCGCAATATGCCTTCTTCTTAACCGTAATCGCACTCACCATCAATTTCCCGGCTTATATGCTCTACAATATACCGTAGTGTCGAGTTTTACGTATAGCCTACTAGGAAAGTGCGATTTTACGTATGGCTTAAATCCCCGAGCTAGGGCGAGGGGTGAAGTGGGCTAACGCAACCCCGGATAAGGAGAGCAGCGCCGGTCTGACTACCAAAATCGCCGAGCTGACCACCGCGGTGGTCAGGAACTCTAAAATAACAGGGGGTTAGCCGAGGCTAAATCTAATTGGAATGCGAAACCATTTAGTAAGTTTATTATAGTTCTAATAGAATTTAAATAAAACTTTTATAAGAAATAAATTATCTTACTTCTATAATATTACTAAAGGGTAAAGATTTTTTAAAAGGATTTAGAAAGAAATCGGAAAGGATTTAGAAAGGATTCGGAAAGGATTCGGATAGGAATTAAATAGAATTTAAATAGAGTTAATATAGTATTTTTAAAAAAACAATTTAGAAAGGAATCGGTTAGGAATCGGAAAGAATTCGGAATAGATTTAGAAAGGATTCGGAAAGGATTCGGAAAGGATTTGGAAAGGATTCGGAAAGGATTCGGAAAGGATTTAGATAGGGATTAAATAGAATTTAAATAGAGTTAATATAGTATTTTTAAAAAAACGGTTAAGAAAGAAATCGGATAGGAATCGGATAAGAATTAAATAGAATTTATAAATAGTTTAGCTACCTACTAAATTAGCTATATTTTAAAATTATATTAGCTAATTGCTAAGATTCTCTCTAATTAGAGTTAGAGACTATTAACTACTATTTTAATAATAAAAAATAATTATAGTAGCTAGTATAAATAGAATATAAATAGAATATAAAAAGAATATAGATAGAATATAAATAGAATAGAAAGTAAATAGAATAGAATTTTAAAAATCTAGAGGAGTTTTGAAAATAGATTTAGATAGAAATTAAATAAAATTCGAATAGAACTTGATTAAATACAAATTAAATCTAAATAAATAGGATTCGAATTAGATTCGAATAAGATTTAATTTAATAGGACTCGAAAAGAATTCGACTAGGATTAAAATAGAATTTAGAAAGGACTTAGAAAGATTTTAGAAAGGAATCGGATAGGAATCGGATAGGAATCGGATAGGAATTAGATAGGATTAAGATAGGATTCGGATAGAATTTTAGAAATAGTTTAGCTAAATACTAAAATAACTAATTAGCTAGTAGATTAGCTATATTTAAAAATTACATTAGCTAATTACTAAGACTTTCTCTAACTAGACTTAGAGACTATTAACTATTTGGATAATAAAAAATAATTATAGTAGCTAATACGAATAGAATATAAAGAAAATAGAATAGAAAGAATTTAGAAAGGATTTATATAGAATTTTAGAAAAACTTAGCTAAGTACTAAATAAAATAACTAAATAGCTTACCTATATAGAAGATATTAGCAAAAGAGAAAAAATAGCAGCGAACAATTAGAGACGAAGGGAGGATAGTTAAGAAGGAAGGGAGGACGAATAGAAAGTACTATATACTAGGGCAGAGGAGGTACTAAAGGCGGAAGATAGAAGAATCCCTAAGAGGGTATATAGGATGATAATCTTAGAACTCCTTAGAGGACTAAAAGCAATCTACAACTAGGCAAGCTACGTAATTACAAAGGTAGCTAATACAGTTATAGCAAAGATTACGAAGAAACAACAGGAGACAAGCCTAAACTACCGCACCTAGGCAGCAGTAGCTAGTTAGGAGGCACTAAAACCCCTAAGGATAGTAGTTAGAGTCTATATTACGGACCTATAGGAGTAAAAGGAAATCTAAGGACTTATAGGGAAAGAGATTATAGAAAGAATTATAGTTAAAGAGGTGATTAGGGCTAGGAACGAAGGTAAAGGGGTAATTAAGCTATTTATAGTATAAGAGCAGGACAAAAAGAAGCTAGAAACACAAAAAGAATAGACAACTAAGATAGGGAAAACAGCAAAGGTCTCCTAATAGCAATTTATAATTATAGCCTATAGTATAACAAGAAGCTTTAAGGAAGAACAGGATATTAAGAGCCTATAGAGACAAAACCAAGCTATATACCTAGGCCTAAAGATTACAAAAGTAGTATAGATTAAAAGGAAAATCGAAGAGACTAAGAAGCAGTCTTCCCTAATTATCTAGATAGGGAGTATAGAGCAAGCTAATATAGTGCTAGACTAGGGGTTATTCTAGGACTTTAAAAGATTAGAAACAGAGATACACAGAAGCAACTATAGGATAATATAGTGCTTTAAATGTCAACACTATAGACACTTAGCAGCTAAGTGTATAAAGACAACTAATACCTACTCCTATTATATAGGGGATTACTAGGTTAAAGAATGCAAAGCATATAAGGGAGAAGCAAGATATATATACTACACTAAAAGACACCCCTCTTAGGCGAAGGAATGCCTAGTAAGAATACAGGCAGCTAGGAAGGCAAAGGAAGCTAGAATCAATATACTAAAAAGATATACAACAAGCTAGGGCAGCTAGGTATAGAAGCAACCTAGCTAAGTACTATAAAAGAGGTCTAGACAAGATAATAGGTTCACATTTAGGGCCTTACTAGCACAAGAGAGTCACTAGCAACTAGGGAGACTAAGATACCTTAATATTATAGGAAAGGAAGTAGGGTAGATAAAGCTTAGTTAAATGTTAGTCTAAAGTAAGGGAAGACTAAAGGAAAACTTATAGGGAAACGATATAGATAAAACCTAATAAACATTGTAACATTACTAAATATTATATAGTACAATATCAATAAGAGCAAAGACAAGGTATAGAGGAGCTTCCTTTAAGCACTAAACCTAAAAGAACATTACATTATTGCAATCTAAGAGCCCTAGCTTAACCTATATATAAAGAGACTAGCAATAGTCAAAGACCTAAGATACTACCTAATTATCTATAACTAGGGAGCCCTAAGGACATACATCTATATTAGTAAGGAGATAGATATAGAAACCTAGCAAGCTATACTATAGGAGGATAGGGACCTAATATTAGTTCAAATAGAGACATCCTAAGGTACACTCTAAGTCTACTATATATACAACCTACTACTAGACTTAAGAAGCAGTACCTAACTAAAAACCCTAGAAAGACTACCTAGAGTTATCTAGGGGAATACCTACTAAATCCTACTTAGGGATTTCAACCTCTACTACCCCCTCTAGGGCTTAGACTTTACCCTAGCTTACTACTTCCTAGCAGGAAGACTAATTAATATATTAGAGAGGGAAGGAATGGAAATTGTTACCCTAAAGGGACTAATTACTTAGGAGGCAAGAGGAAGTAGCAGTACACTAGACCTATACTTTATATTACATTAGATTAGGAACAGGATTATAAGATATAGGGTCAACTAGGAACTAGAAGAATTATTAGACTACTTCCCGGTACAGATTGAGCTAAATATCTAAGCTAATTAGGAAAGGGAACTAGAGGAGAAGCTTAACTAGAAAGGTGCCTAATAGGGCAGGATTAGGGAGGAACTAGAAAGGGACCTAAAACTAGAGGAACTCTTAACAAAGTACCTACTAAGGCTAGAGGATATTAATAAGGCAGTAGAAGAACTAATAGGAATCCTAAAACGGGCGGCTAGAAAGCATACCCTAGCAAAGAAACATTTACTATACTAGCAACTATACTAGACTAGTAAGTGTATAAGGAAGGTTAAAGTAGCAAGGAAGGCTAGGAGGTAGTAGACACAAACCTATACCTAGGAAGCATAGGACAACTATAATAAAGCCTACTAAGAAAAGAAGATCTAGATTAAGAAAGATAAGATGCAAGAATAGAGATCTATAATAGGAATAATTGTAAAGAAACTAGAGGAGATATAGAGGATAGCTAAATAGGTAAGGAGACCTAAATAGGATAAGGATATACTACTACAATTCCCGGACATTATAGACTAATAAGGACAAATATAGACTATAATAGAAGGGAAAGCAAGAGCCCTAGGCTAATACTTCTTCTATAGAAAAGTACAAGTAGACCTATTAGATATAAAGGAGAAAGAATAAGAGACTCTACTACTAGGCACACTAAGAGACACCTAGGTCAAACCCGAAACTATTAAAAGGATCCTAAAGAAAATTCTAGGCAATAAGGCACTAGGAGAAGACAAGATCTACAACAAACTTCTAAAAGCATATAGGAAGGGGCTAGCCCTAGCACTAGCTAATATCTTTTTATAAAGCCTAGCACTAGGACACTACCTAAGACTATTTAGGAAGTCCCTAATAGTAGTACTAAGGAAGCCCTAGAAGGAAGACTATATATAGCTTAAGGCCTATAGACTAATAGCCCTACTCAATATAATAGGCAAGGTGCTAGAAAAAATTATCGCTAAAAGGCTAATAACCTTTGCCGAGGAAAGGAACATCCTTCCTAAAGGCTAGATAGGAGGAAGAAAGAAGAGGTTAATACTAACAGCTATAGAACTAATTATAGAACAGATCAAGTATATCTAGCACTATAGTTAAAACTAGGTAGCAACCCTCCTCTCCCTTAACATCTTAGGAGCCTTTAACAATATATCCTATAAAAGGCTCCTATATATACTCGAACAGAAAGCTATACCAAACTAGATAGTCTAATTTATCTAGTCCTTCCTATAGAAAAGATTTACATAGCTCATTCTAGGTAAATTCAAATCAGACCTAATACTAACTAAAAGGGGAATCCCCTAAGGATTAACACTCTCCCTAATCCTCTTCCTTATCTTTATAGTAGACCTACTCCT
>NW_006921540.1:2204677-2254907 GCF_000340215.1 Pseudocercospora fijiensis CIRAD86 | reverse complement strand
TACAAGATCCTAGAAGAGAAGTACTTGGAGTTCGAGAAAAGTTCAAGGAGGTATAGAGTAAAATTCTCCCTAGAAAAGTACTAGCTCATCTACTTTAGTAAGGCTAAATCAACCTATAATATAAAGCAATCAATTACTATCTAAGGCTTTGAAACCCAACTATTAGTAGAGCTTAGAGTACTAGGGATCTAGCTAGATCTAAAACTGAATTAGGGACTATAAGTAAAGAAGGCAAAGCAGAGGGCAGATACTAATATACAATCCATTAATAGGCTTATAGCCTCTATATAGGGGGCTACGTTCGAGAAAGCCAAAGTTATATACAAAGCAATTGTTAAGCTAGCAATGCTATATAGAGTATAGATATAGACAGCCTAGGAGAAAACACTAAAGAGGATTAAGCAACTAGTTAGCAGGTCCTAAACCCAAAGCCTAAAGAAAATCCTAGGAGTATACAAAACTATACTAATAAGGGTAGTGGAAATGGAATTAGGGATCCTACTAGTTAAACAATACTTTAAGGGACTAAGATACCAATATATAGCAAAGACAATAGAATACCTAGCCTAATAGACTATCTAAAAGGCACTAGACAAGATAAAAGCCTAGTACATTAGGACTAGGAGGCGAGATAGACTATAAATAACTCCCTAGAAAGTCAAAGACCTAGAGCAATATAGAGTCTTAATAAGAGAAATGCTAGAGAAAGAGCTTTAGGGACTAAACGTAAGGCTAAAGGAAGATAAGCTAAAGGGAGAGAAACAAAGCCTAGCAGAATCAATTGCTAGATACCTATAGGAGTAGGAATAGAACAAAACACAAGTTAGACTAGGAACCCTAAAGGCACTAATTAAATTTAGTTAATACAACTACTAGCTCTATAAGGACCTAAATAGGGCCGAGGCAAGCCTAGCTATCTAAATTAGATCTAAATATATTGGACTCAGATCTTACCTATTTAGAAGAAACGTCCTAAGAATTGAAAGTAGGGCTTACTAATATAGCTACCAATCTTAGAACCCTAAGTATATGCTGCTAGTCTGCCCTTAATAGTTAGAAGGTAGAAGTGATTAGAGACTAAAAGCAATAGAAAGGGAATACGACAAGCTAATCTAGAGTAAAGAAGACCTAAAGAGGATAGTAAAGTGGATTATTAAATAGGGATTTATACAACAATTCGCACTAGTAAGGGAAACTAAGGAGTAGATAAGAAGGAGGGAAGAAGAGGGGGAAAGAAGGGTAGGGCAGCAGGCAAGGTAGTTAGAGGGTAACAACTATAACACTAGTATACCCTAGAGGAAGGAAAATAAGGAAACGAGGAAGATTAATACTTATAAATAGGACAGGAGAGAGGTTTTTACCAACTAAGTTGGTTTCCTACCTAAAACAATACATAGAAACAGACCTGCATAGGCCGAAAGGCACTACAACAGGCGAATGAAATATCTATCTATCTATATAGAAGATATTATTATATTAAAATTATACGACGTAGTTTAATTAAAAGAAAAATATTAATCTACTTTAATAATAGTACTAATCCTAGTAGCGAGAGTAATTAGAATATAAGTAGGATATAGATAGTACTAAAATATACTCCTCTAAAAAACGAATATAGATTACTAATAAAATAGCCCTATATACTAGATATATACCTATATAAAAACACTACTAGATATTATTATATCTAGAATTAGATCTACTACTTAGTTCTACCTAGAACTACTCTAGTAGTATCTAGTTAGAAGTAAAGCTAGGATTATATTTGCCTTCTAGACCTATTTAGTTTCTATATAATTTCTAATTAAATTGTACTAGAATTTTTTAAGAGTTTTATTAAAGCAATTTATTTACTTAGTTATAGCTTATAAAATTATAGCGCTAAGCCTTAACTTATATATACTTCTACTTTTATACTTACTAGGCGTATCTAGTTTTAGATTTATAAGTTTTTTAGTTATTAAAGTTATCTAAAGCTATAGAAATCTGCTTTGTCTTTTATTCCTTTCCTATTCCTTTCCTATTCCTTTCCTATTCCTTTTCTATTCCTATTCGATTCCTATTCGATTCCTATTCGATTCCTATTCGATTCCTATTCGATTCCTATTCGATTCCTATTCGATTCCTATTTAATTCCTATTCGATTCCTATTCGATTCCTATTCGATTCCTATTCGATTCCTATTTAATTCCTATTCGATTCCGATTAACTTTCGGAAAGTGGGGCTAACTTAAGCCGAGGCTACGTACGGACTACCGTACGGACTACTACGGCTCTATCCGATTAGTTAATTCGGTAGTTAGGTCGGTGATTTTAGTAGTTAGGATTTCTAAGTGCCCTATAATAAGCGATTGCAGTAGATGCGAGTAGATTAACTAAGAAAGTAAATTATATGCACCTCGAGGGTTCTATATACCCCTGCAAAGTGCCCTAAAACTATACAAATTAGTATACAAATCGGGGTGTTACAAATCACCTCTATAAAAGCTAATTACCTCGGATTTCTACCGTTCCGAATAGCCGTAATCGCTCGAAAACGACTAAGTCTACGCCTGCACCTTAGCACTACTACTTCTACCGCTTAGAAGCGATAACTTCTCCTTAGATCCGTCGTTTTAGTAGTCTAATTAGTATAGGAGATAGCGTACGAGAGGATTAATCTATCCGGTACGGTTAAGGTAGTATACCTACGTATAACCTTCTACAAGCGCGTTTCGAAGGTGTTATAGGCTTACTAATTAAAGGCTTCTAACGACGAGGTTTATAATAGCTACCTAATAGCTATAGTAGATTAATTAAAGTATCTTTACTAGGTAACTATATAGGTAATAAATACTAAGCTATAGATAGTGCCGAAGAAGGTAGTAGCTCTATAGAAGATAGAGGTAGAGGTTAGCGTAGTAGAAACAGCTTACTTAGTAATAGCAAATCGTCTAGTAAGGATTAATGCCTTAATGCCTCGTCGTTATCGTATTAATCACTTTTGCTAGCGCCTTTTAGTAAAGATAGCGGCAATCGACTAATTAGCGTAGATTGTAGAAGAAGGTCTATATCCGATAGGCTATCGAATAGGTCTTTACCGTCTACCTTATACGGAGCGTCGTTGTTGCTACTATCGCTTCTATTGTCCGACTAAATAAGTAAGTCGCTAACCTCTATAATGCCGTAGTAGTTAGGTAGGCTATAAACCTATAGCGTATAGCCGTTAACTAAGATACGAAGCCTAATCGGAGGCTTAGTTGTTATTGCTGTTGCTTTACTAACCTCTAAACCTTTAGAAGCAGCTATAACTAAGTTAGGTAGTGTTAGTAATAGCTTTAACCGGAAGACAGGTTAGCGTAATAGCCTATCGTCTACACCTCGCTATTTAGCGGTACGACGAGGTATTAACTCGGCCTCTTAATAGCCGTTATTAAACTACTATTGTATATGCGCGTTAATTAAGTTATAGCTTATTAAGGCGTAGTTAGTAACCCACTATAGAAGGGCCTTATATTGCTAAGCGTCGGTAAGGTTAGAAGCCTACGAGTCGTAGAACCGGAAGAAGGCCTACGAGACTAATTCTTACATAGAATAGAAGTAGTCCTTTACTTAGCGCTTCCGTAACACTCCTAGTGCCTTATAGACCTTAATAGCACCTACTAGGCTTAACTAATTGTCGTCGTCTATAATTAGCTTAGTCTAGTACTATTTAGGGTAGATTAGATTGCTGTTTAGACCTTAGAAGCGATTAATATAGAGCCGGCAACGTTCTAGTGTAAGAATACTCGTTCCCTTAATATAGAAGCGCTAAATATACTTGTAAGGTAGGTAATAGCTATACTAGAAGTAGTAGAAGTACTTACTGTATACGTTGTCGTACGGAGCCGGTAGTGCTATCCGCTAGGTAGGCTTATAGCTATTAATATCGTTATAGTACTATATAAGCTAATCCGCTACCTTCTTCTATATTGCGAGAGGTAAACGCCTAAATTCGATAGTCTTGCTTTGCCGCTATATTAGAAGCTATCTATACTTCTTAACTACGCTATTTTAACGGACTCGGTCGCGGATATAGCTATTAAGCTAAACGACGTGTAGAACAGTGCCTATAATAGTTAGTTATTGTTATATAGAAGAGCTAAGAAGCTATAGAAGTATAAGAATAATACTAAAAGCCGCCGTACTAAGGAATTCCCCTATTCTAAAAAATACAGCTTTTATATAAATTCCGACAGTACTATAAGAATAGGACGAATACGTACCTCGCAAGCTCTATTTGCGCATCTAACGCTTGTCTCGGCGCTTTAAGTGTACGTAATAGCCCTCGAGTAGGCTAGTAGTGCGAACGGCTATTAAAATCGGGTCTCCGAGCCGTAACTAAGTCGCCTAGCGATCGCTTTCGGAAGCCATCTAATTTGCCTTTAGATAAGCTAACTCTTCGGCGGCCGTAACCGTATTCTTATAGGACTTAAAGGCTACTATTGCCTAGTCAATAAAGTGTTAGTATTCTTCTTAGTCTCGAGCAATAAACAGAGCCTTGTTTATTGCCTTTAAAACAGCCAGAAAGCGCTTAAAGTACTTCTCGAGGGTTTTAATAAGGTAGCGTTAGCAGAGGCGTTAGATAATACCGCTATCTAAGAGGCCTTAAGCGATACCGAGTTGCTTACTTGCTAAGTTATTAGTAATCGACTATAGCGCTATCTAAGAAGACTGCTTAGTATAGTTAAACCAGTCTTAATCTTTAGCTTTAGAAGAATAGCGGTTATTAAGGTTAAGCTAGAAGTGCTTACTATAGCCGTCGTATTCGCTAACCTTACGATTATAGTCTAATTTAGCTATTTCTTTAAGCCTAGAAATAGCCTTCTTAATAAGGTGTACTTGTTTATAGTCTATAAGGAAGTAAGCCGCTAGAAGCTACTCTAAATAGCTATTACGGACGTATATAGTCGAGAGAGGCTATTTTAGCTTATTAGTTAGGTGCGTAGAGTCTAGTAAGAATAAAGACCTATAGTTGCGAAGGGCTCGAAGTTGCTAGTCCGCTACCTATACAAGGCCTCTATATAGCTTTCTATTACTTCTACGAGACTTAATTATCTCTACGTAGCTACTTCTACTACTAAATTTGGCCTATAAGTACTCGTACGCCTACTAAAGCTGTTTCTTACTATCTAGTTTAATACTATCTCTTCGCTTATCGCTTATACGCTTTAGGGCTTCGCGGTTAGCGCTACTAATACGGTCTCGAGTAATAATAACGGCTCTAGCGTCGCACTATACCTGCTTCTGTTTAGGTCGTCTTATATCGTTAACTAACTAAGCGATAGTTATTAAGCCTACTAGAATAGTTAGTTTTCGGCGCTAAGAGCTTACTCTATAACACTAACTAGCTCGAGAATCTAGCAGGTCCTTCTAAACGGCCTTTATACCGTCGTTAGTCGCTAATCTATCTATAAACTCGAGACTATACGAATAACCTTCCTTTAGCGATTCTAGCTCGACGTAGATCGGCCTTATAACCGTTAAATTAGTAGGTAGAGCCTTCGGTACGCAGTTATCGAGGAACTCGCCTAAATAGGCCTTAGGCCGCTTCTCGTATACCTTAATAATAGACAACTTCGTACTATAGTCGTCTAAGGGCTTCGTTCGCGCGATACGCTTTCTACTAGGCTTAGTAACGATAACTATACCCTTAGAAGCGTTAGAAGCGCGCTGTTTACGGTCTGCGCGGTCGTAGTCTATATAGCGCTTATAAATACGATATTTAAGGCTTAATCGTCGATATAAGCGGTTATTATCGCGGTCTACTAACAACTTGCTAGGTCGATCTTTATAATACTATATATTCGATACGAAATAGCGGTATTCGTCGTATTCGAAGCCCTCTACTCGATAAATACCCTTCTTACTACCTATAGGGTAGAAGAATAGGCGCCTTCGATCGTATAGATTTAGTAGAAACGGGCTCTTAAACTATAATAATCTACTTAGTTACAATCTACTTAGTTATAATACGGTCTATAAGACGAGTTATACGCACCGGCCGCTCTACTTCTAGCTTACTAAGCAACAACTTAATATCCTTAGGAGATAGGTGTTTAGCGTACGACGGCTTAGCTATTATAAAGAGCGTAGAATTGGCGACAGTAAGGTTAAAATAAGCGCGATACGTAACGCGAAGAAGAGGTAGAATAGGTCGATAAATAAGAGGTAGAAATAGCCGCTAGATAAGGTCTAGTTTAGCTTTATTATAAGCAGGCCTATACTATACGATTACAAGGCTTTAAATTGGCTCGAAATTGGACCTCTTAGCGGTCCATATATAGCCTATCAACAACTATAGAAGTGGTCAAGCGCCTTGTTAAACCTAGCCGCCGTAGCGGCGCGATCTACACCCTTGTCTTGGTTGATCTACTTACACCTGATTGCGGCGCCTCGGCCGGCCTGACCGGGGCAGCAACAATACAGTTGAACACACCTTGCATTCCTCGTTGGCATAGCATTCAACGCATCGGAATGGCAATAATCGTCGCCATTCCCTGCTTTTGAGACGCTTCAGCTGTCTGTCCAGCGGCATCATCGAGAACGAACCATCACCTCAAGATTATTATAGATATCTTACATCGGCCGATATGCATGCGCCGACTACGGCAGCTCTGGCTGTGCTTGCCAGCCTTTGTTTCGACAGTGCCGTCGCAAGCGATCATGGCTACTCGAAGTCGAGATATCAGGAAGCATGTCCGGCCTTCGAGAATTATGCCCGATTCGCGCAGTACGTTGAGCAGATCGTAAGGAGGACGGTGATGGAGACTGATGCTCCAATAGCCACCCGTACAGCGATGGCCCCATGGCTTTACCATACCAGCGACCGTCGAAGCGATGCCGGACATTCGAATCGGACCTGGTCGAAAAGATTATCAAGGATATGAACTCGACTATGGTAGACCGTGACCTAGCGCGTATCTTCGAGAATGCTTTCCCCAACACACTAGACACGACCGTGCGGTGGCATGTAGATGGCAACGAGAAGCAAGAGTCGAAGATGCAGCAAATATTCAAGGTGCCAGGCTCGTGGGAAGGTCCACAGAGCTTCATCGTGACAGGTGATATCAATGCCGAGTGGCTGCGGGACAGCACAAATCAGCTGGCCCAATACCAGCGGTTGGCAAATAAGGATAAGAAGATTCACAACCTCATACTAGGGGCCATCAATACACAGGCTGAGTACGTGATTGAGTCGCCGTACTGCAATGCATTCCAGCCACCGCCTCCAAGTAAGCTCAGTCCGAGTGATAACGGGCAGGGCGACAATGTGCATCCAGGATATGAGCCAGGACAGGTGTTCGAGTGCAAGTACGAGCTGGACTCACTAGCACACTTCCTCCGATTGGGGAACGAGTTTTACGACCATACGAAATCGACAGAGTTCTTGACCCAACGATGGTATCATGCGCTCGAGAGCTTGCTGCGAGTGCTCGACCAGCAGAGCAAGTCGACCTTCGACCAGGACACAGGTACCTTCGAGCGTCAAGCATACCGCTTCCAGCGCAATACAAACACCGGTACAGAGACGCTGAACTTGAACGGGAACGGCAATCCCCTGAACTGGGGCACCGGCCTCATTAGATCTGCGTTCAGACCGAGTGATGATGCCACCATTTTCGGCTTCTTCATCCCAGCCAACGCCATGATGGCACACGAGCTGAAGCGCACAGCAGAAGTGCTGATCGCAGCTGGTAAGCCAAAGGTCGGTGAAGAGCTGAAGTCACGAGGCGACAAGATCGAGAAAGGTGTTTGGGAACACGGCGTGGTGCAAACTAAGAAATGGGGTTCGGTCTTTGCTTTTGAGGTTGATGGATATGGGTCACACTTGTTGATGGACGATGCGAACGTGCCTTCGCTGCTAGCTCTACCATACCTGGGTTTCCTTCGAAAGGATGAGCGAACCTATCAAAACACGAGGAAGATGATTCTATCGAAGGACGGGAATCCGTATTACATGACAGGCTCGGCCTTCAAGGGCATTGGTGGGCCTCATTGTGGTCTCAATAATGCTTGGCCCATGTCCTTGCTCATTCAAGCAATGACGAGCGATGACGACGACGAGATTACTGAACTTCTGAAGCTGGTGAAGAGAGCTTCGCCACTAGGACTTGTGCATGAGAGCATTAACGTGGAGCGAATCCGGGACTACACTCGAAGCTGGTTCGCATGGGCAAACTCTGTATTTGCTCAAACGATCCTGGATCTGGCCGAGAGGAAGCCGCATCTGCTGTTTGGCAAGGACGCAAAGGCATACGTGGTCAATTAGCTGTTCTACATGGACATAGAGCTAGCTAGTGGATCCCACTGTGCATTCAGGTCTTGCTGCTGTCGCCGAAGGCTCTGCTATGATAAGACCACCAGCCTCTGATAGAGCCAGCAAATGCTTGCGAGGTATAACCCTGCGAATTGAGCCCTTCAGGCGCCATCATCGCCATCGCCATCGCCATCGCTTCCGCTGCTTGCGTCAGAGCTGTCTTCCGGATCAGAGCCGTCATCTACATCAGACAAGCTGTCCTCCGCCTCATTGTCATCATCGTCCGCATCATCCGAACCGCTGTCAGAGGAGTCTTCGCTTGCCTAGAGATGGGCGTCTTCTGCTCTGATGATCATGTCACCGGATTCACCGGATTTGATCACGAAGTCAGGAATCTGAGCTGAAGTGACCCAATTCACTTCATACGTGCTGCCGACCGGCATAGGCATAAACAATGCATCGGCGCTGACTTTGCGCCTGCCACCACGCACATGTAGCTTCTCCAACGAGGTTTTGACGAACGAGATCCACCAGCCAGTCATGAACTTGGCTAACCTTGATTGCTGAGCATTTGTCGCACGAAGGCATCGAAGTGAGGACAGTGCTTTGTCGCTGAGCCCACCCAGGAAGACTTCGGCGCTATTGTAACAGTCGGTTTGGAAGATGTTGACGCGGTAGAATATGGGCCATGCTTCGTGGTAGACCTGTCGACAGATGCGCAAAAGCGCCGGTGGCTTGCGTGGAGAGTCAGACCGATCGACTTCAACTGGCTTGTCTTCTGCGAGAGCGTATGCATAGATCTCGTTTCGCAGCTCTGGAGGAAGGTCGAAGAGGCCGATTCTGCCTGGAGTGGTCGACGCCATTACGATACTGAGCTAGAGTCAGCAACCGTGTTGACGTGAAACAGCAGTCACGAGTCTGAGAGCTACCGATCTGAGTTGGTTGAATGAGTGTCCGCGTCTCGTTCTGCAGACTCGAGAACTCGAGTGACGATTTCAAGACAGGGTGCAGAGGTGTAAAGCGTACCGAACGTCATTCTTGCCTTGCGGGTCTTTCCGAACAAACCGGTCAGCGCAAGAGGAAAGAGCACCTTCGACTCGCCTCAAAAGAGCATTTCCTTAGCTGCACTGACATTAGCTGTACTCTTGTGATGTGAATGAACCAGAGCGTCAAATTCAGCCAAGAGCGCCTGAAGCCAGCTTTGATCGTACCAGGTAATGCTCACGTCTTGAGCAATTCAGTGGCTTGCTGAATTGCAAAACTTCCATCATCGTCTTCGCGCGAATGCCGCAACGACAGGCCGCAGCCCCTTCGCCTTTTGCCCACAAATCTGAAGGAGCTGACTCGGAAGCTTAAAAGTTGCTTGCAATGCCCAGCTTTTGCACGCAAGCCACAATCGACCATCCAGCCTTCAGGAAAGACGGTCAGAAATACGGTAAACTTGGCACAAATCAGTGAGAGCGGTTAGCTGCCATCGCAACATGCCCAATCTCACAGTTTAGTGGCGTCAACACAGTCATATCCAAGCGTGAGAAATTTCGTAAGGCGTGAAGTACAAGTTGTGCGGATTGGTCAGCTTCGACTTCTTGGAGGATCTCAGCAAGCCACATGTCCAAACCGCGCCTTGTGGGAGAACGCCCTTCGCATTGAAAAGGAATGCGTGACGAGGATACGGAGTCATCGGTGCCAGTCCATCATTGCAGGTAGTTATCCGAGCCTTGTGGTATATAAGTCGTGGTGAAGGGGATTGATTCCTCCATTACATCGACGCAGCATCTCACGAAAGCCCTGCCAATCTGAAGGAGTGATTCCTTCACCACATCATACTCAGCATCTCACGAAAAGTCCTGACAATCTGAAGGATTGGTTCGCAATCGCACATAAAAGGATCAAGACATCCCCCATCCCCCATCTGAGGCTGGCTACATCATTTTTCGCAACAATGTCTTCACCATCCTACTCTTCTGGCTCCAGCACATCCTCAACAACGTCAGCCCATCAAGCTCGCCATCAAACCCTCCTCAGCCTAGCACAATCCGAGTCGAAAGTGACAGATGCGGACCTGGCAGTTCCATCCTCAGAACCACCACAATACCAGAGACCAGTCCAAATGGCTCGCTCTGGAGAAAAGGCTTCATTCGACGAGAAGGAAATCGACGATGATGATGATGATGATGCTTCTTCAATCATTTCGATGAAAGAGTTTATCAAGAGAGCCGAGAAAGCCAACGTTTCGAGGCGACAAGCTGTTGCGATGAAGTTTCGTCATTGGTCGGCGGAAGGGAAGGCGACTTGGAAGAGGATTGAGCCTTACTATCGTGACTTTCAGTACTGGGTTTTGATGGGACCGCATTAGATTCTGTTGTTGTTGTTTGGATTGTTGATTGTTTCGATTAGTTAGGCGCTTGGGAGGAGATATCTGGCTGTGGTTTGCGAAGTGATGGGAACTGGATGTGATTAGCGAAGGCGCATTTGTGTGAGCAGTTCTCAGGGTTGCAGTGAGAGATGATTAGTATTGCAAAGTTGCACTCTTCCAATGAAAGTTTTCGAGCCTCGGTATTTCATTTTTGATAATCTTGCCAGGCTTCGAGAGCAAGTTCGTGGCTAGATGAGCCTTGCAAAGCTTTGGGAACATCCTGATGGCGGACTGACGGCCCAGGCACAGGCTGCACGTAGTCGAGTATCACGAATTGCTGCTGCTGTTTGCCTTTACAACAATGCTGTTTGTAAGGAGACACATGCAATTCCTGCACCCAGCCAACCCGGTCGCCATAGCACCTGCGTTTGCCATTGGCCACGAGACACGGCAGTCAGCTCTACCGTGGACCCCTCACGACTTGTAGATTCGCCTTCGCACAAGTTGAACACAACGTGAGCATGTGGTTGGAGACACTTGCAAGACGTGAGGTCAAACAGTAGAGGCTGTAGAGCCAATAGTGAGACGATAATGTCAAAATCATCCACACCATCCCTGCCACGCGTGTCACGCGAAAGTCTGTGCTGGAGATTGGCTTTTCTCGAAACGGTATCGCGGACGAGTTTTAAACTTCGTTGCTGTGTACCTGCGCCGATAGTGGTGCGCTGGACTTGGCTAATACAACAACCTTTCTTGAGTGTTGCTGTCGCCACTCGGCCTTTCGCTCGCTCACTACTCATACCATCATTAGCAGCGGGGCTGTATCGTCACTCATTGGAAACAGAGCTGGTAGCGAAGCCGGGGAAGGCGTCCCAGAACCAGGCTTGACCCTGTTGAACGAAGCAAAAGCTAAGCATTGGGTCTCTCTCTCGGCGCCAATATGAGACCCGTAAGTCTCGAATGACGGATACACTCGATCAAATGCTTGAGAAGCAGACTGGCTAATAAATCCTAGCTATCAGCCCTCGCATCGATATGCGCGCTCGCAGCCACCGCCGCCGCCGTGAATCCGATCGAGGTCAAGCAGCAAGAGTTTGTTGATTCTGACAGCGGGGAGCGGTTGATGATTGTTGGAGTGGACTATCAGCCAGGTGGACAAGGCGCATATGGTACAAACAGTGGAGATCCTCTTAGCAATGCTACGACTTGGTAGGTCACATGTGTTCGAGGCACATCATACCTGGGACACTTGCTGATGCAGTCAAAGTCTTCGTGATGCTGCCTTGATGCAGGCGCTGGGTGTCAACACAATCCGGTCGTACAACGTTGATCCTACCTTGAACCACGACGAATGCGTGTCTATCTTCAACGCAGTCGGAATCTACATGATCATCGACGTGAACTCGCCCCTCTCTGGCCAGAGCCTGGACCGGTCGAATCCCAGTGCTAGTTACACTGCGGACTACCTCAAGCACATCTTCACAGTTGTCGAGGCTTTCAAGGATTATCCAAACACTCTCGGATTCTTTGCTGGAAACGAGATCATCAACGACGTACCCACAGCCAAGGACAATCCTCCATACATCAGAGCCGTTCAGCGTGATTTGAAGAACTACATCAAGAACCACGCTTCTAGAACAATCCCAGTCGGCTACTCGGCAGCTCAGGTTCAGGAAGTTCTGCACGATACTTGGGCATACCTTCAGTGCATCAATGGAAACGACGACATGTCAAGATCTGACTTCTTTGGTTTGAACTCGTACAGCTGGTGTGGCGATGCCTCCAGCTTTACAACTTCCGGCTACAATGTCTTGGTCGAGTGGTTCGGCAATTCCACAATACCAGTGTTCTTCTCCGAGTACGGCTGCAACGTACCAGAGCCACGTCTCTTCGAAGAAGTGCCAGTTCTCTACGGACCTCGGATGACCTCCCTCTCCGGTGGTCTAGTCTATGAGTGGACTCAGGAGTCTTCCAACTATGGTATGACGCAAGTCAACAAAAATGGCACCATGACTCTGCTTCGAGACTACAACACTCTCAAATCTCAGTACAATAAACTCAATATCACTCTCATCACCACACAGAATGATACAGCAACCAAGCTGCAGGCTCCAGACTGTAGTTCCAGCTTGATCAACAGCGACGATTTCAGCAACGACTTCGACATTCCCAGCACGCCTCAAGGCGCCTCGTCCCTCATCGCAAACGGCGTTTCGAACGCACCAATCGGCAAGATCGTCAAGGTAACGCAAACAAAGGTTCAAGTCGCAGTGTATCAAACCAATGGTGCAGAAATCCAGAACCTCGCCATTAAGCCGCAGTCCAGTGCTAATAGACCTGGCTCTGGGGATCTGGCTACTGGCTCAGCTTCTGGATCGGCCTCGTCGACCAGCAGTGGTCTTGCTCCACGGAAGACTACGCTGGGTGGTGCCGTGGCTGCTGTCATCTTTGGCGCTGGTATGGCCGTGCTTTAGATGCATACGGCATAACGTAGTAATGAGAAAGGCTTTCGATGCATTATGGGTCATGGGACATGATTAGATATCCAGCAGCAGCAGCATTTGTGGTTTTCGTGTAGATACATTGTATTAACAGCGAGCTTACATGTTCTTTCCGCCGCAAGCACTGTTCTCGCTCCCCGAAAGTTCTTTCCAATTGCGTAGAAAAGATGGAGAAAATCTGATCTGCCTGCTGATGTTCGTTGCGCAGGGCATGTGAAGCTGCAGGCTTCAGTAAATATTGAAGGGTCTCCATGAAATCCAGCGTTCTCAACCGCGTCGCACTTTCCGCGTAACGCGAAACATGCGCGAGATAACCGATCTTGATCTTCAAAGTCAATGACACTACACCCATGAACAGGATATTATGGACTCTTCGTACGATGTGCCTGACTCTACAGACTGGATAGGCACTTCCGTACCTGACCTCGCCGCTCTCGAAAACGCGCTCCATTGTCAAATATGCAAAGAGTTCTATGACACGCCGATGATCACGACTTGCAGCCATACCTTTTGCTCAAGATGTATACGAACCTCACTTTCTTCCGACGGCAAATGCCCGGTATGTCGAGCCTCAGACCAGGCTAGCAAGCTGCGCAACAATTGGGCGATCCAAGAAGTTGTCGCTACATTCATTAATGCACGACCGAAAGCGCTAGAATTGGCGCGCAAAGCACAGCAGGATATAGAGCACCCAAAGAGGAAGGGCAAGCGGAAACGGACAGCGGTGGATGACTCAGATGAAGTAGTGGAAGGAGAAACATTAGGTCGGACGACAAGAAGCAAGAGCCGGCGCATGGCCAATCCTCAGAGCTCTCAGCCTGAAGCTATCGAAATCGAGGACAGTGAGGACGGCGGTGATGAATCATTCCAGCCAGATGCAGAGCCTGAGCGACCAGCGGACGGCTTGGTAGCATGTCCGCTAGGTTGCGGCAAGCGCATGAAGGAGGAAGAAGTATTCAACCATCTCGACAAATGTGAAGACGAGCAGACGCAAGCAAGCAAGGCGAAGTCGAAGACAAATTTGAACGGCGTGGCATCGAAACCTCCATCGAGACAGAATTCACGTCCTCAGGACCGCATCAATGAGCTGAGCTATGGGATGCTAAAAGAGACAGCTTTGGCCAAGAAGCTCAAGGAACAAGGCCTTCCGAACTTCGGCTCGAAGCAACTTTTGATAAGTCGACATAAAGAATGGGTCAATATCTGGAATGCAAATTGCGACTCGAATGACCCTCGTTCACGAAGAGACTTGCTCCGTGACCTGGAAGTATGGGAACGAACACAAGGCGGGAAAGCGCCACAAGGAAATGTCTTGAGTGGCTCAGTCATGCGGAAGGATTTCGACGGCGCCTCCTACGCAAAGCGTCACCGCGATGACTTTAGCCGGCTGATAGCTGACGCCAAACGGAAGAAGAACAATCCAGCGACTGAGAACGAAAAAACGAAGGATACTGAGAATTCGATGGAAGCAGAGAGGAATGGTGATGGAAAGAGTCCATTCTTTTCATCCAATTCGCAGCCGCTGACTGGGGTCGAACAGGACTCGCAAAAGGGACCACAAGACCAGATGGCAGGCGTTTCAGGTGACCCCAAGCCATACGAGCATGATGCTGAGGCTCTGTCTCGTGTACGGGAAAAAGTCAACGCGATCAACGAAGGGAAGACTGTCGAACCACAGCACAATGAAGGTTTCCGACTACCAATACCGGATATTCCAACAACAGAAACCAAGACAATCAGCAATTCCTCACTCAGCCTCGCTGCCAGCATCAACGACAAGCCTCAAGCTTCGCCCAATAAAACGCCGCCGAGTACGGTTGCCAATGGCGCATTGCAAAGAGATGATTCCACAGCTTCGTCTCAGGCACCTTCTCGAGCCTCGAGAAGAGATGAGCATATAATTCGAGAGCGGTCTGGGTCTGCATGCGATATTCCAGCCCATCTAACGGCAAGCTCACCTAAAAGAGTGCCTATGTTTGCTGTTCCGGAACAGCCTTTCAAAGATGTTGATGTCGGAGAGACTTCTGCATCGCCTGGAGGATAGATAGTTGGATATCAAATATGCCACAGCTCCAGTCATGGAGAGACAGGACATGACAAAGAAGAACCAGAATCTCAGCGTCAACTTTCATCTATCCGCCACACGAGGCTGAATGTGATTCATCTTGACAAACCCAGACTTGTAACGACTGATCTCGCATTCGTCGGACACGACTAATTCCCAGTAACTAAACTACTCCTCACGTACTCAAAACTTGTAAGATCCCCCACCGTAATATTCACAGCATAACTTGTCGCAATCGGACTCCTCAACGCCCCAATCAAAGAAAAATGCGCAGCCGTCAACGTAACACTCTGTCCCTTCTCAAACCCCGTCGCCGGAACATGCACATAATGCGTAATATTTTCGATGATATTCGAGAGATCTGAGGCGTGTATCATTAGCAACCAACAACACACATCATTACCGTTTTTCTCCCCCTTTTCCTGTCGACTTACCAGGACCCAAAAATTTCGAACTCAAGACATCTCCCAACGCTCCTGCGTACGAGGTATTTGTGGGTGAAATTCCAAAGGATATCGCTACGTCGTCGACGGTTTGGGAGAAGTTTTCGGTTAGGATGAGGAGTTTGATGGTTGAGTCTGGGGCTATGGTTTTTGGGGCTGCGAAGCCTGTGATTCTTGCGTTTGCCGTGAGGGCGGTGAATAGGGTTGTTGTCAGAAGGGAGAATGGCTTCATTGTGGCGCGGTTTTACTCCAGTATTCGAGTTGGATGACTGTTGTGGCTGCAATGTATGTATGAGGTCTGAGCCTAGTCTTATAGTATCTAGGACCCGGGTTCGCCGGGGAGGTACTACATAGATTAGTGAGAGCTTCTGTAGTTCTAACGACTATTTTGATCTACTACCGCGGCCGCTTACCTATAAAAGTAACCTTAGGGGCGCCGCTCTCGTAGTAATTAGTAATCGAGTAGTTAGTAAGGCTATATAGCGTGTCCTTAACCTTGCGAAGGAAGCCGCGTATATAGCTATCGCGTACTACTAGATTAACGGTCTTATCGTCGCGAATACGATAGAAGTGTTAAAATAGGCCCTCGGCGGCCTCGTTATAGTACGACCTTAAATTACGAAGATATAGATCTCCTATAGTCTATAGCTTCCGCGTATCTTCGTAGCCTTCTAGCTATAACTAATCGCTATCTCGCTGCTTCTAATATAGGCTTATCTTTATAGAATTAAAGCTAGTATACTAATTAACGTATACCTATTATTGCTAGAGTATTAATAGCGTAACAAATAGGTAGAACCTAAGGATATAGTAATAAGGTAGGTAGGTTTGAAACTACGGAAGGTAGTTATAGTAAGCCGGAGCCGGCTCCTATCTATTATATAGCATAAGGCTATAGTAGGTTAGTAGGCCCTTTGCCTTATACTCTTCTACGATTAATAGCTACTTTCTAATAAGGTCCTAAGCCGCTAGAGGTTAAAGCCGCTCGAAGAATAGTATCTCTTTAACCTTCTAGAAGTTAGTAGATTTTCTAACCTAGTATAGTTAAAGGTCTGCCTTCTATAATAATCGAGCGTCGATTGTTATTAGCTCGACTATAGTACTATATATAGACAGCTAGACTATCTCTTTCCTCTTATCGTATTTAATAGCGTTATAATAGCCCTCGAGAGGCGATATTGTCTAGACCTATATTAAAAGAGGGCTTCCTAGCCGTGCCTAAGTCGCCTATAGATACGACTTCTTACGCTAGTTATTAAGGAGGTATTGCACCTGTTTATCCGAGGCTATTATAAGACAGGGTCTAAGTATATAAAAGAGGGACAGGCCGTCCTATGTCTTAGCGCTTGTCGCTATCTATTTAGCTCGCGCGTTCTCGCGCTCTCTTAGATACTTCGTACGACGTTCTATCTTCCTAAATACGTACTACCTTTAATATTATATCGTACTATCGAGTCGATAAGTAGTCGAGAAGGTTTCTACGTACGTAATAAGCTATTGCTACTTGCTCGCGACTCTAAGAACTACGTCGGCGACTCCTACGAGCGCCTTAAAGTATTAGGTATACCTAAAGGTAGGTCTACTAACACTATAGCATACTTAGTCGTCTGCATCGCGCGACTATAGTAAGTCTAAGAGCTCTATATCGAGCGCTGCGGCGGAGGCTACGCGTAAAGCTAGAGCAGCCCTTTCCTTTTATAAGACCTACTAAGCACTCGAGCGATATAGACTCGCGTCGCTAGAACCTCCTAACGATCCCTCCGACTTCTACGATATTACCTACGAGTCTACGCCTATAGACCGCGAACAATAGCGTAAGTAGGATCTCGAGAAGCAGATCCGGTAGAACCTTAATTCTATATACGAGAACGGCGATCTACCCGACGTAGAGACCTAAGACTCTTAGACAGTACGCGGCACTTAGTCGCAGTCCTAAGAACCCTTTCTAAGTCGCCGCCCCTACTTAGTAGCTACTATAGGGTTTAGTAACAATATGTTTAGTAAAGCAGGAATAGGCGCTACTTTCGGCAGTAGCGCGCCGTTCTCTCGAGGCAGCTCTCTATTTAGCGCTTCTCCTACTAAGGAACTAAAGAACAAGCATCGATAAGTGCGCTTTAAGTTTTCGGATAATAGACTTAGAGAAGAGATTAACTTAACTAACTATATAGACGAATTGGACCTAATAGTAGAGTATAAGGCTAATAGACTAGAGGCTCTTAAGCGCCTTATTAATCGAGTACTAGAAGATACGTATAAGGTAGTAAAGCACCTTACTGTCCGCTACTAATCTATAAAGAAGGCATATATAGATTTAGCCGACAAGAGCGAGTAATATAAGAAGGACATTAAGAACCTTAATAAGGAGGTCTAGGATTTACGAGACGATAGAGCAACTACCGGCGGCGTCTCGTAAGAAGAGTACAACTAGAAGTACTAAGAGTTAGATAAGGCGGAGAATAACCTTAATAACTTCGAAGACACTATCCGATAGGCTTATAACGAGATTGCCTAGAAGGAAGCGCGGATTAGTAACTAGGAAGACCGTATCGCTAATCTCGAAGTATAAGTTATATTACTTAATAATATAGTCGACACCCTTAAGTAGTAGTAGTAATCGGTGCCGCCGCCTCTACTACTAGTGCTAACTGCCGGGTACTTACGACGAGTGCCTCCGATATGCAACAATATAGCTATACCTATACCGACGCAGGCTCCCGTTATACTAGTATAGCCGCTATAACTGCCCTTATAGAATCCTCGCGTAGGCACGCCTATATCTACGACCTTATAGAAGTCGAACTACTTCTACGCTACTAAGGTTAAGTTTCTAGACCCAGATTTCTTCGATAGATTAGACAAGTCTAAATACGATAACTAGAAGGACTAGATATAGAGCAAGATTGCCGCTATATATTTAGAGAACTCCTAGATTACGGAGATCTATAATTACATTAAGATACGTACTACGGCTAACAGCCTTACGAAGAAATTTATTCAACTTTATACTATCCGAGGTGCTAAGAAGTAGCAAGACCTTAATAAGGCTTAGGCAGTAATAGACAAGAAGTTCGGAGACAACGATAAGGAGCGTAGGGCCTCGTATAAGCTCGCTACCTTAATATAGAAGGACAACTCATTCTCTTAGTTTGTTATAGAATAGGAGACTCTGTCTATAGAAGCTAATAAACTAATAACGGCTGCTAAGCTATAGGCTAAGCTAAACTGCAAATATAAGGATGCATTAATATAGTATATCTACTCGACCCTAGAAGAGATTATTTATTAGGGAAAACTCCGTAAGCAATCTTTTAAGCTTATAAAGGCTCTCGCCGCTAAGAACGATAGTAGCAAGAACAACGCTAATAGTTCTAATACGCGCGCCTCTCGTAATATAGAAGGCGCAAACTTAGTATCTACTAGGACATTTAACTCTAACGGAACTAGTACTAGCAATAGTAGTAGTTCTCGCAATACTAATAGCAATAATAATAGCGGCGGAGGCGGTGCTCCTATCCGCGTTATCTCCGACCGCTACTGTAAGCCGCAATTGTCTCCTAAGCAGGCAGCCGCCCTTAAGGCTCGCTTAATACGCGAAGGCCGTTGTTAGAAGTGCTAAGGTTAGGGTTATGCTGCATATAACGCTGCCTACATCCTTTACTCCTTTTATAGTCGCTATAAGTACGATAGCCGTATTCCCTAAGGCACCTCTATATTAATTGCAGACTTTAATAGCCGCTACGGAGGTAGAGCCTTACTTAACGCTATATAGACTAGATCCGATAACACTACCGGATACCTGCCTGCTCTAGACTAGCTACTCCTTCTAACTAACGGGTCGGAAAACGAGTAGCCTTAGCGCAAAGCCGCGCGACTAAGGCGAATGTATACAAAGCTACGATCGAAGAAGTACTAGATAAAGAATTACTAGAAGATTAATAGAACGACGAGGTACTAGGTTATATGTAGGATAATAATTAGCTCCTTACCTATATAGCAATAATAGAAGGAGTTGTAGAGTTAACTTATATAGAACCTAAGTATAGCAGATACCTAACATATTCCGCTAAAGTAACTACTTCCTCTCGAAATAATATTAATACCTACAGTCTCCTCGATTGTAGAGCTACTACGTGCTTCTCCTATCCGAACTTTGTACGCGTAAACAAGATTCAATCCTTTCCTCTTGCTACTCCGAAGCGCCTCCGCCTAGCTAATAGGCAGCGAAAATCTATTATATATGCAGCATTTATTACTAACACGATCGGAGACTATACTAAGCAGCGTTTATTCTATATTACCGACCTAGATTAATATAACCTCGTATTCGGCATAGATTAGCTAGAAGACTACGACCCTACTATTAGTTTTAAAGACCGCATAATTATATTCAATTCTCCCCGATATTGTATCGAATACAACAAAGGAGGCCGCGCGTATATAGTCTCTATCGATAGTCGCGGCAAAGCATACTCCTATATACCTGTTGCCTATAGAGATTATAACATTCGTATAATTAGTGCCGATGCGTTTATTCGAATAGCGAAACGCAATCGACGCTAAGGACGTAACGCCGAGGACGGACTAGAGTTATACGTCCTATAGCTAGAAGATTTCCCGAAGGACGATGCATATATTAGTAGCTTCGAGATACTAGAAGACGATCCCCTCGATAACATGTTCTACGCCGCGTTATCTGCTAGTACTAGCAGACCCGAAGCGGAACTAAGGGCAATAAGTCCGGAAGACATTAAAATATTTATAGATATATAGAAGAAACGTAACCTAAAGGAGAAGTTGCCCCCTAAGTATTATTAGATCGCCGATATATTTAAGTATAAGAGCGAGTTCAAACTGCCGGACTATAGTCTATTAGATTATGCGATTAACTTAAAGGAGGGTACTAAGCCTCTATATAAGAAATCCTACGCTATAAGCTCGGAACAACTAGCTATAGTAAAGAAGTACGTCGATAACGAGCTTCTAAAAGGCATAATTAAGAAATCAGACTCCCGATGCGCCTTACCTATATTAATTATAAAGAAACTAGGTAGAGGGTTACGCGTCTATATAGACTATCGAGGACTTAACGCTTTAATAGTTAAGGATCGTTACCCTATACCGCTAATACGAGAGACACTTAATCGGCTATATAAAGCTAAGTAGTTTACTAAGTTAGACGTAGTAGCGGCGTTTAACAATCTACGTATTCGGAAAGGGGATAAGTAGCTAATAGTATTTATTACGCGCTATAGACTCTACTAGTATAAGGTTATACTATTTAGACTATGCAATAGGCCTAGTTCCTTTTAGAGGCATATAAATTAACTAATATACGACTTCCTAGATTACTTTGTTATAATCTACCTCGATAATTTACTAATCTATTTAGATAGAGATCTAGCAGATTATATTAGCAAAGTTAATAAGGTGCTAACTAGACTGCGAGACGCTAACCTCCCGGTCGACATTAACAAAAGCGAGTTCTACGTTAAGAGAGTTAAGTATCTCGGTTTAATCGTAATAACCGAGGGCATCGAGATAGACTAGACTAAGGTAGAAGCCCTTTAATACTAGCAAACACTATCGACTGTTAAAGATATATAGGCCTTCTTAGGCTTTATAGGATTCTATCGTCGATTTATTAAGAAATTTAGTTATATAGTTGCACCGCTAACTGCTCTAACTAAGAAAGACAATAGCGCTTTTATCTAGACTAATAGATGCGACGCTGCATTTTAAGAGCTTAAACGAAGATTTATAAGCGCGCTAGTGCCAGCTTATTTCTACCTAGAATAGGAAACCTAGGTAGAAACGGATGCCTCGGACTACGTAACTACTAGAGTCCTCTCTTAGCGCAATCCGAATACTAGTATCCTATACCTAGTAGCATTCTTCTCTAAGAAGATGTTACTAGCGGAGTGTAACTACGATATATACGACAAAGAACTGTTAGCTATTGTTAAGGTCTTTAAAGAGTAGTAGTACGAGGTTATTAGCGCTACTAAGGACAACCCGACGCGCGTGTTGTTAGATTACAAGAATCTAGAGTACTTTATAAGCACGAAGCAGCTCAACCGCCGGTAGGCGCAGTAGGCAGAGTTCTTAGCGCAGTTTAACTTTAAGATTACCTACCGGCTAGAGAAGCAGAGGCAGAAGCCTAACAGCCTAATACGTTTGTCGCAAGATATACCTACTAAAGATAACCTACGGACCTAACATTAGTATTAAACTATATTAAAACTATATAATATAGACATTGTATCCTATTTCGCGATAATGCCCGAAGAAGAGTTACTAAAAGAAGTTAAATAGCTATAGGTTTCGTTTCTAATGCTAGGAGATAAACCTAAGGTAGGCGAACTAGAACTAGACTCTAACTCTAATTCTAATTCCAACTCCGATTTAGGAGGTGTTCTAGTAGCGTCTAAGGACAAGACCGCTTCTAAGGAGGGGGACGAAGTCGATAAACCTCCTATTCTAATAGAGAAGAGCAGTTAGGACGACGCTTTCGAGCTACTAAGAGAAGCCTATAGTTATATATCAATTCGCATACGTATAAGATAGGTATAGTCGGACCTAGCTAATCGAAAGAACTCGCCGTTCCTGTAGCAGCAGAAGATATCTACTATAGAATGCTAAGTAGCAGATAGCCGACTAATCGTTAACTAGAAGCTCTATATCCCTAAGTATAAGAACATCCGAATAAAGATTATTAGACGGTATTGTAATATACCGCTTACTAGACATTAAGGAACTACAAGGACTTATAACCTGCTATACCGACAAGGCTTCTTCTAGCCCGAGATAAGCTCTAATATAGCGCGCTATCTACGCAACTGCTACGTATACCGGAAGGCTAACCCTTCGAGGCAAGGATTATAAGGGACTCTATCGACCCTATCTACGCTACTAGCAAACTAGGCATATATAGCAGTAGACTTTATTATAGAACTGCTACCTAGCAAGTATAAGGAAACGAAGCAGACATAGCGGCATATTATAATAGTTACTAATTGCTTAACTAAAGAAGTACGGTTCTTAGGCACCGATAACCTAGAAGCTAAGTATATAGTAGGACTATTCTACCGATATGTCTTCTACTAGAAAGGAATACCCGAGGTTATCTTCTTAGATCGTAGCTCTTAATAGACTAGCGTATTCTTTAAGCATCTATATCGACTGCTAGGAATTAAGTAGAATATATCTACTGCCTTCTACCCGCAAACGGATAGGCAATCTAAGCGTACAAATTAGACTTTAGAGCAATACCTCTACGTCTTCTATAATTACCTCTAAGACGACTAGGCCGACTAGTTACCTAGTGCTAAGTTCACGTTAAACAACTACGTTTCGGCATTAACTAGCTTAATACCTGCGTTTGCTAATACTAGACGACACCCCTAAATAGATATAAAAGCTGTAGAGTAAGTAGTCCGACCGTAAGTACTAAGCGTATAGGTAACCTACTTAGAAGAAGCTAAGAATTTCGCAAGCCGTATACAGCACTTCCGCGATTATATAACAGTAGTGTTAAAACATCTCTAAGAGAACTACTAATTTGCGTAAGTACGCTATTCTAAGGCGGCAAACCGTAAGCGTATACCTACTAAAGCCTACGAGCCTAGAGACCTAGTTTAGTTAGACTCCCGCAATATTAAGACTAAGCGCCCGAGCAAGAAACTTAACTATAAGTATCTAGGACTATTTAAAATACTAAAGGCTGTTAGACGCCGCTCCTTTAAACTCGACCTCCCTACGACAATACGTATTAGACTAGTCTTCTATATAAGCCTACTACGGCCCGCTACCTTCGACCTGCTTAACGGACAGTACGACGACCTGTTAGCACTACTATCCGTAGTTGTCGAACGAGAAGAATTAGATAAGCTAGAGTATAAGGTAGATAAGATTCTAGACTCTAGGACCGATAAGACGGTATAGTGCAAAGGAAAATACAAGGCGCGCTAGCGCGGCAGAGAAGAAATATAGGAGCTATAGACAGACTTCCTACCTAGATACAAAGAGCTAGTCGCCGCCTTCTATAAGAAATATCCGAAGAAGCCGAAGCCGGCTAAGGTCGAAACATTACTCGCTACGTTAGACTGCCGACTATCTAGTCTCGTAGTAATTCTAAACGGCGCATCTGCAAGTTTATCTCCGAAGTAGGTAGCTATATCTAAGACAGTTAATAGGCCTCTATATCGACGGCTTAACCATAATAAGGAGACTAATAGTACCGGGTTACGCACCGCAGCTAATTACTTTCGCGAGCTAGCCGTAGAGGGCATTTCGAAAAAGAACACTACTACGCTTAATAATAACTATCGTATATAGTTAGATAATGTCGACGCTGCTACGCAAGCGGCGCGCCGTATACTACGTGCTTCTACAAGTCTAAATAGCGTCGTAGGAGCTCCTTATTCGGAGGGGGGAGTACTATTACGAGATAGGGTCTAAGTATGTAAAAGAGGGACGGGCCGTCCTATGTCTTAGCGCTTGTCGCTACCTATTTAGCTCGCGCGTTCTCGCGCTCTCTTAGATACTTCGTGCGACGTTCTATCTTCCTAAATACGTGCTACCTTTAATAGAGGCGTATTTGTCTCTTAATTCCTATACGATTCTATCGATAGTATCGATAACTTCTATATCGCTACGGGCGTAGTAAATCGTATAGGAAAACAGCCGCTAAACCTATAGATACTACTTCTCGGGAAAGTGTCGTAGGAAGGTCTCTTTAGCGTATCGCTAATAGAGATATATAGTTATAGCCTCCTCTTTAAATGCTAGTCGAATAGCGCGTTATTCTTAAGCCGAGTCGTTAGTTATAGCTACTATAGGCTTCTAGCCGGGTGCCTATTTGTTTAATACTTAAAGCCTAGCCTTAATTAGCTTTACTCGCTAGCTCTATAGCAATATATACCCCCCTAGTATCTAGGAGCCGAAGGCATTACGGATATAGACTGTAAATAGGTAGAAGTTATTATCGGACGTTTTATAGGTCGCATCGAAGAGAAATAACTATATATAGACGGTTAGTCGTTACTATCGAAATTTGTATATTAGGAAGAGAGCCGGAAAGCTAATGCCTAAAGCACTACTAGCTCTAAAGAAATAGGAACCTATATTACTAGCAACACTACTATTTAGCAACTTACGCTGCTAGTCGGCCTACTATATAACACCCTTATGCTAGAATGCCTCTATACGGACAGAGAGAGCCTTATAGGAGAGTCCTACGCCTATAATATCGTCTATAAGAGGGCCGAGATAACGATTAAGGTTGTCTAGCTATAATCGAATATTGCCCTTCTTAGTTAGGGACACCCTCTTTACATTCTTCTTTATAGACTACTTTATAATATCTTTCTTTATACGGTGCGCTCTAATAATAGCAAGACGACCTATATTTGTACCCTCCTTTAGTAGGTAGAATATATAAGCTGTTTTATAGTTATGCTAATCTATTAGATATTCGATAACAACCTAGAGGCTATTACTAGAAGCCCTTATATCCTACAGCTAGTCTAGTTAGCTTCGTAATACGACTTAATCTACTATATTAACCTTACTATATAGTCTATCGTATAACTACAGATATTGTTATTACTATACGCCAAATCGCGGCCTCCTTAAGCGATCTTATAGCTACGAGGCTCCTTGTCTGCCTTCCGATCGAATACCGCGATTATAGCTATCGACGTATTATATAGGTTCTTATAAAACTCTACCTTATAGATACTAATACCTAGCTCTCGATTGCGATTAAAGTTACGCTAACAACGATAGTAGTATATCGTCCGCTGCGATAACCTATCCTTATAACGAGCGCCCTCGTATTTCTCCTAGAAGTTAGTTATAAAAGGCTATACCTATTTAAACTATTCCTTTAGTATAAAGGAGCCTTAGGTTAACGGGCTAAATAGCGAATAGCGTAGTTAATAGGTTATAGAAATAGGGATGAGATAAGCTATATTAAAGAGCTAGAGTTAATAAATATTGCTATTAGTAAGTATTATAGGACACTCGTAATAACGCCTATAACACCTCCTATTATATAGAAAATGGGCCCTATACTATTAGGTTTCGACGACATAAAGTCAAGGACCCTAGCGTCTACGGAATGCCTGTTTTAGCTGGCAATATAGACACTTCTCAGATCCGGTTATCTACGAAGGAATGCCTCGGAAATTATATATGGGGCTGATCGGCCGGGCACTAAAATCTTCTGACAACTGCTTATAATTGTGTTCAGCCTCACCAAGGGAATGCTCCTGCAATATGTCTTGACAGCTCTAAGGAGTAGGTGCCATGCTTGAATTGAGAGTCATGCGCTTTGAGACGGAGCAGAGAACTTGGTAAGGGAGTGCAGTTGTGACTGCTCGGAGCATGGGCAGAGGGAGGATTGGGCTATGTCTTCATAATACTGCTTGCCGTCCGAAACTTAAGACAGTCACAGCTTGGACTGCTTTTGCCAACACTCGAATTACACCGGTTGTCGCTGTCGAACAGAAAGTCTGCCTGGTATACTCTAGTAATTCAATAGCGCGTGTCGCGGTCATGCTCTCTGCGGAGTTGGCAAATTGATCATGCGCCGGGTCCCTATGCCTGATCACGTTCGAGAGATATCATTCGAAGTATGCCAGATGATGTGCACGAGGTGGACAATATTGTTTGCTCAAATCGATGGTTTGATGGCAGTGGTGCTTAAGAGCGTATACATCGGAATGCAGCATTCTGTGGCATTGACACCACTCATTGAGAAAATTGAGACAAGAGGTCCACCAGCAGCGACCAAATCTGCAGACAGCGAGCCTTTGCGACTATGTGCCAGACACTCGTCACACAGCTTTCATGCGGACACACCATTCGCGGTCCCATCCTCCAATGCGACTCCGCAGTCCAGACCGCACCTCGAGGGCCGCCGTACGATGATGGACGAATGGTCCTTTGCCAGCCTGGGAGCCTTCTGCAAATCGAGAACAACACCTGCTGCGAGTCTTGCGTCTCGGACATGATCGTCGGTATCTTGAGAAACAGCTGTTACCGCTGTCGACGATCTCTCGTGTGGCGAATGGGCCAAGCGATCATCGACTGGCTCCAACATCCGCGTATCGCAGCCTTCTCACACTCGGGTTCCTCAAGCGACCGCAATTCTTCGGGCAATCGTGAAGACGTACATCACTGGTAGGCTGAAATGAAGGTATGCCAGACTCCGCGACCCGGCCCTGCCACTATCATTCTGGAAGCTGACTTCGCCGTATACAGGAAATGACGCCATCTCTTCTCGTACTTCATAGCTTCGTTCCTGAAGCACTACCCGGCCTGGGGAAGACATAGCCCAACGTTGCTGGGCTCAAGCTGGGATTCATGGGCAGCGGGAATGGTTGTTTTCTCCAGTTGCCTGAGAAGAATGCTGGGTGCATTGTAGCAGGATTGTATATGGGTGCTATGCGCGTAGGCTCTGGGATGGTTTTTGATGGTGGCATGGCTTCTATCTGGTTTCTTGGACTGGTCGCGAGGGGTGCTTGTCGGATTTCTGGATGCGTGCTGCGGGTCTGTTGCTGATACTGCGGATTCTGAGGCCGCTGCGAGCGAGACTAGTACGTCTAAGTATGCCAAAAATAAGCCTGATATTCACATGAAACGAACCTGTGGCCGTGAAGGCTGTAGCGACGAGATCATGCTGAGGTTGAATCGTGCACGTCGAAGTCGAAGTCCTCGGCCAGAGGTGTGTGTGAAAGCGGAGCTCTGTGCAGGGATGCCCGCTCAAAAGCGTCATCCTCCGGGCCGGGCCGGCACGACACCGATTCGATATGGCGTTTCTGCTCGTCCGATAGAACAGCGCTTCTCTCTGCTCTGCATATCAAGGCATGTGGAGGAGTCGGCTGGTCGTGAGAAGGCCGCAATGTCGACTATTCCATAGAGCGAGGGCACGATGCCAGGCAATAAGCGTGATAGACATCGATGATGCCACCTTCTTCAGGCAGTATCCCTCGGCAACGGACACGCCAGAGACAAACCCGCCCTTCTTCGAGAACTTATCATTCCGCCTGCCGACCAAACTCGACGACGATGGAAAGCCACAGTACTGGGCGGTGCTTTCTCCTTCGTCATTAGCAAGAACGACGTTTCTTCAGATCCTGGCGGCACAGCACATTTGCATTCCTCCTACAGCTCGGCATTATCCTCTTCTTTCAGAACTGTCCATCTCAGAGCAACATGCCATCAAATATGTCGGATTCGACGCCGAGCGAGGGAGCACAGTGGGCGGTGCTAACGTACGAGGCGCCTACTTGAGTGCGAGATATGAAAGTAGACGCGAGGAGACCGACTACTCACTCCACGACTACCTTACTGGTCACACAGAGCTTAACGCGCTAGAACACGAGCAAACGGAGGCTGAGAAGGAGAAGCTGAGCGAGGTCATCGACCAGCTCGATCTTCACAAGCTACTTTCAATGCCGGTGGCGAATTTGAGCAATGGCCAAACCCGAAGGGCTCGAATCGCGAAATCTCTTGTGTCCTTTCCAGAAGTGCTACTCCTTGACGGACCATTCATGGGGCTGGATCCCAACACTGCGCGGGTGATGGGCTCTGTATTACGTGGTTTGGCCGAAAGACAAGCTCCTAGACTGGTCTTGAGCTTGCGTCCGGAAGATGGTGTGCCAGACTGGGTATCACATCTTGTTGTGGCTGACGAACACCTGAAAGTCCTAGCTCAAGGCGAAAAGGACAAGATCTTCTCAGACGCAAGGAGCCAATTTTTTATCATGTCACCCCTGCAGAAGATCTTGCAATATTCTAGATCTAGGACTCTCAGCGCTGTTGCGCAGCCTGCATGGCCTGAACGCCCATGGAAGCTCAGCATAGACGGCTTCAAGAGAGATTCACCTGCTCTGGAGCCTGGCGAGGCTGTAGTCGAGATGCAGGGCGTGAAGGTCAGCTACGGAGACAAGACTGTGCTAGGTGGATGGAAGCAGGATATCGATGGCGAATGCAGGGAAGGGCTGTGGTGGAGCCTGCATCGCGGCCAGCGCTATGGTATTTTCGGTCCAAACGGGAGCGGCAAGACCACTATGCTGAGCTTAGTCACATCAGATCACCCTCAGACGTATGGTCTACCCATCAAGCTGTTCGGCCGATCAAGACTTCCAGGACCGGGAGAGCCTGGCATAAGCGTGTTTGATCTCCAACGGAGGATGGGCCACTCCAGCCCAGAAGTACACTCTTTCTTCCCCAAAGCTTTGACAGTGCGGCGGGCGCTTGAATCTGCTTGGTCTGATGCACCTCTAGCTCGTGCGAAGCTTAGCGCAGAGACAGATCGAAGGGTAAATGCCTTCTTACGATGGTTCGCCAAGGAATTGAATCCGAATTATGGGTCAAAGACATTCCTTGAGAGCCTGGAAGATACGTTGGACGTTAAACGGGGGCTAAGTGCTGCGCGCAAAGCGGCTGCGCAGAAGTTCTACGATGAGAATTTCTACGATGACTCCGATCTGACCTGGGCAGACGATGTACGATTCCGTGAGTTGAGTTTCTCTAGTCAGAGACTGCTGCTGTTCTTGCGAGCCATAGTTGCAAGTCCAGACCTGGTGATCCTGGATGAAGCGTTGAGTGGGATTGACGAGAGGATACGAGACAAGGTGCTGTTATTCTTGTCTCAAGGCGAGGAGGTCGCAGCAGTGCTCGGAAGCTTTGCACAGCCTAGCTCGCTCTCTGTAATGGGCAAAGTCTCGTTTGAGGGACTCACGCCGGATCAAGCTTTACTGGTGATCAGTCACTCAAAGGAGGACGTCCCAGGCTGCTTGCGGGAATGGATATGTCTTCCGGAACCAGGTGAAGGGAGGGCTCCAAGGACCGGCAAACTTCCTGGCCCGCTCTCATTGCATCCTCAAGAGTGGACAGAGGGAATCTGGGCACAGCAAGGCTCGTAGAGTAGTTCCATCAACATGTCCTATACCACACGATCGATTTAGACTTTCGGTAAGATACAGAAGAACGGACTGTACAGCTATTGCACGCGATGGCACTCATTATCATGCGTGCGCGAATTTTGAGCAACATTTCTGCAGTGCGAGTAAGGTTGAGCGGAGAATTGCGGAGACTCCGACGCGGGCTCTGTTTGGGATCCGCAAAACTCCACCCTCTGAGCCCTCTCTCGTCCTGCATGCCCTCGGATAACCGCAATGGAGCAAACGTCGGGCATCTCTCGCCGAGCTCGTGTGCCTGCTGCTACTTCCTGTTCCTCTCATACTGCGACCAATACACCCTCCTCGTTTTTTCCTTTTCCGTGCGAGCAGGCATCTTTCTTAAATATCATGAGCAGATAGGAACACTGGCTCTCCCCATACAGTACCTTGTATGAGGTCAAAATGAGGACGGCAGCGATACAGGCGGCCAGGCAGGCCTTTGGCTCTGCTGTGGCGGGTCCAGCGAGCAGAAGGGGCTTTGCAACGACTAGCAAGTGTCTGGCTAGCTATGGCTTCATTGGGCTGGGTCGAATGGGTAAGAACGAACTCTGAGGCGGTCGACTGCATCCCAAAGCTGATTAGAACGCGTCAGGTTATCCAATGGCAAAGAATCTGCGGACGAAGATTGCAAAGGACGACACAATGTTCATACATGATGTGAACCCGACAATAACGAAGCAATTCGTTGAAGAGTTCCAGAGTGTTGGCCCCGTCACAGCAGCGGAGAACGTGAGGCAGGTTGCAGAGAACGCGGTAGGTCTCAACACATTTCACGACTCTTCTCACATGATGAACTTGTTATATCCTTATCACTTGTATGATCTAAGTTGCAGCGAAAGCTGTCCCTCTGATTACCCAAACACAAAAGCCAATCCTCTGAATGAGCAACCGACCTGATACACGAATTATGAATGCGGGCACTTTGAGACCAGGTCATACTAATGCTTGGGTGCTGTCTAGACCACCATCCTCACCGTCCTTCCTGAACCCCACCACGTTCAGAATGTCTTCCAACAAATGCTCAACCCGCCATCTCTCCTGACCTCCTCCCCCAACAAAGAACCTCGTCTCTTCATCGACTGCTCCACCATCGATCCCCGCTCCTCCGCCGAAGTCTCAGAAGCCACTCACGCGACAGGTCAAGGCAAATTCGTTGATGCACCAATGTCTGGAGGTGTGGTTGGTGCTGCAGCAGGAAAGCTCACTTTCATGGTCGGCTGCCAAAATGAGCAAGTTAATCGCATTACAGAGGTTCTGAGCATGATGGGAGCAAGAGTCGTGCATCTAGGTCCTCAAACAAGTGGTCTGAAAGCAAAGCTCGCGAACAACTATCTGCTGGCTCTCAACAACATCGCGACAGCGGAAGCGATGAACATGGCTGTTCAATGGGGCTTGGACGCGAAAGCATTCGCTGACATGGTCAATACCGCAACCGGGCGATGTTGGCCTTCAGAGGTGAACAATCCCGTACCAGGCGTCGTTGAGGGCTCACCCGCCTCAAAAGGGTACGAGGGCGGATTCGGCACGGCATTAATGTTGAAGGATATAAAGCTTGCCATCCAGGCTGCGACCGAGCACGGTATCGTTCCCAGGTTGGGAACACATGCGAAGGACATTTACCAGGCCGTGGAAATGGATCCGGAACTGAAGGGCAAGGACTTTAGCGTGGTTTATAGATATGTGGGAGGCAAGGTCAGTGACCCGGGCAAGCCGTGAGAGATCTGATCATTGTAGTGGAGATCTGACGGCCTAGAGGATATCCCGAAGAGAGGAAATTGTAAGTATGCCAGAGAAATGCATACTTCAAGCTGTACCGACCTGTTGAGCAAATACAAAATCTCGTCTTTCTGGCCACCAGAAGCCAAAGGCCAATTCTTTTGACCGAACCGCGCAGCACGCCGACATGGGACCACTCAGCAACGTGAAGCAGGCCTGCGAGTCTGGTCCGCAAATGCCCCATGGTGCCCGGATAGATTGAGATGAGAAATGCTCGCACTTCTCGACAGATCGCAAAGGATCAAGTCAGCAAGGGCACAGCTGCGCAGCCACAGAGGAAAATACATTGGAGGGCCAAGCAGCTCAACCGCGTGACTACCTTATGCAGTGTAGCATTGGACAAATATGCGCCAAGATGCAGGAGTGGTGGAAAACATTGGTACACAACGGAAACGAATCGAGCTGAAGCAATGGACAGTGAGGCTCTTCCTCCTCAAGGTAATTGGATCTCTCCATGCACTTGCCTGTCATGAGGGCCATTCCATTCCTTCTGGTCGCTAGCCTGGCGCATGGAAGCTTGCTATTTCCACCTCCTACGAATGGAAAATGGGGAACAGACATCAAAGCCTTGGAACTCATTGATCACGACCGAACAGATCCCTACGATCCGGACGGCAGACCCAGAAGACTGATGGTATCTGTCATACACCCAACACTTCCCATGAAAAAATGCCATCCCAACAACACGATCCCTTACGCCCCGACTTCCATCCTCGATGTTCTGATTTCCGCATTCGAGCTCCTCGACGTCACGAATATCTCAGACAAAGTCCATCAGCTCGCATTACCAACATGTCCACTTCCACCCTCTGAGCGGCAACCCAGAAAGTCCACATTCCCAACCCTCCTCTTCTCCCCAGGTCTCCACGGATCTCGTTTCCTCTCACTCTCCCAAGCCCAATCCATCGCCTCGCAAGGCTACACAATCATCCTGCTCGACCACACCTACGACACAGCAATCCTGGAATTCCCGGACGGCACAATAATCTCAGCCCAAAATTTTACAACTGTTGAAGAACTAGATGATCTGGTGCGCGTTCGAGCGAGAGACGTGAGTTTCGTTATCAATCAACTCGAAAATTCGCATAGTCCGTTGCATCGAATTTTTCCTAAGCCTCACGATCGTGGGATTGGAATCTATGGTCACTCTCTCGGCGGCGCGACAGCGATTCTAGCTTCTCATCGCGATCCTCGTATCACGGCGATTGTGGATCTTGATGGGTTTCCTTATGGTTTTCATACGACTGGGACTTGGGAAGATCCTGTTTTTAACCTTCCTGTCCATCTCGATTCACCACCCATCCTCTTATTTGCAAACATGACGCTATCTTTCGGACCTATCTGGGATGTCTTCACAGGGTGGAAGAAGAGATTGGCGTTGGAGGGAGGGAGTCATATGGCGTTTACAGATGTGCCGTTGCTTGTGTATGTTTTGGAGTTGAGAGAGCAATTGCCTGAAGGGGTTTTGGAGCTTGTTGGTGAGATTGAGGGGTTTAGGGCTAGGGATGCTGTTGGTGAGTATGTTGTTGCTTTTTTTGATAGGTTCTTGAAAGGGAGGGATGAGGGGGTTTGTTGGATGGAGAGAGTGAAGAGTGGCCTGACGTTGTGTTTGTGGAGGGATGAGGTTTCCAAAATGCTCTACAGGCTCAGACATGATGACGATCTCAGTTCCAGAGAGTCAGGGCTGTGTCAACGTAATGTAGTTCTCATGCCATCACGGAGCAAGTCACACTCTTTTGCGGTAGGTCTTTCCCACAACTTCTATGTTTCGCCATGATTCGAAGAGTATGTCCACCCTTACAGTTATGATTTTGAGGTCAACAAAATTCGATCACTCCGCACTCAAATACTCGCCCACGGCTTTCACAGCATCTTTGAACTTCTCACTTTCCATCAAAGTCAAATGCCCTTGCGGCTTGATACCATTCTCCGTGAAGACCCTCCTCGAATCGCTAGCGCCTTCATCGCCTTGCGTTTCGTAGTCAAAATTTGTCCAGCCCAGTGCATACCTGTGCAAGACCTCGTCCTCTGGATGGAAGAAGAACGTCTCTGGCGAATTCGAAGAAGCACCGGCCTTCTTCTTCTTGGAAGGCGGATTGTCTTCGGCATCCAATTTCGACTCGACTTCCGTGTAAGTTTTACTCATGACAATATAATGCGTGAACTCGTATGGCTTCTTGTCTTCGACCGCCAATTGCATTTCTTCTAGCAGCATATTGTATAGTGGCGGGATGACTTGGTGAGGCATGTTGATGAAGCGTTCCGTGAGGATAAGACCGACTCGCGCAGACGACTTCTCCGACAAGAGAGCTTCGAGATTGGCAAGACTCTGGTCTCCTGATGCTCTGACTCTCGAGAGTATGTAATTCGTAAGTTGCTGAATCACAGCCTTGCTTCGATGTTGGTACAGGTTGAGAATCGTCATGAAGGCATATGGATCGCTCTCTTTGCCGTCGCATTTGATAGTCGTGCCTATATCCTGCTGCTCGAGGATCATGCCTGCCAGTGCGCTCAAGTCGAATAATTGGTTGTCTGCATCGAAAAGCTGCCGAAGGAGGTTCTTCAGACCGTGAAAATCTACTTCTGAATCTGGGTTGAAGAATTCGAAGTCGACGTCTAGCATTTCGGTGTCCTATCAAATGGTCAGTCTAGGCATCGCAAACAACGTATTTGTCGTCATACATCTTCACTGCCACTGAGTTCGCCATCAACGTCCATCTTGTCCTTCGACGCCTGTTTGTCATCTCCATTTGCTTTGCGCTTGCCCATTTTGACTTAGAAGAGTTGTACGTTGTTGATGCTTGGTTGCTTCCACACTGAGACAAGGCGGCCGATCGACTGCTTGAGACGTGAAGTCCTTTGTCCAAATTTTTGTGACGAGCCGCAAAGCGTTCCGAGTTGTTTCTGGCAGATTTTTGTCGTGATCTGGGGTCCAGAGTCGAATTTTGGGTGGCATCAACCCCAATTCAAATGTGCCTTCAAATGTTGGTTCGCGGCCCCACTAGAACCCCGCGAACCTTAATCGGTTCCTGCAGCATTGCTCACAAAATTATTTTGCGACACCCACTTTCACGCACTCTTCTTTCGACGACTCTGCAACCCAATAACAAAGCAGTCGTTCAGACCGACCACAATGGCCACCAACGGAGTCAATGGCGCTGTTGTCGAGGCGCCGCATCAGCTATATGACACGATTCTCGTACTCGATTTCGGCTCCCAATACACGCATCTCATCACGCGTCGACTACGCGAGTTAAACATCTACTCGGAGATGTTGCCGTGCACTCAAAAGATAGCAGATCTCCCATTCAAGCCAAAGGGTGTCATTCTTTCAGGTGGGCCGTAAGTACAATTGACTCCGTGCCACAGTGGCCGCAATTGTCGCTGCATCGCAGGCCGGCCTTTCGAGTCGGAAGCCAAATTCGGAGCGACTGACTCATCTGATCGACAGATACTCTGTCTACGCACCTGATGCTCCTCACGTCGACCCGGCTGTTTTCGATCTCAACGTACCCATTCTGGGCATCTGCTATGGACTTCAAGAGCTTGCTTGGCACCATGGAAAGGGAGTTGCCGCTGGCGAGCAGAGGGAATACGGAAAGGCGCAGCTTCAAGTCTCTCGACACGACGGCAAAGGCGAGCATATCGACAAGCTATTCAAGGGCTTGGAAGATGGTCCAGTGGTGTGGATGTCTCACGGAGACAAGCTATCGAAACTTCCAGACAATTTCCATACCATCGCCTCTACTGCTAGCGCTCCGTTCGCTGGTATCGCTCACGACTCGAAGCACTACTATGGCATTCAATTCCACCCCGAAGTTACTCACACGCCAAAAGGAACGGAAGTCATCAAGAACTTTGCAGTCGGTATCTGCCAGGCTCAGACGAATTGGACCATGAAGGCATTCGTGGGCCAAGAGCTGGCTCGTATTCGAGAGCTTGTAGGCGACAAGGGACAGGTCATCGGCGCTGTCAGTGGTGGTGTGGACTCCAGCGTCGCAGCGAAGCTCATGCAAGCAGCGATCGGAGACAGATTCCACGCAGTCATGGTCGACAATGGCTGTCTACGTTTGAATGAGGCCCAGGATGTAGAGAAGACGCTCAAAGAGGGACTGGGGGTCAATCTCACTGTGGTGGACGCCAGTGAGCTCTTCCTCGGGCATCTTCAAGGAGTTACAGAGCCGGAGAAGAAGCGCAAGATCATCGGCAACACATTCATCGACATTTTCCAAGAGAAGGCCAAGGAAATCGCAGCAGCAGCTGAGAACACGGATCGTGCTGGAAAGATTGAATGGTTCCTCCAGGGCACACTCTATCCAGATGTGATTGAGTCGATCTCATTCAAAGGCCCTAGCGCAACGATTAAGACACATCACAACGTTGGTGGACTTCCTGAAAAGATGGACTTGAAGCTGATCGAACCTCTTCGCGAGCTATTCAAGGACGAAGTGCGTGCTCTTGGTACTGAGCTGGGCATTCCAGAGTATCTCGTCTGGAGACACCCGTTCCCTGGTCCTGGACTCGCAGTCCGCATTATTGGCGAGGTGACAAAGGAGAAGATCCGTATGGCACAGCAGGCGGATGACATTTGGATCAAGGAGATTCGCAAGGCCGGCTATTATCGTACAATCTCGCAGGCTTATGCTGTAAGTGCTTCCGTCGCTCCCCGCCAAGTCAGAGCATGCCGTGTCGCAGACAGCAGTTCTGACTCGACTGTCTGCTTTGGAGCGAGTGGCACCTGCTAACTCCGGAAATTTAGGCTATCCTAGGCGCCAAGGCGGTGGCTGTGGTTGGTGACCAGCGCTTACATGGCGAAGTGATTGCGTTACGTGCGGTTCAGACCACTGATTTCATGACCGCGAACGTGTTCGTAGACGCTCCAGCAAGTTGGTTTGCTGAGGTCGCAGATAAGATAGCCAACGAGGTCGCCGGAGTCGCTAGGGTGTTTTACGAGTTCAGCAGCAAGCCGCCTGCCACAATCGAACTCGAATAGATAGCCCAAGCGAAGGTGTCGGGAGAGATGGAGTCATAATAGGTAGCAAGGCGTTTGGAGCTGCATAGATCCATGATACCCAAGTGATATATATGATTGAATGATAAATGATTCATGTTGAACGACGGTGTTGAAACCTCACTCGCCAGATGCTCGAGCATTTCTTGCGCCATGTGATGCTGAGGTACTTTCGTCCAGTTCTTAGCTGTCGCGAAGAAATGCATCAAATCTGTCCTCTTCGGTCGCCAACTTGATCAGGGACGTTGATGCACTTGTGTTCGGGAAGAGATCCACTTGCAAATCAGTGCCTGGGACGTCATCATACATACGTCAGTGATCCCACATAAACTCCAGCAGGAGGAGCATGAGTTTAAGAATTCCATCGCGTGCTCAATTTTCCTGCTACAATCATAATTCGAAAAGCTTCACAATCAGCTTTCCACGTACAAGCAAGACTACATCGGACAAGCAACCCCATACATCACCGTCACCATGTCTTCCACATCCAACGTTGGCGACCGCCGTGCATATGAGAATGCCGACCAGGTGAAGCACCATCTCCTAGGCTAGTCCGCGTTGCCAGACATTGACGTCCATCCAGAGAACCTACACCGATGACGAGATTGCTCAAATGAAGAAGGAGAATCGCTTCCACGAGGGCAAGGAGAACTCGCATCAGGCAAACGACTCCAAGGACGAGCGTACCATAGCCAACAAGCTCGCCCACGAAGCGAAGCGCGAGCAAGAAGCCGAGGAAGAGAAGACGCAAGAAGACAAGGAGCGCAAGATCGATCCTACTCTGCCGGTAAGCCAAGCTCATATCCAACTGCACTCCAAAGCTTAATGCTAATGTGTCTTGGAAAGGCCAAGAACCACGGCAACGAGCCATCAAAGGGCGCCAAGATCGACAAGCAGATCCAGGAAGAGGAAGAGGAGCTCTTGAAGAAGAAGGGAGATTTCGGTCCTAAGGCTGCGAACTAGATGATCGTGATACCGCCACCGACCCAGATTGGTCGGCCGCTATGCATACAGAGCGTTGGCGTTCTCTGGGGAATGGGAGGTAGCTAGCAGCACCTCAGGAGATAACTGTGTCATGCGCATATGAGAGTACACTGAGCAGAAATGAGAAAGGAGACCAGCCCACTCGCTGACATTGCCTTTCTCTTCGTCAAGTCGTCCCTCTGCATCGTGTTGTATTCCAGCTCACCTCAACCATCATCAGAGCACGCCCGGAGAGTGCAATGCTTGAGATTCGTCGCTCTTCCATTCTGCTGCTCATTCTCCTCTGGATGATCTCGAAGGGTGACCGCCCGTAGTGCTTTCGGTATATCCTTGAGGCCACAACGATGCCGATGACATGAGAACAGGCGGAGGAAAAGCCGTCGCGAACACATGGCTGCCGATAGCATGCCAAGTTTGCTTAGTTGCCGTCCACTGTCTTTGCATACTAGTGTTTATGTGGCTCGAAGAGCCACAAGTAAAGGCCGAAGAGCTATAAGTAAAGGCTAAGGCGACGAGCGGGGTAGGGTAAGCTAGATTACTATTAGAAACGCTTACAGTAAGATAGTCTAAAATATCTAAAGTAACTACTTCCGGAATACGCCTATAGTAATTACTATCCGGAATACCTATAGCGAGTACTATTCGAAATATCTATAGTACATAGTTCTTTCTAAGTAGGAACGCTTATAGTAAGTACTATCTATAAGGCGTATAGTAAGTCTAATCTAAAACGCCTAAAGTAATTTTAATCTAAAATACTTATAGGAATTCTAATTTAGAATACTTATAATACTAAGTACTATTTAGAACGCGTATAGTAACTCTAATCGGGAGCACTAATAGTTAGTACTACTATCTATAACGCTTATACTAAGTTTTATTTAGAACACGCTATATAGTAATTCTAATCCGAAACGTATATACTAAGTCCTATCCGGAACGCGTATAGTAAGTACTATCCGGAACGCGTATAGTAAGTACTATCCGGAACGCGTATAGAAAGTCTAATTCGGAACGCTAATAGTAAGTACTATTAAGAACGCTTATAGTAAGTAGTACTATCTAAAATACCTATAGTAAGTACTATTTAGAATACTTATAGCAAGTTATATCCGAAACGGTTATAGTAAATACTACTAAAAACGTTTATAGCGAGTACCCTATATAACGCCTACTACGAGTACCCTATAAAATGCCTATAGCGAGTACTCTATAGAATATCTATAGCGAGTAGTACTATCCGGAACGCGTAGGATAAGCCTGATTTTAAACGCTTAGTATAGTTAGTTCTATATAGACCGGAACGTTTCGAACTGTTTATAGTAAGTACCTTATATAACGCCTACTACGAGTACCTTATAAAACGCCTATAGTAAGCACTCTATAGAATATCTATAGCGAGTAGTACTATCCGGAACGCGTAGGATAAGCCTTATTTTAAACGCTTAGTATAGTTAGTCCTATATAAACCGGAACGCGTATACTAAGTCTAATCCAAAACGCTTATAGAAAATCTTATCCGGAATATATAAAGTAAGTCTAAGTCTAATCTAAAACTAAATACTTATATTAACTACTACGAACTATTTATAGCGAGTACCCTGTATAGCGCCTACTACGAGTACCCTATAAAACGCCTATAGCGAGTACTCTATAGAATATCTATAGCGTACTACTATCTAAAATACCTATAGTAAGTACTATTTAGAGTACTTATAGCAAGTTATATCCGAAACGCTTATAGTAAATACTACTAAAAACGGTTATAGCGAGTAGTAGTATTCGAAACGCTTATAGCGGTTACTATCCGAGATATCTATAGCGAGTAGTACTATCCGGAACGCTTTACAACGCGCTATATAGCAATTCTAATCCGAAATGCTTATACTAAGTCCTATCTAAAACGCGTATAGTTAGTACTATCCGGAACGCGTATAGTAAGTCTAATTTAGAACGCTAATAGTAAGTACTATTAAGAACGCTTAGGCTTATAGCAAGTAGTACTATCTAAAATACCTATAGTAAGTACTATTTAGAATACTTATAGCAAGTTGTATCCGAAACGCTTATAGTAGATACTACTAAAAATGCTTATAGCGAGTAGCAATATTTGAAACGCTTATAGCGGTAACTATCCGAGATATCTATAGCAAATAGTACTATCCAGAACGCTTATAGTAAGTCTAATCTAAAACGCTTATAGAAAGTCTTATCTTAAATATATAAAGTAAGTCTAAGTGTAATCCGGAACTAAATACTTATATTAAGTACTATCCGGATTCCGGAAGGCTTATAGCGAGTAGTACTATCCGGAACGCTTATAGTAAATACTATCTAAAGTGCCTATAGTAAATAGTATTCGAACTGTTTATAGCGAGTACCCTATAAAACGCCTATAGCGAGTACTCTATAGAATATCTATAGCGTACTGCTATCTACAACGCCTATACTAAGTTTTATTTAGAACGCGCTATATAGTAATTCTAATCTAAAACGCTTATAGAAACTCTTATCCGGAATATATAAAGTAAGTCTAAGTCTAATCCGAAACTAAATGCTTTTATTAAGTACTATCCGGAAGGCTTATAGCGAGTAGTACTATCCGGAACGCTTATAGTAAATACTATCTAAAACGCCTATAGTTAAATAGTATTCGCACTATTTATAGCAAGTACCTTATATAACGCCTCCTACGAGTACCCTATTAAACGCCTATAGCGAGTACCCTATAGAATATCTATAGCGAGTAGTACTATCTAGAACGCTTATAGTAAATACTATCGAAAACGCCTATATTCGAACTACCTATAGCGAGTAACCTATATAACCTCTACTACGAGTATCTTATAAAACGCCTATAGTAAGCACTCTATAGAATATCTATAGCGAGTAGTACTATCCGGAACGTATAGGACCCTATAAAACGCCTATAGCGTACTACTATTTATAGCCTATACTAATTTTTATTTAGAACGCGCTATATAGTAATTCTAATCCGAAACGCTTGTACTAAGTCTTATCCGAAACGCGTATAGTAAGTCTAATTCGGAACGCTAATAGTAAGTACTATTAAGAACGCTTATAGCAAGTATGTACTAAGTCTTATCCGGAACGCGTATAGTAAGTCTAACTCGGAACGCTAATAGTAAGTACTATTAAGAACGCTTATAGCAAGTAGTACTATCTAGAATACTAATAGTAAGCACTATTTAGAATACTTACAGCAAGTTATATCCGAAACGCTTATAGTAAATACTACTAAAAACGCTTATAGCGAGTAGCAATATTTGAAACGCTTATAGCGGTAACTATCCGAGGTATCTATAGCAAATAGTACTATCCGGAACGCTTATAGTAAACACTATCTAAAACGCCTATATTCGAACTACTTATAGCGAGTACCCTATATAACGCCTACTACGAGTACCTTATAAAACGCCTATAGCGAGTACTCTATAGAATACCTATAGCGAGCAGTACTACCCGGAACGCGTAGGATAAGCCTTATTTTAAACGCTTAGTATAGTTAGTCCTATATAAACCGGAACGTATATAGCAAGTCTTATCCGAAACTAAATACCTATATTAAGTACTATCCGGAAGGCTTATAGCGAGTAGTACTATCCGGAACGCTTATAGTAAATACTATCTAAAACGCCTATAGTAAATAGTATTCGAACTACCTATAGCGAGTACCCTATATAACGCCTACTACGAGTATCCTATAGGACGCCTATAGCGAGTACTCTATAGAATATCTATAATACTAAGAATAAGTCTAATTTAGAACGCTTATAATACTAAGTACTATTCGGAACGTACATAGTAAGTCTAATCCGGAGCGCTAATAGTTAGTACTACTATCTATAACGCTTATACTAAGTTTGCACGCCCGGATTTGATAGTAATGGCCGCGGCGCCTAGAAGTTATAATATTGTGAGGCCCGCCGTCCGCGTCTGCGACGCGGACTAGGGACTAGTTTTGAATATAGCAATATCCCCCGCAAACTTCCAAATCTTGACAGTCACCATCTCCCAACACTCCTCCGGATCAAAATCTTCGGGCGTGGACTCTTCGTCTATTTCATTTTCTGATGGGAGACGGTTGTTTACGAGCCAGAAGAGGAAAATTGAGAAAATTAGGGGGTCGCTGGTTGGGAGATGGAGGGTGTTGGAGGGGGTTATGGAGTTTGCAAAGTAAGGGGAGAGGCGGAGTAAGAGGAGTTTGGAGAGGGTGCCGCAGGGGGTTGGGGAGGAGGAGAGGTAGATTGATACTGAGTCGAAATGGGGGGTTTGGAAGTTTGAGATGAGGGAGCGGACGGTTTGGACTGGGAGGGGTTTTGGGACGGGGGGTTGCGGGTTTGAGGGGCGACTAAGGGTGCTGGTGTTGGTGCACATTGTTGTGGGTGAAGTACTCGGTTTTGATGGTGGTGGTGATTGGTATGGCTGACTAGGAAAGAGTATAAGTATTGCTGGATGGTTTGCTTGTGCTTTTTGAAGCGCACGTGAATAGTCATTGCTTTATGAAACTCCAGGTCTTCACTGTTGTGCTAGAAAAAGACTGGCCAGCGGCCCAAGATAGCTTTCGCCTACTCCGCCCAGATCCAAAACCAATTTCTCAAGCAGCATATTGCTATGGCGTAATCTGAACCTCAAATCGTGCCGGCCTGGCGTAAGGACTTCTCCCGAGATGATATGTCGGTTGACCCAAACATTATCTCCTGCAGCTTCAAACCATCCATCAGCAGCCGGCCAGCCTTCATCTTTGGACTTTTGTATCGCTTCAGCACTAACGGAGTACAGATCGTGGGTCGCGACTGGTCCATCATCGACTTGTAAATCATACTGCAGAGTCTCGTCAGGCGAGAGGATCAAAGTCGTGCCGAAGTAAATGATCAAGGTCGCTTCCTTCACGACAGTGAAGTTGTAGAAGGTGTAAGTCAGGAAGGGTAGGTCATCGCCTTGAATGTGTGTTGAAGTATCGAGACTGATGGAACCAGTCGGGAGTCTTCCAGTGTCGAGCAGAACGCGATATGGCGGATGTATTTGCGACGCGGTAGCTGGTATCGAGACGTAACCATCCGCCTCAATAAAGCCTGGTGTGATGGTTTTAGGCACTTTTCGGGCGGTGATGGGTAGGTGAAGCTGCTCAAAGTCTCCTTCCTTCGACTTGACATCGATCAAGATCTCCTCTTCGAACGTGTCAGGTACCAGATCCCAATCAACGTTGATCTCGATTCTCACATCATCATCGTCAGGTCCAAGCATACCGTCGCCGTTCGAAAACTTCAGCCACTCCTTTGGTGTCGTCACATACCAATGTATAGTTCGCGGTCCACGCGTATAGATCTCGAACCACCTGTTCTTGGTAGAGTATCGACTCAGCGCCTGAAATGTGACACCAGGAACAAGATCTCTTCTGCTCGGATGAGTGCGGTCAGACTCCTCATTACACCGACCAGGTCTCACACCCTCATGCCCTTCTACAGCAACTCCCATATTCCCGGCAATTGGGTTCGAATGCTGTCGTTTCTGAACATAGCATAGCCCATCGATCATATCCCGAGACGGCGCATGCCAGGTGTCCTCATACCCGTAGTGTGGCTGACGAAGCATGTGATTCCATTTTCCATTCAACAAGGAATGATACTCTTCCGATAAGTCAAAATCTTGTTCGAAGAGATCGAGGATCTCTTGTGCGAGGCGATTCGCGGAGTTGCGTCTCTGTCGGGCGTAGAGGCGGTTCTTGCTGCGCAGAATTTGAATTTTGTAATAGATCCAGGTTGCCTTGACTGGGTGCAGGATGAGCTGGAAACAAGTTGCTTTCTCCGCCTCGTCCGCTTGCTCATAGATAGTCGAGGCTTGTTGCAGGAGGTCGCTGAGTCTGTCGAGTAAGATTTCCGATTCCCGATAGTTCAGTATCGAGAAAGTGGTGGGCTCGATGAGCTCGTGTTTCCTGATTGAGGCTATCCGGTCATAGCCACAGAGCACTTCAGCAGCGCTTTGAGCAATTTTAGTGTTGAGGTTCTGTGTCGCCCATTCGTCATGGAACGACTTGACATCTATGTTTCTTACTGCTTCGCAATTCCAAGCTACAGCAATGGCGAAAGAGAGCGGACACTCAACTGGCTTCAGATCTCCAACGTTGAAGACCCAGATCTGTCTGGCTTGGCGATGGTAGGCCTGCATGAGTTGATGCTTGATTTTGCCCAGCGAATTGCTGTTGATCCACTTATACGATCTCGGCCACCCAACATATTCAAGATGATAGTATATGCCTGCACCATCTCGTCGTTTCCTTTCAGCTACCGATGGCAGTCTTCGTATCGTACCGAAATTGTCGTCTCCAAAAAGTAGGGTGACATGGTCAGGAACTTCCAACTTACCACTTTCGTACATAGTCTGAACTTCTTTGTAGCAGGCCAGAACCTGTGGGACTGCATCTTCCGCACCGTGTTCCTCCTTGAAAAGTTGCCGCTGCGTTTGAATCACATCTCGAACGACAGCAGCAGGATCTTCGCCTGCCATTTTTTGTCGTACTCACCTCGCATGCCTAGAGTGAAGTAGGACTCTTTTCCCGCTGCTCTTTGAACTCCTTCTCGGAAGAAGTCAGTGATACGATCTTTGTTTGTCAGCCAATTCCAGCTACCATCTGGGTTCTCGGCGAACCATTCGTTGGATAGTCGTTGCATTGGTTCATGGTGAGATGTCGAAATGACTATGCCAAGCTCGTCCGCCAATGCCTGGTTTCTCGAATCGTCGGTGAAGAATGATGCACCTGGATTGGGGTAGCCGGGCCACATTGCGGGCCAGAGGAAGTTGGCCTGTTCGAATCAGTACATGCAGGCTTGTTGGAATTGATGAAGGGACGGTGTACCTTCAGTCTGAGGATAAGCTCAAATACTTTCTCGTAGAACTGAGAATTGTACTTTCCAAACTTCTCCAACACCCAACCCGTGAGAACAGGAGCCTCGTCGTTCAAGAATATGCCTCTGTATTTGATGCTTGGCTCTCCATGGCACGTAGATTTGTCAATTGCATATATCGCCGAGTGCTGCTTAGGCGGCACGTCTGCCCACCAATACCAACTGCAATTGATCAGCATGCTCTTACGCGTGGGTTGCAATGACAATTGAGACACACGGTGATACGCCAATCTGCTCAGATAGGGTGTAGGCTCCATAGATCGTTCCACGCTTGTCGCTTCCAACAATGACAAGGGCTTTTGCGATGCCCTCAAAAGGCTTGGCAACGACGCTGGTACAGAATGACTCCCATCTCCCGGATATGCTTTCGACATCAAGCTTGCCCTTGCTAACCATATCTTGGACCAGATGACTGGACTCGAGGCAGCCGATGATGATAGCTGTGTCGACTTCTAATTTTGGCAAATCGGTATCTGCTTCCACGACCGTCTGCTTTAGGCGTTTTGTCAGAACACGTCCAAAGTCGAGTGCCAGATTGTGCACGGCAGATTTTATTCCTAACGGCTCATGACTGCTGATAATGAGGGGAGCATTGTTAAGCTCAACGCTGCTGTAGCCAGGGCCAAACTGCACAAAAATATCCTCGAACATCCTGAGAGATAACAGATACCAAGCCCCAGCCCCGTCGGGGGAGGTTGATGCAGGCAATATTGTTCTGGCGTCCGAGGTTATGAATGCCAAATTGGACTCCTGGAGAGTTCGTCACAAACGGGGTTCGCGTGCTTCAATGGTCGGCCACGGATGAGTGATACTGCTGTCTGTTGCTCTCGTGGAAAGCTTACAATGTCCGGATGTCCAGAAGGGCAGCAGGAGAACATCAAAGTAGCTCGCAGTCTAGGTGGACCATATGCCGAAGCTCCAATGAGATCAAACATGCTTGATTCTGAGTAGCGGGGTCAATAGGCTAATGAGACCTGGCATATAGGCAGTTTTTCTTGCAAGCCGTCGAACACATGCTGCTTGAAGGCGATCTGGAGATTGTCGGGTTGCTTACTGAGACCCAAATTCGTTTACAGTATCGGATCCATTAGCAAATGGGCTTGCACAGCAATGATGCTACCATTTGTCAGAATTTCGCAACATTGAAGGCCGCTCCGAGGAAGTCAGCGATGATTTGTGAAGAACGAGAAAGTGAGTGCCTTTCGCTAATCGCGTCCGAAAGTTTCTGTCGACTGCTTAGGTGACATGACGGAGATGCATAGAGCTCGATCTTGCCAAGTGAAACTGTCATCAGGAAGGGCCGATTTCTCATTCCCAATCAAGGTGTGTAGTGAGTTCCTGGAAGTGAAGATGATGCTTCACATGCTTCGGTCTTTACCGTTTTCGCATGTGATGCTCGGCAGCCATGACCTTGCGTTGGTCAGTGCGCGCGACCATGAAATTTCCAAAGGTTCTGACTTTCCAAGGTTCTTTCCACCTGCAGTCCTCTCGCGGGCAATGGCTAGCCCCGTCAACCACAATATCATGCCTGCCCAACCCGGCAACCTCGTCCAGGGTGGTGCACTGTCGACGAGCGGATCTTTTGCTACATCAGCGCGAAACACCCGATACCGCGTCACATTCTTCGACTTACCAGCAGAGTTGCGCAACCAGATCTATGATGAGATCGCTGAGCACGATGCACCGAAACAAGTGCTGAAAGCGTACTACCAGAAATACCGGGCACCGCCAGCCACATTCGCGGAGGTATGCCAGCAGACTCGACAAGAATACCTGCCAAGACTTCATCGAGACCTTGACCTGTGGCTTTTCGATAGCTACGTCAAACCAGACTCCACGATGCGTTGGCTCGATATTTTCGGTCGCTCACGAGTCCCCCTCACACGAAAGATCTGCATCTGGTACGATCCGTTCTGCTGTAAGATCGTGCTCCACGGAAACAAGTCAGAGAAGCAGGTGACCGTCCGATACCTTGATTGGTATGGAGACCCGATCGAAAATTCCGAGGCCGTAGATGCTGCTGCCGAAGCATTTGTGCAAAGTCACTTGCAACCATGCGGAAGTGACCCATACCTGACACTGGAAGGTCTGAAGAAAGTCATCGACTTTGTGCGCATTCGGATGGCTAACACGAAAGATGAACGAGAGAGTGGTCTCCAAAGAAGATAGCCGTGGAGATGGCGTCGGTCTGCGATGAGGGCGTGCTGGAGATCAGGTATCAGAGACAGGGAGGCGATGGAGCACAGGAGTGATGGGTCGAAAGGAGACTTGCTACGATGGAACATTGAGAGCAGGTTTACGGAAGAGCGTCAGCAAATGTCTTGTTTCGAAGAATCTTTGTACTCACCAATCACTCCCGCGCATCCAGACGTCACAGCGTTCGAGCAGTCTCATAATTACCATGCCGCAAAGTCTCTGTGCCTGTCTCCGATGTTGACTTCAGCATGTATGGTAATGCCGATTGCAAATCAAGAATCAGTGAGGTATATTTCAAGCAAAGCTTTCCGCTCCAACATTTACGCATTCCTCTTTCAGTTCGACTGGGTAACGCCATTCCATGCACCTGTACATATCGAAGCGCAAATTTTCGAACGCCGTCCCTCGTAATGCGCTTTTTAATTGCTGGTCAAGCCCGCCCATTGCCCAGCTCATATACACTGTTCCAATTCTATCATCGCAGTTCCTTCAATCGGCCAGTCTCACTACCGCTTCTTCTTCTGTCCCTTTCTGCTTTCTGTAAACTCATCAGCACCTACGCAAGACCGATGGTCCAATTCAAAAACTTACCCGCCGCGCTCTTCTTCTTCTTCGGTGCTCCCTTGCCTCTACTCTTCGCGATTTGCAGGTGCTCTAATCGGTCCTCCTCGAAGTCATCGTACATCTCAATCTTTCTCAATGGATATAGAGTCTTGAGATCCTTGAATGTGGCTACTCGTCGTGGATAGTATGCGGCGAACGAAGGTCCTCGTAATCGTTGCCGCAGAACTTTGTTTCCGAGTCGCAAGTTCTGAGGGTTGAAGGTGGTGTTGAATATTCGGCATTGCGCCCGTAGCAGGTCTAGTACTCGCGCTCGTGGAACTGTCATGATTGTTGCATGTGATAGACATTCACTGAAGTATTCACGAGATCGAGTCCAATGTCATCGGCGCCGGAAGTGCCAAGAAAAGGGTCCGAGCGTCGCAGCTTGAAGAAGGCGTTCTGCCAGCTTCAATTTCTTCTGACCACACACACACACACACACACACACACACACAAACACAAAACAGCTGCTCATCTCCTCACTGTCGCTAGGTGCTACTACAAATTCATACCCCACAGCATCATACAGTGTACACAGTGCCGAGGAGAGCTGCACCGCTATGAGCAAGAGACATTACAACGGCGGCAGTGCTCCGCCAGTGAAGCGCCAGCGCAACGACTACTCATACTCGAGGCGCGACCATTACGACGATCACAGAGGCAGAAGCGACCCATACGATGATGTACGGGACACCAGGCGCGAACCACCGAGCTATGGCGTCAAGGACTCGTACGCGAAGCAGGAATCACCGCCTCATGTAAGTTTGCACGGAAGACTTGATTCTGCTTCTCGATGATTGTCACGCTCGCCAGAGTCATGTCCGCTGTGTAGTGAGTGCATCTTCAAATGGGCGTACTAACAATGCTGTAGGACCTGTACCTCCCGAAGCCTCTGCCGCCGCGTCCTGAGCTCCCCGCTGCCTGGGCTGAAGCACCCTTCCGCCACAAATCTACTACAACCAACTCTTCACAAATGACATATGACCGACTCGAATTTCTAGGAGATGCCAATATCGAGAAGTTTGCCACGGACCTGATCTTCGAAAAGTATCCGCAGCTTCAAGTCGGCGAGATGAGCCAGCTTCGCGAGCAGCTCGTCAAGAACGAGACGCTCGCGCAATATAGCAAAGAGTATGGTCTCGAGAAGAAGATTAAGGCCAACGACAAGAAGAGCATGCAAAAGGACAGTCATGGGAAAGGCAACAAGGGCTGGACCAAGGTCATTGCTGATGTCTTCGAGGCATACATCGCAGCAATCATTTTATCAAACGAAAATAAGCGGACTGGTGAGGACATTGCTGAGGCTTGGTTGAGAGAGCTGTGGACGCCACGCATCGAGACGCTCATGCAGTCCAACAAAGTGTACGCCTCACGAATGCAGACCTCTGCTGCTCCAAAGTCTTCTTCTTCGCCTGCAAATGAGGCAGGTGCCATGCCACCGTACGACGAGAACGCGAAGGCCATACTGCAGCAGCGAATTCAGCGTTCAGCACAGCATGTCAAGTTGGATTATAAGAACACTGAGATGGTCGAGCTGAAGGGTAATAAACTGGGCCAGAATGAATGGACGCAAGAACTTTATGTGGTCGCGCCAAATTATGGTTACGAGAGAGAGTATCTCGCTACTGGCAAGGGTCGCAATAAAACCGAGGCTGGCAATTGGGCTGCAGGTGCAGCAATGGTTCATAAGAAGGAGCTTATCGATGACCTGGAACGTCGCGTGAAGGCAGATGTAGAGGAGCACAGGCGCAAGAGGGAAGAACAAGCTGCTATGAAGGGTGAAGCATCCGCCGACACTGATCCAACCGTGGTGTCGGCCAACCAGAATGGGAAGCGACTTTAGGCTGGGACAGGTGCTGGGCCTCTGAAGGAGGACTGCCCATCTGGAACGGATGTATTTGAGACAAGCGACACTTCGGACTGGGCTTTGGTCGCTAATTAACTTGACTCTGGCTTCTACCTCTCCACGGCAAGACGCGAACGAAGGCTTTGATATCCTTCAAACGAATGAAGTGGCTCTGGCAATTGCGAGCGTCTAGCGCATACCACCTTTTACCTTTTCTTGCAATCTGGTTGGACCCCATCTTCCATGACCTCTCCCTTACCTAGCTACAACCATCGATGCTGCGATTTCCCGGTCTGGCATTCATTCAACTTCGATTAACGCCGTCTCGCTAGGTCTCCCTGGCAACTGTTGGTTCAGTACGTGTCCTGCGTCTCTCTCTCTCGACATTTCTCCAGATACTCCATGATCTGGCGCAGACCCGTCGTCTCACAGGCCATTGGGATTCCAAAAGGCATCTTACTATACTGATGCGCATATCTTGCCAACTACAAGGTTGCTCCATTGTCTCTGATTCAGCCAAGAACTCACTAACGCTTCACATCACCTTATTCCCAAAACTCTCGAAGCAATATTATCAGACATGAAAACAGAAGCCAACTTTCCAAAGATTCAAGAAGTAACATATAAAGCTAGTGTCCGTAAATCAAAATCTAGCCTCAGGACATCCCACTTCCACGTACGGTAATGCACGCGAGTCATGCAGACCTGTGACTCCACTAATATATACGTCCAAGAACTTCAATATTCCGCCCGAGGGCAATGAACGAGTGACATTCGCTCTTTCATGTCCTTCGGGCATCTGGTCAATTTGAATTGAAACAGAGAAGATCAGCATGCTCCCTGCACTAAGGATGACATATGTTAACAAGGAGAGTAATGATTTTTTTTTTTGCGATTCGTTGTTAAATTGAAGTTGAGGAAATTATAGAATCTGTTGTCTACAATGTGCTGAGTGGAGATTCGTGGTGCTGAAAACGAGTCCTTTTGAATTGATAGCTGCTGTTGCCTTTTCAATTTCGTTTTGAGACTTTCTTCTTTTGTCGTTGATGAGTTCTGAGCGTTCCGAAGGTGGAGCAGTATTCGAAAGCCTCATCTATGCACTTGGGTCGGCAAGTGACCGTCCCTATGTATCATGCTGAACGGGTTGAAGCCGTTATACATGCAATGGAGAACTCTGGGGCCATTCCACCAGATTTTTAGATCATATTTCTGTGCCTCGGTGTGGGTATGGGAAGTTCGTTCCAAACAGGCCTCGTCCAGTCCGATACTGGCTTC
>NW_006921540.1:2179430-2204577 GCF_000340215.1 Pseudocercospora fijiensis CIRAD86 | reverse complement strand
GCATATCGCTCTCGCCAACTTACAAGCTGGGCCCAGGCGCAACAGTCACAAGTCTCTGCTTTGTGGAAGCGACGCACACCTTCATTTGCACAGGCTCCGATGGCACGGTACATGTCGTCAAAGTCGAAGTCACAGAATCCGACAAAGCATATCGATATGGCAAGATACGACTCGTCCGTGAATGGCAAATACCAACGACCAGTCCGACTGTGGAGTACGGTGTTTGGTGTGAGCATTACAGAGGTGAATCTGCGAGTACACTCGTTCTCGCAACTAATCTTGGTCGGATTATGGCGCTTGATCTACGATACATGTCGGTCATTTTCGAGCTTCGTAACCCTGCTAGCCACGGCGCTCCGACCTCGTTCTGCATGAGCAGAAGACATGACTGGCTTCTAGTAGGAACATCTCACGGCGTGCTCGATCTCTGGGACATGCGCTTCCACGTTCGCATACGCTCATGGACGTTTGCGAATCCTTCTCCAATCTCCAGAGTACAACTGCATCCGAGGCGCAAGTCTTCTAAGAGAAATCAGTTCTGCATAACGGGCGGTACTGCTCCTGGTGAGATGACAGTCTGGGACGCAGAAAAGGGAGTGTGCTATGAGGTAATACGCCCAAGTCATCCTAACGCCAAAGAACGTTTGCACTTAAGAGACTACGAGTTGCGCAATCTGGAAGACGAAAGATCCGAGAGTTTGCTAGGCCGTATCGCTGGCGTGACAGGCGCTGATGTCTTGAGAGACAATCACTTGCCTCTTGCAAGCAGCGTCTCTTGGTTCGGAGTCCAACCGTCTTCCAAGGACCCCGAAGCACAACACCCTTTCGCCGTCAGCGGCGGCCCGGATGGAAAAGTGCGCTTCTGGGACACAGAGCGACTTGAAGGTTGCAGGCTTGTCAATGGAGGAAGTCCTGATGACAAACCGGTCTATACATTCAGTAATTTGAGCATGGACATACGTGTCCTGTCTGAAAAGCCGGCCGAAAGTGGTGTCCAGGCTGGAAATCCCATTGAGTCGAACAAGGTGGCTTCGAACACATCAGCAGCAAAGCGGGCTCTTGCGGCTGGGACGAGCAGACCGCCATCGAGGTATGAGACCATTCGTATGTCTGCTCAGAATCTATTGAGCGGGCATCTGGATGTGATTACAGATGTCGCGTTACTTGAGCGACCTTTCGGAATGGTGCTCAGTGCGGACAGATCTGGGCAAGTTTTTGTGTATCAATAGATCGAAGTTCATCGCAGCGAAGTCGTCAGCATCTCAGCTGCGTCAAGTCACATATTTCTTGTTCCTACAATGGTGCATCTCGTCCTGATCGGGTCGATGTCGCGGCCGAGCAACCTCGCCAAGACTTCACCTCGCGTCAAATCTCCATCGCGTCTTCGCCCGTACATCAACATCCCTCCAGATCGGCAACTCGTCGGTGGCCTCTAGGAGCGTCTCAGCAAGACAGAATAGGTCGGTCTAGCCAATACATCTTGACTAAGCAATATGGTCTTCATCGAAACGGTAAAAGCGCGTGCGAGATCCTATGATGTCGTGTGGCTGGACCATCGATCTCGATCTCGAAGCTATTGATCGAGCAGCATAAGTACGACTCACTCCCTACACACGCACGTTCACTATCAATGCTCTACCGCAGGCTCTTCCCGCGAGCTTTAAGCACACTACACATCGCAGCATCGCGAAACTTGGCAACAAAAATGGCCGTCCCTCCACAGAACTTCACTCTCGATCCCAAGATCTTCAATCCAACCCTCTATACACACCTCCGCGACTTCTGGTTCCAAGGCCTCCCTCCAGACTCAAAGTGCCCCAACGAAGAAACAAACCGCCGCTGGTGGGGCGTCGGACGAAGCGAAACCGAAGCAAAAGAAATCGACAGCGCCTGCCATTCCAACTACGCCCACGCCTTAGAAAGCATTTCACCCGCCCACCTCTCCCTCCCACCCGACGCAGACCCGCAAAAACTCGCCTCACCATTCCTCCCCGAACTCCAAACCCACGAAACCGAGAAAGAAGCCGCAGATACTTTCCTATCCCTCATCCTCCTCCTCGACCAAATCCCCCGAAACATCTACCGCACACCCCCAAATCTCTCCTTAGTCTACACCCACTACGACCGTCTCGCCCTATCCCTCCGCTTGCACGCCCCTCCAAACCTCCTCAACCACCCCTACTACAAAAACCGACCAGTCTACAACCAATGGCTCAACATGCCACTCATGCATTCCGAAAATCTCGCGGATCAAAAACAAGTCCTATCTCACATCACCCGAGATCTGGAAATTGCGAAAGAAGAGGATGATGGAGAGGGGATTCGGGCTTTGGAAATGAGTGTGGGGCCTGCGAGGAAACATTGGGAAATTGTGGAGAGGTTCGGAAGGTTTCCGCACAGGAACGAGTGTTTGGGACGAGAGAGTTCGGAGGAGGAAAGGGTGTGGTTGGGGACGGGGGAGACGTTTGGAGTGAGACATAAAGGGCAGGAACAGGAACAGGAAGAGAAGAAGAAGGAGAAGAGGGGAGTTGTAGAATGAATGAATGAAGATTTAAGGATATGAGAAAATCCTAACTTACCTTTTTACGATATGCTCTTTGAGCAAAATATATGTATGCTGTGGGATATTATATACCCATTATGAGCAACGAGCAATGAGTGTCGAACAACCAGTAGCGATCAACGAAGCCAGATACAGTAAATCTCTCTCACACACTTCGGCATGTGATCCTCCCTCAGACTGTAACAGAGATCTTGAGTTCTAGATAGCTTCATGTAAGACTCAGTAGTAGGCTCTCTTGTTGCGCGCGCTGTCTCTCACTTGAAACGCGGACAGAATTACCTAGACTGAAGCTATACCTGAGCTTGCTTCTTGTGCCGGGAAGTCCATGTCAGCACACACACACACACACACACACACACAAGCACGCGGAAAGGATCCGGCCTGCAGACAGAGCCCAAGGTAGTTGCCTGTTTTAGCCCGATAAGGGAAAAGAAGTGGCATGGGGAGAGAATGGGTAGATATCTGTTTTGGAAACCTTTTTGGCTCTTTTTACATACTTCACTTCCTCATCAAAACTAGTTACATGAAACTAAGACGCCCTGTACAAGTGCGCTTAACCGAAGAGAGCATCTCCAAGTCTGATGCTGACGGTCTTGTATTGGATGTAGTTCTCAAGAGCGTTCTCGCCAAGCTCACGGCCGAGACCAGACTCCTTGTAACCACCAAACGGAAGCTGGTGGTGGAGGGTGTTGTAGGTATTGACCCACACGGTACCGGCCTTGAGGGCATTTGATACCTCGATGGCGGTGTTGAGGTTCTTTGTGTGCACGGCGGCGGCGAGGCCGTATGTGGTGCTGTTGGCGATCTTGATGACCTCCTCCTTGGTCTTGAACTTGCTGATGGAGCAGACTGGGCCGAAGATCTCTTCTTGCATGATCTTCATGTCTTCCGTGACGTTGGAGAAGATGGTTGGCTCGATGAAGTAACCCTTGTCGCCCTTGCGGTTGCCACCGATTTCGACGTTGGCACCAGCATCTTTGCCGGCCTTGATGTAGTTCATGATGCGGTCAAACTGGACTTGGGAGACTTGTGGGCCCTGGAAGGTGTCCTTGGCGAATGGGTCGCCAACGACGTTCTTCTGTGCGCGCTCCTTGAATCGCTGAATGAACTTGTCGTAGATGCTCTCCTGGACGTAAATACGCGAACCAGCGCAGCAGCACTGTCCGTGGTTGAAGAAGATACCGAAGTTGGCCCAAGAGATGGCGTTGTCGATGTCAGCGTCCTCGAAGACGATGTTTGGTGACTTGCCACCCAGCTCGAGAGTGACCTTCTTCAGGTTGGAGCCAGCAGCAGCCTTCATGATGGTTCGGCCGACAACGGTGGAGCCAGTGAAGGCAACCTTGTCGACGTCCATGTGTGAAGAGAGAGCGGCACCAGCGACCTTGCCGAAACCAGAAATGATGTTGACCACACCTGGTGGGAAGCCGGCCTCCTTGATGAGGGTAGCGGCAACGAGACCTCCAAGGGGCGTCTGCTCGGCAGTCTTGAGGACGACTGTGCAGCCAGCTGCGACAGCCGGACCAATCTTCCAGGCCCACATGAGGAGTGGGAAGTTCCATGGGATGATCTGACCGCAAACGCCGACTGGCTCCTTCTTGATGTAGTTGAAGGTATCCGGGGTGGTGTCAACGACCTTTCCCTCGATCTTGTCGGCCCAGCCAGCGTAGTATCTCAGGCAGCCCGCGCACATGCTGATGTCGACCTTGGCCATAGAGACGGCCTTTCCGTTGTCGAGAGCCTCGACGGATGCGAGGAGGTCCAGGTTCTTCTCGAAGAGGTCGGCGAGGCGGTGGAGGAGCTTGCCACGGTTCTCTGGGGTCTCCTTCCTCCATGGGCCCTCGAAGGCCTTGCGGGCGGCGGCGACGGCAATGTCAACATCCTTCTCGGTGGCTTCGTAGACGGAGGTGATGACCTCCTCAGTCGATGGGTTGATGACCTCGAAGGTCTTGCCCTCGACGGACTTTACGAACTCATTGTTGATGAAGCTGAACGACTGTTAGCCCAAGTGGCGAGAAGCAGGCTGATTTGTGATCACTGACAGTCCGGTTGGCTGAGTGTACTTGCCGGCGTGCGGCGTCTCGAGTTGGACGGACAGGTCAGACATGGTGGATTAATGCTGGGTATGTCAAATGAAAACAGGCAGTTACTCTCGTTCGCGCCGCGATTGAGGTGTAGCAGAGAAGGCGTGCGTAATTGGCGGGGGACAGAGGGGTTAAGTAGTGGCATGAAGTAGGGGCGGCTGGCAGGAGCAGGAGCGCGGTCGTGCGTGCGTCGCTCGACCGTCTCGGCCTGGAATTAAGCTCTGGCTATTTGCTGTGGATGGGACATTGGGAAGCCGCGATCCCCACTTGGACGAGTGGAGGTCCAGTATTCGCGCACAAGGATGGCTGCATGCGGGTAGCTGTGAACGGCGATGCGCTCTCATTCGATGTCGGTGACATGGCTCGCGCTCATGTTTGCATGCTTTGCGGGGCTACCGAGTGCCCCGCAGTGAGGAAGCGACATCACGGTTCACGTCTTGTCTAGATCGAACGAGGCTCTGAACGCAAAGCAGCCACGCAGCCTGCGCGAGTACATCATGCTGAACGTGCTGTGCTGTGCATTTCATCCAACACTTTGATGGTGTATAGCAATGTGAGCGGGCTGTGTTGATGTATGCTGCTACACTTCGGGCGTTCGGTGTGGCTCCTCGCGAGTGAAAGAATTGTGGACTCTCTCCGTGTACCCACCACCGCAGGCGCGGCTAGAAGGTGCAGTGCCCTCGCTGTGCCGACCAGTTCGCGTTGCTGCAAGTTGTTCATGGTGGAGGGTGTACGTCGAGAGCTTCCGGGGAAAGCTCGACAATGTTTCGGGATGTTCGGCATCTTGACCTGCTAGGCGGCGAGTCGATCGTTACCAAGCCTGCATAAGGTGGTGGATGTGCCAGAATTTCTAAGCGATTGCACTGGACCTGACCTGACCTGAATGGAAAAGAGCCGGTCCTCGAGCGGCAACAAATGATGCAGGGCGCGCCCTAGTCGACTGAGAAACACCCGCTACCACCTGCTTCGAATAGATGATGGCGCTGTGCTGTGCCAGGTGAACCGAGACCATTTGTGAACCCTGTGACCCAGACCAAGCTCTTGCTTACAACCATTCTACTCCATGATATCTCAAACCATTCTCAATCTGTAAACCCATCTGCAAACCCGCTAAGAAAACCTCGTCGTCGTACTGTGACAATGCTCAAGCAGAGCAGTCGTCAAAAACCGCTGAAATGTAGCAGCTATTGAATAGTACGCAGCCGCCACGCACCTCTCGCTGCGCCAATTCCCATGTCGATGCCTTCTACCCCTTTACAACACCTCGTCCATGCCAGTGTCGCCGCCATTGGTAGCGGCTGGCTGGGCGGTGCCGTTGGCAGGCGCCGCTTCGCCGCTGCCGAAGTAGTCCTGCATTTCTGCGTCCAGCTCTTCGGTTGTCTTTGGCTTGGGTCGACCTGCACGACCCGACTTGGCCTTCTTCTTGCCAGCCTTGCTGCCGGCTGCGGCACCATTCGTTGCAGCCTTTGGCGCGTCCTTCTTCTTCTCTTTGGCAGCGTTCTTGGGTTGACTGTGGGATCGGTCAGTTGTGTAGAAAGCAAGCAGCCAGGCTGAGTAGCACTTACGAAACACGGTCCTTGAGTGGCTTTGGTGCTTGTGGGGCAGGAACGCTGTTAGCGCTCAGCAAGACTTCGACCTGCAAATTCATCAGCAACGACAAACAGTTGTGTCGGCCTGCCAGCACACTTACTCGCATCGCGCGTCCATCGACCTTGGTACCATCGAGTCTAACAGCCTCCTGCGCGGCGGTTGGCTTGCCAAAGAATACGGTCGCCGAGCCGCGACTGCGTCCATTTGGTCCGTAGTTGACGATGACTCTCTTCACTGGAGCAACGGAAGTGCTGAAGTATTCCTGAACAATCCGTGTTAGTCGTCTTCTGTGCATGCGCCTCGGTCTACGAAGCCACACTCCGGGAATATAATGCGCTGCAACCAGAGAAAGGAAAATGGCAGACGAGTCCGACGGCTCTGGTCCGGCAGTGGTGGTATCAAGAGGGCAAGCAGCTGTCGTGATGGCACTCCCCGCGATTGTCAAATCATCCACCTTGGGCTAGGTGGCATATCTTCCCCTCTCCTATTCGAGCTGCTGCAGCAGCATGCGCGTCATCAACCAAAGACTGAGCTTGTTGAGTCTGATGTCCAGATGGTGCGCCGCGGGACGACAGCCGAGCTGCGTTGACCATGATCCATCTTATCGCCTTGCGCTCTTCACACGTGCGTTGTGACTTGCTGCTTGCCCTCTGAATCCTGCCAATGTGAGATCGTTTGCACCTCGAAGCGCGCGCTGTTTGCCAGGCAGGCGGCTGTCGAGGATTTTGCGCAAAACGCATGTCCGATTATCGTCGCTCAGAACGCGCTGGGTTTTGCTTCATGAAGCACCCAACCACGGAGCCGAGACCATAACCTTACCAACCCGCAGGTTCTGGTCGTTATCGTAGGCGAAAGGCTGTCCCATAGTCCGCATAGTTGTTGTCCATATATGATACGATCGAAAAGAGGCACAAAAGCCTATAGCGTATGGCCTGTCCGGTCAACGTACCTTGATCATCGACTCAGTCACGTCCTCGGGAAGGTTGGAAACTGAAATCTTGCTATCACCAATTGCTGCAGGTGCGCTTGGTGTCTTGATTGGCTTGGTAGCCTTGGTCTTCTTCTGGACGCCGCCAGCTGGTGCAATGACAGCGGTGGTAGCTGCCTTAGATTTGGCGGCGGCCTTTCGGCCTGGAAGGCGACCGCGACCGCGTCGACCCTTCTCGGAGGCCGGGCGGTCCTTCATGATCTGGTCGAGAGATCGGTCGAGTCCAGACATTTTGATGATAGTGGTGTGATGTTGGTGACGGGTTGGCGCGGGTTGAGATTGTTGTTGAAGTGGCTCTCCCTTGGTGCGCGCAGTGGTGTCGAGCGCGTGGTTGGCGGAAGAAATAAATTTGCTTGATGAGTAGCTGAAGAGTAAGCGCTGTCGCAGAATGCAAGATGAGTCGGAAAAGAAGTTGGTGAACCGGCAGTTATGCGCGGATTGAGAGCGACGAGGCTGTGTGAAGGCAAGCTGGCAGGTGCGCGCGCTCGTGGTTGGCGGAAGTCAGCCTTGTTTTGATGTTCAAGGCGCGGCTGTCGGAAAGTGGCAATGTCGCGTCAAGTTGAGTGATGCCGGCGCTGGCGCTGAGATGAGGGAAGACGCCTCGTGGTGCGCTTTGGATGTTGATGTCCTGGGGAGAAAGAAAGAGAAAGTGAGATGCCTGCAGATGCTGATGAGACGGCGACGGCGAAAGAAGGGACGTGCCGCAACCTTCGCCAAGACGGTGGCTGGTGGCTGGATCTGGAACTTGCATGCATGAACGACTCCACCCACAGCAAACATCATCTCACTCAGAGGCTCACGTGGGACTGTTCTATCGTACGCGTCAGTCATATCAACAACGACAACGCGAGTTCATGCGGCAGCCTCTCCTACTTGCGAACGATCAGCTCCCATCAAAAGAGAAAAAGACTCCCAGTGTAGCAATTTGTCGGCGGTGAGCTCTTCCATCATCTTTACCTTCTCCGACTCACGTAGCCACGAGAAGATACTCATAGAAGACATTATACCCATGGACGAACAAGATGGCTCAAGTTTCAACATTCGACAGGGACTCTACGCACGAGGCTTCTTCTTGTTGCAGCAAGTAGCACAGAGATTTGGTTACAACATACCTGGTTACTTATCATCAGCTTGAGCAGTGTGATGCTGCACACGCGCAACATATCAAATGTATAGTGCTTCATGTCCAGTTGCAGAAGGTTGAACTGCGGCAATGGTATACTTTGGCTAAGACCCATCATCTCATCTCGATCTCGGAGACCGCGGAGCGTGTGATAGCGCCTTTTTGACGACAAGGTTGACTGAAGCACGACTATGTGCAAGAGAACGTTTTGAATGCGGTAACTCACAACAACTCTACTTTACTCTTACTATTCATCCCTCCTTCGGCGACGCGTTGATACAGCATGGCACTGTCATTCAGATCCAAAATTGGCTTGGACTCAAGGGACACTTCTCAGATTCGTTCTAAGGAGCGAGCATGGTGCCATGTGCAAAGTCTCTCGCCTTGAAAACTTGCAATGGACAGAGGCCGCTGGTGGGTAGAAGATGCACGGCTGGACGCAGGCAGTCATCGTTGATTGAGGTGCGAGTATGTTGCTCATGCTGACCATTTCTGCGACAAAGACTGACACAGCGTTGTGCAGAAAGGCCATGCTCGCCTCGTGCTTCGTCAAATCTTGATGTAATACCCGAGTTGCCAGCAGTGGTAGTGCGGTGCAACAGCCCTCGAGGGGGATGACTCGTCCAGATGATGTGTCCCACTAACGCATGTGATTTTGAGAGACACGCATTCTTGCAGTTGGGCATGCGTTTAGTTATAGAAATCAACGGTTCTGGTGTGGAGGTGAAGTCGAGAAGATTGCCCCTTTCGATCCCTCTTGGCTCTTGCCAGGCATCAAGCGGGAAGGCGCAGCCAAGTGTTCGACGAAGCCGCAACCTAAACCTTGCACGCTGCCCCTGTGATTCGTTGCACCTTTTCAGAACACGAGATGGCTGACCCGGTTTCGCACTTCACCTGCTAGCCGGTCGTATTCGCTCCTGTGCTTTGACCAGCGTCGAAGATGTTGCGCTGAATCCTCACGACTTTCAGCGACTATCAGGAACAGCTTTGGCCATACCACATCGGCTCAAAGCGCTGGACGATATTCAACAAGTGGCATTATCCGGTTGCCACCCAGACCCAGATGTTGCATGCCTGAGTGACTTCCAGCTGTGGAAAGGCTGCGGACAAGATAATGCCTAGACGACAGAGAAGACTACAACCATGATCACCTCTCTTGCCCTGGGTCGGCGGGGGTACCTCGTCACACTCACAGCCATCTCACTATTCCTCCTCTTTCTAACCTTCAATGGTCATGGATTTCGTCGACCGGGCAGACCAGGTCCACCACATATCCCGACCCATCATCCAAAGGCTCCAAAAACCGCAGCCGAGCTGGAGGCACTATGCAAGACACGCGACTTCACTCCATACCGGGCTGGACCGGCTACACACCGCAAAGTCTACGATCTCTTCCTCTTTTCCCACGAACTTGACTGGCTAGAGATTCGCCTCAATACAATGGCGCCGTATGTCGACTACTTTGTGATAGTCGAGGCTCCCACAACTTTCACAGGCGCCCCCAAACCTCTCTATCTCCAGGGTAATTGGACCCGCTTCTCCGATTTCCATCCCCAAATCATCCACAACGTCGTCACCGACCCTGGACCAGTGCTCGGTAAAACCACCTGGGCCCACGAAGACTATTTCCGAGACGCCTTGTTCAAGAGCGTCTTTCCAACGCTGTTACACTCTGAGAAAGAAGCACAGGAAGGCGATGTCCTACTCGTCAGCGATGTGGATGAGATCCCAAAGCCAGAAACACTGAACGTTCTCCGACACTGCCAATTCCCCGATCGGCTCACACTACAAAGTAGATTCTACTACTACTCCTTCCAATGGCTTCACATAGGTGAAGAATGGCCGCATCCACAAGCCACAACATATCACGGCCTCCGCGGGACTCTAACTCCAACCCACCTCCGAAACGGCATAGGCGGCGTCAGCATAATCCCATTCTGGTCAGCCTTTCTCCGCTGGTACCAAAAAGCCTCAATCTCCGACGCAGCCTGGCACTGTTCGTCCTGTTTCTCCACGATCGAGGAAATGCGCATGAAAATGGCATCGTTCTCCCACACGCCTCTCAATACGGACGAGAATCGGGACGAAAAGACGATGCTGGAACGTGTGAGAAAAGGCCTGGATCTGTTTGGCAGGGCTGGGGAGAGGTATGCGAGAGTCGAAGGTAATCGAGATGTGCCGAGATACATTCTGGATCATTGGGCCAAGTTCAAGTATCTGCTGAATCGGGACGGCGAAGATGCGGGATTTACGGATTGGACGCCGCCGGATGAGTGGCGATTGAGTTGGTTGATTGATTGAATTATATGCATAGTAGCGAGGGAAATGAGCAATGAATCAGCACGTCAAGGTGGAGCATTGGGTTTAAAGGAAGAGCATTCGTAGTTTGTACCCTATGTTCCAGCTTCAATGACTTCTTCATTACCGTGACCATCACCCAGCATTGCATTCAAGCGTCGAAGAGATTTTCTCCCAGTTGACATCTCGAGCTTCACTCACATATATGTTCGTTGATCCCATTTCCCACTCCAATTTCCCCCTATCTCTAGATGTAGATCTGTCTTAGTTTCCCTCCGCAGGCCAGAGGCCAGCCAGCAGAGATACTCACACCGCACACCACGAGAAGGTGCAGATCCAACGTGCAGCGAGGGGGAAAAGAAAAAATTTCCCCATGTTGAATGGGTAATGTAAGTAACAGACTCGAGTCTGACGTCTGAAGAAAGACAAATGTTGAATTCCGAATTCCCTAGAACGTCAGTGTAGGTATCCCCAAAAAAAAAATTTCTATCTACTCCAAAAGCCCCAATACAAGAAGAGAAAAATAGGATGGCCTCACCCATCCTACCTCTCTCCAAGTACCCGCTTGATTTATCTTTTGCCGTTCTCCTGCGCGAAAGCGGGAGACACATTCAGATTTTCGACCCGATGTGGTCATTTTATGATTTTTTTTTTTAGCTTTTTCTTTTTTTTTTGGTTGAAGTCTTCTACACGGATAGATTAGCAGTATCGAGGGCCGCCTCACATGGCCATTACAGGAGGCTGGGAGTAAGACCAGGCGTTGACATCCATCCATGGCATTTGGACAGGGACTGGAGCGTAGATGGGAACGAGGACTTCAGGCTGGACGAACTCAAAGGTGAAGTTCGCAGCAGTCGGGTCTAGCCCAGTACATGTAGGCATACTGAACTCCGGAGCCGCAGCATTTAGACCCTCTAGAGGAGGCGAAGGAGGATAGGCTGCCGGAATTGGGTAGTAGGTTGTGCCCATGTAGGGAATCTGCTGAAGGGATTCTTCGACAGACAGCGGAGGGGTAGCTGGTCGTGCTGGAGTGCATGCAACCGGGCAAGCAATAGAAGCGGTGATGAGCTGTCTATGCTGCTCGGCAACGGCATAAGCCCAAGTAGCAGTCAGATACGACTCTGGTGCCAGAGCAATACGACCATTGGCCCTGGGATTGAACTTACCCAGATACCTCCATTCAATCCAAAAGCCATTCTTCAGATTCACATAAGAAGGTTTAGCCATCTGCTCGCCGACGAGTTGGAGTTCACCTAACTCATTCGGTGGGTCTCTTTGAGCACCAAAGTGTTGGATCTGGAGGTATTGCCAAAGGGCGGATTTGTCGGTGGCACGGGCCATTTTTTCTTGCAAAGCTTGTCCGTTGAATGATGTGATGGGGGCGCAGAAGACGTAGGAAGTGCAAGGGGAAGTAGCGAGGATGACGCAGGGGTGGGAGTACGCACCTTTATTGAGTTGTGGGTGGATGATGGAGGTATGGGGGATTTGTTCTTGACGTGGGAGGAAGGCGATTTGGCCTTGGAGACCTTCACCGTCAAGAGGGTGGGGGAGGGGACTGGGGAAGGGGTTGGGGCAGAAGATGCTGGGAACTGGAGGGATCCAGTGTGTGAGGCCACTTTCTCCTTGCCAGTCCATGCGGGTGTGTGAGAGGGCATGGAATGTCTGTTCGTAGCTGGGGAGAGACATTTTTGCGCCTCTTTCTTTCTGTTCTTCTTTGCGGGGTTGGAATGATGGTTTGCAAGAAGTAGACTGTTGCAGCATTCAAGAGAGCAGGAGTCAGAGCGTGCTTTGGAAGAATCGATCGCGAAAGAGATCAAAACTTCCTGAAGGCGATGTCTGGAGGGAAGAGAGGGAAGAGAAGCAAAGCGGAAGAGTCAACATTTTTAAGTAGAAAATCTTGTAGTAAGCATATAAGACAAGGCTTTGAAGTTTGGGATACCACCTGTGGGGAGCTCCCGATAGCAGTAGAGACAATGCTGGTACTGTAGAAAGCGGTGGAATTCAAGGTCCTGTGAATGTGAGAGTCTGACCTCGGCCTTCACTCGCGCATCTACAATCTCTCGGGGTTGTCTCAGGAAGGAGGCGCTTGCTTTGTTGCCGCTTCCTCGTGAGATCTGAGGGACTCTCGCTGATACATGCAGAGCAGAAGATCAAGTCGTTATCTTAGTGCGCAGTGAGATTTTGGGTCGGGCCACGGGGAAGCTGAAGTCTGACTGGCGCCCACATGGCCTGGAAGATGTCCGTCTGGTAGCATTCAAATACCCAGGAACGAACCGCAATGTCGCAAAGCTTGAGTCGTGGGGCGGTAGCTCTCTCTATGGAAGAGCTTGTAATGAGCCAGCTGTACGAAGTTTTCCAGAACATTTTGTAATCAGTCAGGAGTTGTGAGGGTCGTGCAAATTTGGGAGGGAAGTGCACTCACACCTCGGGGAAAGATCGCACCGTGTGCCCCAAAAGGCAACCACAACAGGAAAACAATATCATACTACGCTCAAAATACCTACAGGTAAAAACCGAACATGTCAATCATATACACGTAACAACCCCCTCCCTTCCTTCCTTCGTCACAACCTCTCTTCTCTCCATCTACAACCTCCCTTCCAATCCACTCCACCCCCTCTGCCCGGGCCACTCAGCATCCGGCCAAATGTGCGGAAGCGCCTCCCAAATATGCCCAACATGCACAATTTCCAACCCCTCCAAAACCTCCTGCGGCAAATCCTTAACATCTTTCCGATTTTGATTTGGCAATAAAACTTTCTTAACACCAGCTCTGAGCGCCCCGATCAATTTCTCTTTGATGCCGCCCACAGGCATCACCTTCCCTCGAAGCGCGACTTCGCCCGTCATAGCGATGGTGGGAGGAACGCTTTTACCGCTGAACAGAGATATGAGGGCGATAGTGTGGGCGAGACCAGCGGAAGGTCCGTCTTTGGGAATAGCGCCAGAGGGACAATGAACGTGGATGGAGCGAGACTTCATTATGTCTTCGTTGGGGTCGTGGGTGAGAGCTAACTCGTAAGCGTGCGATTTCACCCACGATAATGCGACTTCGACGGATTCTTTCAGCACGTCTCCCAATTTGCCCGTGAGTTGGACGCGGCCTGAGCCGGGCATGTCTGCGATTTCGATGAAGAGGATGCTGCCTTGGGTTCCTGAGGAATAGGCTACGAGACCCGTTACGACGCCGGGTTGAGAAGTTCGAGCTGCGAGTTCTTCTTCGAATCTTTCGATTCCGAGCATGTCCTCGAGATCTTCGATTGTGACGACAGGCGTGTAGGCGGGTAAGGTGTTGGTGTCGCGCGCTTCGGCGTATTGGACGGCTTTGGAGCGGCAAACGCTTCCGATTTCGCGTTCGAGATTGCGCACTCCGGACTCGCGCGTGTAGGCGGTGATGATCTTGTCGACGACTTCGTCTTTCATGAGGACGTTTTCTGGCTTGAGGCCATTGGTTTGGATTTGTTTGGGAACGAGGTGGCGAATGGCGATTTGTCGTTTCTCGAGCGTGGTATAACCTGAGAGCTGAATGGTCTCCATGCGGTCAAGAAGTGGAGGAGGAATGGTATCCAGGGTGTTTGCTGTGGCGATGAAGAGGACCTTGCTCAGATCGATCGGAATGTTGACGTAGTGGTCGACGAAGGTAGAGTTCTGCTCAGGATCTAGGACCTCAAGCATAGCAGCTGATGGGTCGCCGTGAATGGAAGCAGAGCCAACCTTGTCGATTTCGTCCAGTAGGAACACCGGATTTGCCACGCCAACCTTCTTGAGTCCATTGACGATGAGACCAGGCATGGCCGCGACATACGTCCTGCGATGACCTCTAATCTCGGCTTCATCGCGAACACCACCCAGCGAAATGCGGTGGAATTTACGACCAAGCGCAGTGGCTACTGATTTGGCAAGAGAAGTCTTACCGACACCAGGTGGACCAACCAAGAGCAGAATCGGACTCTTGTCGACCATCTTCTTGTGCTTGAGTAAATCAATCTCCTCTCTGGACTGTTCTCGTGCTTTCTCAGGCTCCTTCTTGACAAGCGCAGTAGACGGCGCTACATCTTCCTCGCCATTGATGGTCGACGCCTCTTGAGCTTGCTCCTCAACAGGCTGAGCAGCCTTGGAAATAGCATCGATTTGCTTGTCCAGATCCAAATTAACAGCCTGCTTCAGCTTGAGCACGGCCAGATATTCCAACAATCTCTTCTTGATCTTTTCCAAACCAAAGTGATCATCATCAAGCTGCTTCCGCGCCTTTTGCATCGTAGCAGCATCCAGATTGTCCTCGGTCACCTTCGTCCAAGGAATCTCGGCCAGATTCTCGAGATAGTTCCTGCAAACCTGATGTTCCGCTTGAGCTGGGTTCATCTTCGCCAACCTCTTCAATTCCCGATCCGCGACCTTCTGCGCCTCGGGACTGAGACCGGCTTCATCCAACTTCTTCTTCAATTCCTCAATCTCGTTCACCTCATCATCCTGTCCTTGTCCATTACCTCCCATCCCGGGTGGCATACCCATTCCACCGGGCAGACCTTGTCCATTCCCAAGCTTCCTCAGTCTCGGATCCTGCCTCAACTTGTTAAGCGTATCCAAATCAATGACCGCGCTCTGACTAGCATTCGGCGTCGTAGTCACCGAGAGAATGCGACTGTTGCCCTGAATCGTCGAGATCTGCCTCTGCAAAATCTCCGTGATCCTTGTCAATCTCTCTCCAATATCCGTCGCGGATAGAATCCTCAACTTGTCCTCGTGAGTGCAATCGATGATATTGGTCATGAAATCAGCCAAAACGCCAGCCTCTTGCACGTCTTTCCTCACAATGTACAACTCCAACCTCCTGGCGAGAATGGGACTGAGATTCATCTGTGGTCCACGAGGAAGCAGTGCGGAAAGTCTGATGAGTGCGATCAATTCGCGACTCAACTGCTTGAGGTTTGCGAAGAGTGTGTGTACTTTCTCATCATTGTCCGCCACGTGAGGCTCGTCGTAGAGAAGGACATTGGCTTCAAAGTATGGTCTTTCCCTCGTGACCTTCTCGACCTTGAATCTCTGGATTCCATCCACGACAAGCATCAACTCTCCCGGTCTCCTGCCCTGAACACCAGTGACGCGTGCGAGCGTGCCATATTGGAAGAGATCTGGCTTCCGTGCAGAGGAAGGGTCGAGTTCGATGACTTGCTGTGCTTTCCTCTTGTCTTGGCCTTCCTCAAGCAATCGTTTGCCATCTGGACTGAGGTATTGGCTGTTGAGCGGCACGCAGCCGACAGTGACACTGCTGGCTTCTGGACGCGGTGTGGCGGCTTTGCTGTAGAGGTGTGCGAGAATGGCGGCGATGTCTCCTCGGTTCTGTAGAGGCACGCGAGAGGTGACGCCTGGGAGGAGGACGAGCGAATGTGGCAGCGGGACAAGTGGGAGGGATTGCGTCCGTGCCATGGTGGATGCGGCGGCCGATGCGGGAGTGCGTTCAGTGGCTATAGGACTTGGCTATGGATATCGAGGATTACATGTGGTTGAAACAAAGGAGAAAACAGAAAGCGCCGCAGCAGCAGCAGCAGTAGATTGGTAGTGGCAATGCAAGAGAAAGTGATGATGAGAGACCAGAGATGGAGATGTCGTCTTTCACGTGTGTATCTACGAATCACTCCCCTCACGACGGCCGAGGCACCCGGCACCGGAGATGCTTCTCGAATCGCATCACGAGGACATTGCCATTCTGGTGTCCTATGAATGCGCATATCTCACATTGCCGGCTCGTCATTCGCATCGACAAGGTGGAGTCGACGAACATAAGCGGAGTTTTCAGATATGGCCCGTTGCTGCGAGTTGAGTATCGTGATGTATTCTAATCGGAAGTAGTCCCGACTCCCGATGATGGCATCCTGGAGTTTGTTAGACGCTCGTCTTGTCGTGACTTGTCATCTGAAGGCGTCTCGGACTGTGCTATCAAGACGTGGAATCGGCAGAGACTGTCTAGTCGGCAGCATGGCTTGGCGTTGGATGAACTGGAACGAGAGACGCGGTGGACGCCATCTGCGCATGGTAAAACACTGTTGATGTGCCATTGCTATCTGAACCCATTCTCACCACAGCACAGACATAGCAAACTACATGATCTCCGTGGCCGAAATATCCATGACCACAATCCGTGACCGAGACTTCTCAGACAAGACTTCGTCCGCACGACACATCGCCTTCCGCAGCGAAGGCGGCCACCTCCATCCACCGCCGGAACTCAGGCGCCAACTTTCGCGAGCATTTCGAGTCCTTGAAACCGCTCACGGCCGAGAATCCCAAAGTCTCGCCTCGAACTTCGGACCACGTGTCATGTGGACGAGAAAGTTGGGTATGCGAATCTAAGTATGAATGTCGAGGTGACTGGAAATCCGCCTGGGATTGTGAGGAAGAATTTTGGAATCCCGGAATTTATTAAGAGTCTTCAGGACGGGAAGTGGTGGTGTATGAGAAATGTTGGTATCAGAGGCTCAATGGGGGTTGACGATTGCTCGTTTTGCCTGTTTGGAGCTTTCGAATACGAGCCGAATGGTGCAGCTTTTGCGTGGCTGCCATCTTATACATCTGAGTGATTGACGTTCGTATGCTCTCGGCTGGATCTTCCTGCTAATATTGGCGTTTACTTCAGCTGCTGCACCGAACATTGTTTTCACAACGCTCATATCCGTCTGTCAGAGCAGAAGGACTTGAAAGATTTGATCTGCGGACGCTGGATTGCGTTTTGGCTGAGTCCTCTTCGACTTGTCGTCAGCTTTTTCGGATGCGCTCCCGCTGCTCAAAATTGATGCGAGCGATGGTCGGCGAATGGCCGCAAAGATGCCGGTGTTGGCTGTGCTTGTGTTTGACTTTGGGGGATCCATCTTGTGCCTCTGCGACTGCCGGTTACTGAGATGATGCTCTGAGATTGCGTCGCGATTCGTGTGAGAGTAGTGAGCGGTCAAGAGCTCCCAGCTGTCAGCCTGTAACGAGGCTGCTTGCTAGTTCTATCCTTGCTGCCCCGGTCTTCCTGTCAGCCGGTCCACTCAGCAAAGCCAAGAGGACGAGTGGAAGCAGGACCCAGAATTGAGCCCGCGACTTTCAATCTTAATCCAAGAAATGCCTAGTCGATGTCGAGCGCAGAAGATCTGGTGTAACAATGATTGTTGTTGAGCGCCTTTGCGATCCCCTGCGAAAGGCGGGCATTTCAAGTGCGAACTCTGCTTGAAGATTTCCGGAACGACTATTTGAGGGCTCAATGTCCGATGGTAGCGTGATAGTCTACTTGCTGATGAAGCACTACTGCTCTCGTACTCGCGTGCGGTCGAGCGGACAGCTGCCCGAGATGTCAGGAGTCAGAACTGGCTATTGTTGTGTTCCTGACTTCTCACGCGATAGCTCACGCGGGAGCTCATCAGCGATCGTTAGGTGCAGCGGCTGAGCGGTCCAAGGATAGAGCTCAAGGGTTCAAGGCTTGGGCTGAGACAGCGTGTCAAGGATGGAAGTTTGACTAAGTAGAATACCCCAGAATTCGGATCTCTCCAAACCCGGGGCAGCAGCGCGTGGCGCTCAGGAGAAGGTTGGCGAGTGCAGTAGCGTAGCCCACATCAATGCTAAAACTCAGCTTTGAAGAGGCACTGCCTTATTCGAGATGACGAGTCTGAACGATGATTTCTCCATGAATTGCAATGTTGTGGGCTCTGTGGAGAAGCATTTCGTGGTGCAAGGAAAATCGTAGCTTTGCCTCAGAGAAATCTGCGGTTGACCACGCTAAAAGCGGAGTTGACCAACGTCCGTATAGCCGAGTCTATATGTGACCGTGTATATGGTTAGCCGCAAATTAGCGCCTACGTATCTACTTTCCTACCAATCGACTAATTCTTTCCCTTCCCTTTCCTTCTACTATACGAATGCCCGCTTCTTAGACTATATAGATTACGAGCACCGAATAAAACTACTATCTAAAGCACCGACTAAAGCTATAGAGACTCTATTAACCTTTCTTCCCTATATATAGGAAGATTATAAATATGAATATTCTAATAAGCTTATCTCGTATACCGAGTCTATTAACGAGCGCGTATATATAAGCATATAGATATATATACCCTTTAGCTTACTAAGATATAGGCCTCTAATGTCTTTACGTTAGGAATACTTGCGGAAGAAGATCGCATCGCCTTAGAGGCTATAGAAGACAAACAGCTAGAAAGCAATATTATAGGCTTAGCTATAGCTAATAGTATGCCTATACTTTCTAATAAGACTTAGCTACTTCCTCGACCCGGGCCTACCCTTATTACAAATGCTATATATGCCCCGCTTTCTGTTAAGCATATCAAACATATTGCTACGATACTAGAATACCTAAGTAGTTATAACTATAGCTATATATATATCGTTCTACTTGCGGATTACTATAACTATACCGATCTTATCCTAGAGAACGTTATAAAGATTCCGGCCGTTCTTAAATATAGAGTATATATAGGCGTGTATATTGTTATATATATGCTAATATATATTAGATGCAATATAGGGTAAGGCAGCCCTATTCCCCGAAGGAAACTAAAGCGTCGTACTTTAATAGCGTATCCTATATTCGGGTACGGAAGAATTGTAGCGGTGTTAAGATATATTAATATACTTGCTTATATCTCCGGGAGGGCGCTACGTACTATCGCCTTACGGACGAGTACCTAAACTAGAGGGTTAATTCTATACCTCCGCTCGTAAGGATATTCGTACTAAGAGGAGAAGAGACGCAATACTAGGTAGAGAACTTATATACGTATATATATCCGTAGTTGGATAGTTTACCGAGTACTAACCTACGGGCATAGGCTTTAGTATATAGTACAAGCAAGATTCCGGTCGAGAAAAGCCTACGACGATTAACGCGAAGATTGTAGTTTAACGTACGAGGAGGCAGAGACGCCTATAAGTAATTAGTTATATATATAGGCATATCTATAGCTAACTATATAGACGCTAGCTAGTTATTACTAGTACTCACTCGTATATACTAACTACTATACATACCTACGACTATTATGCTTCCGCTAAGTTATTCTAAAAGAAGGGAAATAGTTAATCGATATACTTAAGGACTTCTTCTAAAATCTACTAGCAGGTCCGACTAACGTTTATACGGTTGTTAAGCCGACAAAGGTAGTTTATACGATATGCCGTAGGTACGTCTAGACCTATAGGCATAGATTAGCTAATACCGCGTAGAAGTCGATTACCTATAAGGGTAGGGTAAGCTCGTTACGCAAGAGTGTAAGGTTAAGTTCGATTTTATCGTCCCGCGCGATCCTATAAGGACGCCCTATATAATAATCGTATCTCGGGGCAAACATACGCATACACTACCCCCTCCGACGAAAGTCCCTACTCTTATCGAGGAAGAGCTAAAGGAATTGATTAAGAAGTGTATTTCGCCGGACCTAATAACGGGTATGTATATAGCTATACCTATAGACTTCCGCTTACGTAGTCCTTAGCCCGATTCTAGGTCTATCCGATGTTATAGCAGTTCCTTAATGAAAAAGGGGTACTATTACTTACTAAGCTCTATATTGCTTTAAATAATACTTCGCGCTTAACCGCGATAATAGTAAAGCTTAAGTATACGGAGTATAGTTACCTTCGCGATATTAACGTAGTAGAATAGGCATACAAATAGCAGAAACTTAACCCGAAGACTGTACGTCCTTATCTATAGCTATAGATGCTAATATACGCTAATTTAGTAGCAATACATCTAAGACGTATATATCTCCCCTGCAGGTATATAGATAGTAGTATACTTTTATAGGGAACAAGCAGAGATCTTTACGTCTCTCTAGTTATTCGACGTCGATATATCCTATAAACGTATCGCAGGATCTAATATAAACGAGGTTATCTTTGCGGTTAAGTTAGGTTAGAATAGAAAGCGTATATATAGGCTAACCTATAGCTATATACCTACTAACAAGATAGTCTTTACCTTGGCTCGGGTTATCTGTAACGAGAAGAATACTAATCGGATATATTATCTCGTATAGAAGCGCCTATTTACGACCTTAGCGGCTATCGTAGGTATAGGCAGATATAGGTAGGTATATATCTACGGGGATACGGACGGGTAGCACTATATCGCAGTCGATTAGCTCGGGTGCCAATATGCTAGTATCTATGCCCTAGCCTATGCCCGTACCTATACTAACCTATAGGCCTTAGTCTCTACCTATACGAAATCGACCCCCTCTATACGGCGGAGTATTACCTATAGTATATACTTATACTCTGTCGTATACACTTTATTAGGAACGTAGACAAGGTTATAAGCAAATAGCGTAGTAGGGTTACTACAAAAGAGCGAGAAGATATACTATCCCTTATCGACGCTCCGAGTAGGTAGGAGTACTATACGATTATCGGCATCCTCTAACGTACGTCTATATATATAGCTATAGACATTCGCTAATATATACAGGGTCCCGGAACAAAGATCTCTGTAACTAGGCGACGAACAAGAAAAACGATATTATTGCAGCCGCGCTTAACCCCGAGTGTACGCTTATAAATAAGGACATATACAGAAGCAGACGGGCGGATACAAATGCTAACGAACAGACGGGATATAAGTCATACTTATTCGGAACCGACCTACCTTTAATAATAGGTATTTCTAGAGCTACGACTATAGATATACGCGATGTCGATTAGTTCTAGGGTTAGACCGACTACCGCGTAAAGCATACGTTAGTAAATGTCTCTATCTAGTCTAGACACGAGAGGGCACTATAGAAGCAAGGTAAGAGCTACCTATTAGCAGATTTATGCCCGTACTAATAGCCGTAGTTGTAAAGAAGACTAGATATAAACAGGAAAAGGCTGTAAGGCTAGCGTACTAAGAGCAGGCCTCTAGCAATCTCTATAAGTATAGGAGTAACAGTAAGGATAAGCGTACTACTAGGGTTAATAATGCGTATCGCGCCGCTAGAGCTTAGGTTAGAACAATTCCTACCCGGAGGACCCTCCTAGAATAGGAAATACGTTTACAATTACAGGATATCGAGCCTAGCCTACCGCTATATCTACGACCGTTACAACGCCTAACCGGAAGTCTAAGCCCTACGCCCGCCCTACGACCGTTACAACGCCTAAGCCTACTACCCGGGATTCGCCTATATATAATCCCTATCCGGGATCCTAAACTAGAGGTTACTAGCCGGCGACGAAAGCGAGCGAGTACGGAAAGTATACCTCTACCTTTACGCGTTCCTACGCCTAGAGAAAGGGGAAACTAGAGATTAGTTACTAACACCGCTACATTAGGACCTAGCCGTATTGGAACGCCTATAGGTACGCCTATAGATATGTCTCGAGACGGGATTCAACTTTAAGATCAAACCCGAATTGTCCCTAGCTATAACTAGCCGATAATTAGACAGCTAATATAGCTACTAACAATGCCGCTAATACAGCTACTAATAGGACAGCTAATATAGCTACCGATAGGACAGCTAATACAGCTACCGATAGGACAGCTAATGCAGCTACCGATAGGACAGCTAATGTAGCTACCGATAGGATAGCTAATATAGCTACCGATAGGACAGCTAATATAGCTACCGATAGGACAGCTAATATAGCCACCGATGGGACAGCTAATGCAGCTACCGATAGGACAGCTAATGCAGCCCCTAATGGGACAGCTAATGCAGCTACCGATAGGATAGCTAATGCAGCTACCGATAGGACAGCCAATACAGCCCCTAATAGCTATACTAATGGCCGCGACAATGCCTTCCTTAATGCCTCCGGTTATATAACCTACCTCAATATATCCGCTAATACTAGCAGAGATCGCTAGTTTATAGGCGGAGTATCTACAGGCGCAGCTACGGATATACGACGAGATAGCTCGCTAGTTAAGAGAGGGTCGGAGATAGCTATATATATAGGTTGTATTAACATCTTTTTGGCATATATCACGTATATAGACATAGTCGAGCATATATGTATAGGCATAACTCGAGGGAGAGCCTTATCGTAAGCGTATAGGTATGTTCAAAGGGTAGATAAACTAGGCTAAAATTACCCTAATATTGAAATAATATTAAGCCTTTATTACTAAAAGGAAATACAGGCGTATGCCTAAAGCGTAAGGTATGCGCATACCTATACGCAGCCGTATACAGAATAGAGGTAGTAACTAGAATAATAGTAGTAGAGATAAGTAATATTTGTATTAATATATAACGAGAAAATTTAGAGAGAGAGCGATATCGTAATAACGTAAAATGTAATAGCTATAGAGTATTATTAATAAGTATAGATCTAAAAAAATAAAAAGATCTTTTTAGCTATATATATATAGGGCCTTCTACTATATAGGCAAACAAGTTAAACTATTTACTTTATATTACACTAGCGTAATAATCTTATACTAATATAAAATAATACTAAGCCTTTATTACTAAAACGGAAGAACAGACGCATATCTAGAGCGTGAGATATGTGCATACCTATGTAGTGTCTTATATAGAATAATACGTAAAGGGATAATAAAGTAGGACAAAACTAAGCTTTAACTATAATAATTATATTAGAGATAATATCTCTATTAATATATATATAACGAGAAAATTTAGAGAGAGAGCGATATTGTAATAACATAAAATATAATAGCTATAGAGTATTATTAATAAGTATAGATCTAAAAAAATAAAAAGATCTTTTTAGCTATATATATATAGGGTCTTCTACTATATAGGTAAACAAGTTAAACTATTTACTTTATATTACACTAGCGTAATAATCTTATACTAATATAAAATAATACTAAGCCTTTATTACTAAAACGGAAGAACAGACGCATATCTATAGCGTGAGATATGTGCATACCTATGTAGTGTCTTATATACAATAATACGTAAAGGGATAATAAAGTAGGATAAAACTAAGCTTTAACTATAATAATTATATTAGAGATATGTGCACTAATTAAATCGGGCATATAACGAGAAAATTTAGAGAGAGAGCGATATTGTAATAACATAAAATATAATAGCTATAGAGTATTATTAATAAGTATAAATCTAAAAAAATAAAAAGATCTTTTTAGCTATATATATATAGGGTCTTCTGCTGTATAGGTAAACAAGTTAAACTATTTACTTTATATTACACTAGCGTAATAATCTTATACTAATATAAAATAATACTAAGCCTTTATTACTAAAACGGGAGAAGGGGCGCATATCTATAGCGTGAGATATATGCATACCTATGTTGTGTCTCGTATAGAATAGGGAGTGCCTAATCGCTAGTGTATAGGTATGCGTAAAGGGATAATAAAGTAGGACAAAACTAAGCTTTAACTATAATAATTATATTACTAAAACGGAAGAACGGATGCATAGCTATAGCGTTGGCTTTGCGCATACCTAAAGGCATCTGTATGCTAAGAGAGGGGCAGTAACTAGAATAATAGTAGTAGAGATTATATTTCTATTAATATATATAACGAGAAAATTTAGAGGGAGAGAGATATAGTAACAACGCAAATTGTAATAGTATAGAGTATTATTAATAAGTATAAATCTAAAGAAAAATAAAAAGATCTTTTTAGCTATATATATATAGGGTCTTCTGCTGTATAGGTAAACAAGTTAAACTATTTACTTTATATTACACTAGCGTAATAATCTTATACTAATATAAAATAATACTAAGCCTTTATTACTAAAACGGGAGAAGGGGCGCATATCTATAGCGTGAGATATGTGCATACCTATATTGTGTCTCGCATAGAATAGGGAGTGCCTAATCGCTAGTGTATAGGTATGCGTAAAGGGATAATAAAGTAGGACAAAACTAAGCTTTAACTATAATAATTATATTACTAAAACGGAAGAACGGATGCATAGCTATAGCGTTGCCTTTGCGCATACCTAAAGGCATCTATATGCTAAGAGAGGGGCAGTAACTAGAATAATAGTAGTAGAGATTATATTTCTATTGATATATATAACGAGAAAATTTAGAGGGAGAGAGATATAGTAACAACGCAAATTGTAATAGTATAGAGTATTATTAATAAGTATAAATCTAAAGAAAAATAAAAAGATCTTTTTAGCTATATATATATAGGGTCTTCTGCTGTATAGGTAAACAAGTTAAACTATTTACTTTATATTACACTAGCGTAATAATCTTATACTAATATAAAATAATACTAAGCCTTTATTACTAAAACGGGAGAAGGGGCGCATATCTATAGCGTGAGATATATGCATACCTATGCTGTGTCTCGCATAGAATAGGGAGTGCCTAATCGCTAGTGTATAGGTATGCGTAAAGGGATAATAAAGTAGGACAAAACTAAGCTTTAACTATAATAATTATATTACTAAAACGGAGGAACGGATGCATAGCTACAGCGTTGCCTTTGCGTATACCCAAAGGCATCTGTATGCTAAGAGAGGGGCAGTAACTAGAATAATAGTAGTAGAGATTATATTTCT
>NW_006921540.1:2178267-2179264 GCF_000340215.1 Pseudocercospora fijiensis CIRAD86 | reverse complement strand
CAAGTTAAACTATTTACTTTATATTACACTAGCGTAATAGTCTTATACTAATATTAAATAATACTAAGCCTTTATTACTAAAACGGAGGAACGGATGCATAGCTACAGTGTTGCCTTTACGCATACCTAAAGACATTAGTATACTAGGAGAGGGGCAGTAACTAGAATAATAGTAGTAGAGATTATATTTCTATTAATATATATATAACGAGAAAATTTAGAGAGAGAGAGAGATAGTAACAACGCAAATTATAATAGTATAGAGTATTATTAATATATATAAATAGGAATTAATAAAAAATAGCATAGGGTATTCTACTATATAGGAATATAACTTAAACTATATACTTTGTATATTAAAGAAATAGCAAAGATACGCAGATCTAGAGCATTATTTATGCGTAGATATACGCGAGACATTAGCTAAATATATAGCGCTCCTTCTGTTCGTTCGGTAAAGGGGCTGACGCCCCGGCAATAGCCGTCCGCTAGGTAAGCAGAGTTATAGGCGTAGATATGTCTATAGTTATGCTAATATATCCTAGCTGCCTGCTATCGCGTCGTTCGAGAGGGTATCGAGTAAACAGAGCTATAGCTAGACGTATAAGTATAGCGATAGCCGTATATATAAAACTCCCGCTGCCCGCCGCTAGCTCGGTCGACGCTAGCTAAAGTACGTCTTAGCGATTAAAGAAGTTGCGGAAAATGGTATAACGTTAGCTATGCCTCTATATACGAGCTGTACTATAAGCAGTGGTATAAACTTCGCTATGCGTATAGGTCGGCGTATAGGTTTATACATAAATCACTATATACTAAACGCTATAGGATGTCAATCTATATACTCTTACCGCCGCTAAGCCAAACATTAGCTAGCGCAAAGCCAAATCAACGCGCGAGCTATAGCTATAACCGGTTGTATGCGTATAGCTATCTAATTCCCTAACGAATCCCTCTCCCTAGTGCGAGCCCTACGGTACTCTGTCTATACGCGTAG
>NW_006921540.1:2026514-2165661 GCF_000340215.1 Pseudocercospora fijiensis CIRAD86 | reverse complement strand
CTTACTCTTCCGATATCTCGTTCTCGCTACGGTCTCCCTATACTTAGCTTGCTTTACCCTTGCCCTTTAGGCTCTAAAGGTATCTTTATATACGCTTAGACGACGAAGGTATATCGCTAGAACCTAGAAAATTAATAAGCCTATAATCGTAAAGAGATATTCTATAACACTTCCTAGTAAGGATACGGACTATCCTAATTACGAATCTAACGATAACCGACTAGGACGGTTTAATAGAAGACTATTTAGTCTAGAGTATCAGAAGTATAAATATCTCTTTACATTTATAGGCTTATTAATTTTTCTAGGTCTTAGCGATATACCTTCGTCGCCCGAACGTATATAAAGATACCTTTAGAACTTAGAATAGAGTACGAGTAAAGTAAGCTAAGTATAGGAAGACCGTAGCGAGAACGAAATATCGGAAGAGGAATACTATATATAGTATATATAAGGGAAGGGGGTTACTCGGAAAACAGTACTACGAAATAAGAATACTTTAGGTAGATATAAGAAGGATAGAGTAGCTAAAAAGGTAGACAGACGAAGACTATTACGAAGAAAAGCTATTCTTCTATAAAAAAGGGTAAAAGGTAGGTTTAGACGATAAAAAAGCGGCGCCTTAGACCGGATACTATTACCCTTCGCGAGATCCGGCTATTCTAAGATAAAAGGTAGACCGAGCTTTTAATCTCTATAACTCCCTTCTAGCGACTCGTCTAAGTAATTATATTAGATTTTAAGTCTAGTATATAATTTACGGCTATAGCGATTAGTAATCTCTCGAAAGCTACGAAGGTATCCGGGGTTTCGTTAGTTATACTTTATCCCGTAGTCGCGGGGATTTCAACTATATATAGAATCGCACTTTCTTAGTAGGCTATACGTAAACCTCGATATAATCGTATATTCTAGTCCTATTCGGATATCTAGGTAGGTATAGTAAGGAACCGCGAGTCTAAATATTATATATATAGCCTTATCCGAGTATATTATAGCTATAGACTTTACTACCGCCGTTTTCTTATATAATCCTTAGCAAGCTAGTCTACCTTATTCTAAGGCGCGTATTCTTCGTATTCTTTCTTTCTAGTATACAAAGAGTATAGAAAACTCGGTATAGGGCGTAAAAAGGGCGAAAATATAAAGAGGGTACATACTAAGCGGTTAACTAAGGTAGAGAGGGCGGAGAGGGTAGTAGATTACATAATAGATATATAGGCCGATATATAAAGTAATCGATTATATAGTAGACTAGAGTTTTGCTAAGAGGCCGGATTAAGGTCCTTAGTCGCAATTTACTAGCCACTAATATAGCGGAAATCTACTGTTTCTCATCTCTTATCGCACTTATATCCAGTTTCCTATTATATTTACTCTATAATAGTGCTATCGTCGACTTTTACGTATAGCCTACTAAGAAAGTGCGACTTTACGTATAGTTCAAATCCCCGAACGTAGGCGAGGGGTAAAGTAGACTAACGCAACCCTAGATATTTCTTATAACCGAGTTTAAGCTTTCTAACCTCCTTACTATCTATACGAAGCGGGTTGCTCTTTAATATAAAAATATATAGCTTCTAGCTAAAATTCGGCGTCGGTTTATAGCGGATTAATTAGGATTTGTATTTAGCCGCTACATTAACCTAGGACGAGGCACACTTTCGCATCCTTTTACTAGCTATATATACCGGCTATACTCCTAGTTTTATTCCCGCGTTATACCTAGATATAAGGTACGAAGTAGAAACCTAGCGCCTTATGTTTACTCGATTATTACGGAGACGAGCTATATTTAGACTAGTTTCTTGCTATATCCCGGCTTGCCTTAATAGTATTCGTAGTTTAACTATACTAAGAAGTAGAAGTATATATAACTAAAGAAGGGGAGAGATCGTTATACGATCTAGGTATTATCGCTTACCGCTACTCGTATAGCTAGGATAACTAGGGAGGAGATCGATAGCACAAGTTAGTAGAGTCTAGCGACGACTCTACCTACGAGTCTAACGAAGAAGAACGTATAGCCCGTATAAGAGATTCTAAGATATATAGAAGCCTCGTCCTAAGATACTACCTCTACCTCCCTACTATACTTACCCGGTCGTATATAATATAGTCTTATAAGCGAAGTACGAGATAATATAGGCTTATAGTCGTTTAGAGTAACGTACTATATAAATAACTAGGCGTACTACTATTATTTACTAACGACCTATATCCTAGGATGCTCTTCTCGTATATTTTATATACTTTTTTAATATCTTACTTATAAGCGCTCCGCGACAACCGAGCAGACATAAGGTACAGGGGTTCTACTCGGTACCTTAGCCTTCGAGATAGGGGGGAGTTAAATCTAGAGGCATAGTCGGCACTCGGAGCCGGTATATAGAGACGGTAGTAGGCCTATTCCTACTAAATAGCTAACTTATTTAGTATAGCCTACCGTAGTATAGATATTTATTATATTTCCTAGTAATAGAGTTAGGTTACTTATAAGATTACTGTAGCTAGTACCTCTAGCCGGGTCTTTATACTAGATAGTTAGACTATATATAGTAGTATTATTACTATTAAAGTAGTAACTGCGGAAGATATCTAGGTAGAATTTCCTACTAAATTTTACTACCTCTTTTGGAACTATACTAATACTATTTTAGCTATTGTCCTTATAGCTATCTACGTGAATCGCGTTACGACTATAGGTAAGGATTTTAAAGCCCTAGATTAGATTCTTAAGGGTTAGAATATCTAAATTCGAGATAGTAGTAGGTAGGATAGATATTCTAGTAGGATAGATATTCTTAGTATCCTCTATAAGCGTTTCTATATACAAAATATGCCGCTATTATACGGCGCTATATAGCGCGCGATAAATACTCTCTAAGTATATATATAGTATATTATGCTTTATTAGACGTCCGAAATAAAAGTCTTCGAAAATTCTATTAGTACTAGTCTTAAAAAGGGCTTGCTTTAAGTTACGTATATATTCCTATACTTGTTAGAAACCGACTAATTCTATAGTTCTAACCTGCTACTCGTATAGTTGCTTAGCAAACTAACTTAAACTAACCTAGAATTTTGGCTTAGTAAACTAAACCAAACTAACCCGACCTACTACAGGGTATAGCAATGCTAGTACGCTAACCTGCGATAGTATATAATACTATCTTGGGCCGACTATAGTAAACGTTTATAGTACTGCTTAGGGTTGCCTAGTTAGCGGTAGCTGAATATTTTGGTTATAGTAAAACGTGCTTCTCTAGATACTATCGATATGCTACTCGTCTACGCCGCGGACTATAGTAATAGCACGAGCCTTACTAGCGTCCTAGTCTAATATACTACAATTCGGAAATATAATATAGTCGGCGACCTTAGTATTAGCTAGAATTAGATCGTATAGCAGGTATACAAACTAGTCTTCTAGATATATACGATCGAGTAGCAAATCCTTGTTATTAAACTAACCTATAAAATCGAAATAGGCACTAGTAGTAGTGCGATTGCTACCGACTTTAAAGTAGTAGATATAAGTACTATTACCCTTCCCGGCCTACTAGTATAGAAAGCCGATTATCTCTAGGTTATAGCCTATACTGTCCTATTTAGTATAGGCGAGCGGGTAGGTAATACCTAGCTAAAGCACCTATATCTATACGATTAGCTATATATCTAGCTTGCTACGTTAAAAGTATAGCATAGTATTAGAGCAATTCGATACTAGTTAGAAACATACCTCGCCGACCTTAGTATACTAAACTAAAAAAGCGGGTTACTAGTAGATCCGTAGACTATACCCGATAGAATAGCACTATTAGCCGGAAAGCGGGTAAGTAGCGTATTATCTCCCGAGTAATACGAGACCCGATACTAGGCTACGCTAGAGATTAAGATATAGTTTAATATTAGTTAGTCGGTATATAGGCCTATACGGTAGTATATATATATATATATATATATAAAAATTAAAATAGGGTAGTATTAAACTAGAGTACTACTACTTCTATACGTTTGTGTGATTCAATATGTATAACGTATTCGATAGAACAGTATATAGGCCTTAGGGCATTATAAGATACGTACTAGCGCTAGTATATAGCTGACTTAAAAAGAATACCTAAACCTACTTTTTAAAGACTATACCTTTATTCTATTAACAGTAGGGGATAATAACGCCCTACTGCTATAGCTAAAGACTAGAGAATAGGTATAGTACTAGTAGTAGCATCTGTCCTATATAAAAAACCAGCCTACTAGTAACGCTATAGTATAATATCGATCGGTATCTCTATGTCTTTTAGACTAAAACTAGCAGTTATAAAATTCTAGGTATCTATACTAAAAAGGACCTACCCGCTATATACTAGTTTTAATTATTTTGATCTAGGTAACTTTACTAATATGGCCCCTATTATTTCAAACTTTCTATACTAATTCGTCTAAACTGTAGCTTCTACTACCTATAAATCCTAGTATATATATAATTATTGTTAGTTTCTAGCTGTTAGTACTTATTAGTACTAGTATAGCTTATATTATTCTTAGGATATAACCGCTAGCCTTTCGTTATCCCCCTTGTTTTTTAGTTAAGCTACCTTTGTTAGACTCTAGAAGCCTCGAAAGCAGTTACGATATTGTAAAGGGCGACCTATAGCTATAGCACGGCGCATACAGGAAGTTACGAGTGCGGAGAAGATTTAGCTATAGTTTTCAAGTCTAACTACAGCCGGGGCTTTCAACTAGTGGCTAGTTCTATACTTATACACGTGCCTATATAGGCAATGATTATCCTATGTTTATCCTATGCCCGTACCTATGCCTATATCTATGCCCTTATCCTATAAGGATAACGACGTTATAGTTCTTAGTATAGTTGCAGGTATCGGCACTAAGGTTGTAGTCTGTTATAGGCGTTAGTATAGGCATTGCTATAGCTAAAGCTCTAGACTTACTCTTCTTAGCCTTCTTAGCCTAGCAACCTAGGCAAGGCACTATAGCCTCGGGGAACTCGGTACGGAACTCGCGGTTAGCCTTAGTTAGATCAATCTGTATAGGCGTTAGTATAGGCAAAGGTATATACGTAACTATTTATACCTTGCTATGCTTGCCGCGCCGGACGACGAAGGGCCTATTTAAGTTAGTATATAACTAGCGGCATAGGCATAGATCGGTATATACACCTCGCTATTACTCTTAGACTTAGACTTAGACTTAGTCTCTAAGTCTTCGATTGTCTCGGTAGATTTGGCCGGTGCTTTGCCCTTAGCTTTGCCCTTGCTTAGTATATCTAGGGCGTCGGGGCTGTATACGGATTAGTATAGGCAAAGGTAAGGGTAAAGATATAGCTATACTTAACCTCGTACAGATCCTAGGCATTGTCGAAGAAATCTAAGGGATATATTAGTAAAAAGCTTTGCCTATAGAGCTGCCTAAACCTACTAATGCACTTTTTTGTCTTAGTCTTAGGCGTATACCGACTACTACGGTCCTTCTCCTTAGGCTACTCGACTTTTCCCTTATACTATATATACGTTAGTATAGGCAAAGCTCTAGGCAGGGAGCTACGTACACTATAGATAATATATATAGCGAGAGCCGAAGTGTCGCGGCAGATAGTCTATAAGGTATTAGCTTTAGGTATGCGTATAGGCAAAGACAGAGTTATATACTATAGAAGCCCTTCTCTTCGTATAACTCCTTTAGTGTCTCTTCGTCTTCGTCTTTTCTATTATAGTGTTAGCAATAACTAGTAATATAGGCATAATACTGTATATACCTATCGCGATTCTTCTAGGTAGCTAGGAAGCGACCGAAGTTCTTAGATCCTACCGGCATACGACAAGTTACCTTACCTATATAGGTGCGTACGGCCTCCTAGTTAGTCTTTAGGCAGATCTATAGGCATTAGTTTAGCCTATTATATAGGCAGAAGAGAGATTATATACTACGATTTCTATCTTAGGCATATTAAATAACTCGCCCTATAAGAGGCGCTTCTTATATTTGCGGTAGGAGCTCTATATAGGTATAAGTATAGGCAGATATATGCCCTAGTCTCTATACTTATAGATTGCTCTAGTAGGGTATTATTCTAGGCAACGGTCTTAATATCTTGCGGCATATTAGGAGGTATATATAGAGCTATAGGCTTAGGTATAGTAGTATAGGGGAACTCGGTTAGCTGCGACATCGAAGTCGCCTTATTAGCTCGTCGCGTATGTATATAGGTATATATAAAGGAATAGGGATAGGGGCTAGGGGTAGATATATACTAGTAGTATATTATAGAAAGAAAGGAAGAGAGTATACGCGCAAAGATGCGCGTATAGATATCGCGTAACGCTTAGCGTAATAGAAGATCCTAGCGTAATGAAACTTTCGCGTGCGGGACGCACCCGCTTTAGCGTCTACGGATCCCCACATCGATGGTCAACTCCGCGTTTAGCGTGGTCAAGCGCACTTGTCTCACGCTTTGCCTTACCGGTAATCGGCTTGCGTGTCCCAATCTACATGTGGTCCTTGCAACGGTACATCGAAGATCGTGCAAGGGAGCTGTCAGTACCGACCGAAAGGTGTGGCGCGAGCTATATTGGCCGAGAAATTGTGCACGGGAGTGTAGATCTCTTTGGCATCTTTAATGCGGTCTTGGGATCTGGCCGAAGAGAGTAGCATTGAATGCCAGCCGTGCTATAACGCTCGACACTGCAGAGCTTGCGAGCGCGTGCTCAAAGATCGCTCTGGGTACAGGCCGAAAGGCCAGCATCGGAAGGGCCTAGTAACAAGGCGGCTCATGCCCAATCTGTTGAACATTGAGCATAAGTCCTTCGGCATGCAGAAGGTGCGGCATTTGTATGTCCTGGAGCCCTCGTGGATGAAAGATTCATATCTTGTGCTTTGACATAGTTCTGATGCTCCGCCTAGCAGTAAACGATATTCTATGCGGCTTGTTCAATCCTGCTTCTGAAGTCCAAGGGTGCGTGAATGAAAAGTCTTCGAAGCCTCGCTCTTCCCATTAAAAGCGTGACATGATGACATCGGGGACGAAAATTGGACAATGCGAAATGCGATGTCCATGATTGTGAGCATTTTGCTCAACTGGTGTCGCAGGTGGAGTTGCTTTGTCCACCTTAATGGCCGTCCATTAAGGTGGATCAACCCCGGTGCTGCTTCTTAAATTCCCAGACTGTCTTCGCGCTGCTCTACTTTCCAAAACTGCCCAAGAGTGAAGATGACCTCCCAAGGACCGAAGAGCCCAGCGGCCGGACATGCGCGCTTGTGAGTTTGCAAAATCTTCAATGCAACGGTTGTGTGAAGCACATGCAATGCGACTAAACTTCCGGAGCAGCGAATGCAGCGGACGATAGGATCTCTGGGAGTGCGAGCAGATGGGACAGATATCCCGATCCTGTTGTCCGTGGACGCAAGGAAGCCATACCAGTCCCGAACATCGGCACACGCGAAGTTCAACCAAACGCCGACGTTAAGAAACACCCATGAGCCTGAAAAGTAGCATCCACGCAAGCGAGTGGGCCGATTCGATGTCGGGTCAAAGCTTCAAGGACAGAGCCGGAAGTTTGTGGCGACCAGGAACCAAGGGAACCACAAGAACTATACCAGGTTGGGCAGTAAGCTCCGAGGCCTTCCTTTCTTCACGGCATTCGTGAACAAGCTGTCGCAGACGCCATACACACCTGATCTCGCAACCGGTCGTCCGACGAGCAATGAGAGCCAGAACATCGGCGGAACTGCGGCCTTCATGGAGTCATGAAGTATACGTACGCTCGATCCGGGATCGATCCAACCCGTAAGTCCCGTAACCAAGCTTGAGCACTGCATCGTGAGAGCTTCCCCCGCAGAAATAGTGATTCCTACGTTAGTCTTTGCTCATTTCTGGGGTATAGTTCAGACTACAGTCTACAGCTGGACGCCGCGAAGCCGCGTAGCGCGTTGGATCCAATGTCATACATGCATCAATTGGCCCTGCTTCCGCGGTTGCAAGAAAGGCTAGTAAGGTCCAACAGGTTTACGAATCCACCAGGCTCCAGATCTGCGCCAGAGCTTTGCGAACGCACTTTGCAAAGATCTAGGCAGCTTAGAGTAAGGCTGCTGTGCAGGGAGCTCGTGCATGTAGGATGCTTGGACTCTTGGTGCAGTCATGATCCCCGTCAAGACTCATGCCACATCCATGGAGGCAGGTGGGTTGAATGGATTGAGCAATGCATAGACCATCTGTCCGATCAGCATTGGATTCAGCGCCCCTCCTTTCGAACGAACGAGACGGTGTGGGGCGCAAAGATGTATCGACGTGTCCTGGGCCGATGATAAGTACCAGAAGTTGGCACTGCTGTTCAGCTCCTTTCTCCTCATCAGTCGACCGCTTTCGCTACTCAGAGCAGATTAGTTTCACGAAAATCAAACATCCTTATCCATAACTGTTACTCTCCAACGCTTCCAGCATGGCTCAAATCCCGCAGATGCAATGGGCGCAGGTCATCCAGAAGACCGGTGGACCAGTTGAATACAAGCAGATTCCAGTGCAGCAGCCAGGTCCAGACGAGGTTCTCGTCAACATCAAGTTTTCTGGCGTGTGTCACACGGACCTTCACGCTGTGAACGGAGACTGGCCACTTCCAACAAAGCTCCCGCTAGTCGGTGGCCACGAAGGTGCTGGTGTTGTCGTTGCTAAGGGTGACTTGGTCCAGGACATCGAGATGTAAGCAACCTGAGATTGCTTGGCGGGAAACAATAGCTGACAGCAAGCAGTGGTGACCATGCAGGTGTTAAGTGGATCAACGGATCTTGCTTGGCTTGCGATTTCTGCCAGCAGTCTGACGAGCCACTTTGCTCCAAGGCCCTTCTTTCTGGCTACACTGTCGATGGCTCCTTCCAGCAATACTGCATTGCCAAAGCAGCCCACGTGGCTCGCATCCCCAAGGAATGCCCACTTGATGCCATTTCACCAGTGCTGTGCGCAGGTATCACCGTCTACAAAGGTTTGAAGGAGTCTGGCGTCAGGCCAGGACAGACTGTCGCCATTGTCGGTGCAGGTGGTGGACTCGGATCTCTCGCGCAACAGTACGCAAAGGCTATGGGTCTCCATGTCATCGCCATCGATAGTGGCGAGGAGAAGAGGAAGATGTCGCTCGAGCAATTGGGAGCGTCTGCTTTCGTCGACTTCGCCACCAGCCAGAATCTCGTCAAGGATGTGCAAGCGGCGACTGAGGACGGGCTTGGCCCACACGCCGTCATCCTCGTGGCTGTGAACGAGAAGCCATTCCAGCAGGCAGCAGAGGTGAGTCAAGACATGTTGCTGATGGTGTAGACGACTGCTGACTGACATGCTCCAGTACGTACGCCCACGTGGTACCGTCATCTGCATTGGGCTGCCCGCCGGCGCCTACCTCCGCGCTCCAGTGTTCGAGTCTGTCATCAAGATGGTGACGATCCGCGGCTCATACGTCGGCAACCGCAAGGACTCATCTGAGGCCATCGACTTCTTCCGTCGCGGTCTCATCAAGGCTCCATTCAAGGTGGTCGGCCTTTCGGAGCTTCAGAAGGTGTATGATCTGATGCACAAGGGCCAAATCGCGGGACGATATGTCCTGGACACTTCCAGGTAAACAATAGCGGGTCCAGCGTAATAGTAATTCTTGTACATAGTCGTGATGAATGAAAGTTTTGTTTGGTGTGCAAGCTTTCTTCCGAAGAACTTCTTCAGCCAACCACAGATCGCCAAGACGGCAGGGTTAGCGCTCGGTTAGCGGCTGTTTCATATTTAACGTTTGGTGGATGGCACTTCAGCAGGGCAGGTGCTTCACGAGTCACGACGTCTGCTTAGGAGTAGGCAAAAGCTTTGTCGCGTTGGTGAAACGGGGCCAAATGATGGACTGCATGGTGAAACTCGGCGTCCAGAAGAAGAGTAGGCGACGCGCAGCAGGATCTGGCGGATGGGGAGGGGGGACTGGAGACTGGATGCAGCAGGAGACGAAGGAGACGAAGGGGGCAGCACGCGCGGCTGTGGTCACGGTCGCTGCTTCAGTGCGCGGGCAGACCAGTCAACATGGCCAGCATCAGAGGCTTCGCGATTGCTTGTGACAGTAGTGAGGCGTGGCGTGTGTTGTACTGAACGACATCCGTTGGCAGGAGCGACTGTATGGCGTTGCGTAGTGCATTCGCTACAAGATGCAGGTGTTACAGATGCAGGTGTTGCAGATGCAGGTGCAGATGCAGATGCTCTTGCCGATCTGGAGGTGTCGACTTCATTTGTCGGCAATGTCTTTCCCACGCCCACGCCCACGCCCACACCCACACCCTCACCCTCACTCCAACTCACTCACCCTCACCCTCACCCTCACCCTCACCCTCACCCCCACCCTCACACACTCTTCTTCGCTTCTTCCCTTCACTCGTGCCCGGCTGCATTCGACAGACCCCTCGTGTCATTCTTTCGCGACCGTCTGTCCTTCATTCTCTTCTTCACAAGGTCTTTGACAGACCACACACTCTTTTTCCAAAGCTCGCGCACGCCGCATCACACACGGTTCATCGAAACCCATACCTTCATTTTCAACGATCGCCAAGAACAACACCATGAAGCTCTCGCTCCTTAGCACACTCGCTCTGACGGGCGCTGCGCTGGCCGCGCCGGCACCGCACGCAAAGTCACTGGTCAAGCGATCATTCAAGGTACCTATCCACCCTCGGAACTGTACGCGCTCTCACTAAGCATTTCCAGGCACCAGCGCCAGGTCGCACCGTCAAGAACCCACTTGACGACATCAATCGCACTCGCCGCAAGTGGGGTTGGTCCATCATCGTGGTTGAGAATCAATCGAGCTATCAGTCCGACGACACCCTTTCAAGCTCCGCCGCTGCTCCGGTCGTGGTGACCACCACCTACACTGTAGCACCTAGTAAGTAGCGATAGACACCCTATCCTCACGCACTGTGTTGACACGACTCAGGCGGCGCTCCCTTATCCACTGGCTCTCCAACCGCTGCCAATGGCACCAACGGCACCACTCCTACCTATGGTACCACCACATCAACCACTGCCTACCCATCGCCTTCTCCTAGCGGTGGCAACGAAGACGGCGAAGCTGTCACCACCCCAGAGGAGAACGAGAGCCAGTATTTGACCCCTGTGCACGTTGGTGGCCAGCTCATGAACCTCAACTTCGATACTGGCTCAGCAGATCTGCAAGAGACCCTCCATCAGAATTGCCATTTCCGCTTGCTGACTATATTCCAGCTGGCTCTTCTCCACCAAGCTTCCCAGCTCCCAAATCCAAGGTCAATCCGTCTTCAATCCTGGGAAGAGTTCCACTTTCCAGGAGTACAAGGGCGCTAGCTGGAACATCACTTACGGAGATGGCAGTGGCGCTAGTGGCATAGTCGGATTCGACGTCGTCGATATTGGCGGCTCTACAGTCCAGAAGCAATGTGTTGAGCTGGCATCGTACGTCTCGCAAGCCATGGTGTCCGACCCCAACAGTGATGGTCTTCTGGGACTTGCCTTCTCCAACATCAATACTGTCGAGCCTATGCAGCAGAAGACCTTCTTCGAGAACGTCATGGACGACCTGTCCTCGCCCCTCTTTACAGCAGATCTCGAAGAGACGAACGGCAGGGGTACATATGAGTTTGGCAAGATCGATCAATCGAAGTACAGCGGCCACATTCATTACACCCCCGTTGACAACTCCGATGGTTTTTGGTCTCTCTCCATCCCAAGCTACAAGATTGGCAACAACTCGTCATCATCCATCAAGTGCCAGGAGTGCTACCCCGTCATCGCCGACACCGGTACCTCGCTTCTCTACCTCGAGGAGTCTATCGTGAGGGCCTACTACAACCAGATCGAAGGCGTCGACCAGGAAGACGGTCTGATCGCGGCTCCTTGCGACACAGCCATGCCGGATCTTGGCATCCAGATCGGCGACCATTGGTACGCGACGATCAAGGGCGGCGACATGTTTTACATGCAGTCCCCTTACGCAGGTCGCGAACACATGTGCTGGGGAGGTCTCCAGCCTAGTGAAGCTCCCAACATAGCCATCTTAGGCGATGTGTTCTTGAAGCAGTTCTTCGCCGTCTTCGACGGTGGCAACATGCGTTTTGGCGTCGCCGAGAAGGACTGAGGGCACAGAACAAGAACAAGGATACCCACATTCACAGCATCAATGCTCTCCTTCTTGATGAAGTGAGCATGTACATAGATACGACGTAATGGCTCATCAAACCTCGCCAGCTGCGAGGAACGTATGACTGAACGGCATTAGCGGCATTGGGAAGGTGCGATTGAGAATTGAAATTCAATCCCAGGATATTTTTCAATTCATGTCCCACTTCTCCCATCGTGACGTCCATGATACACCCCGCCGTACCTGTAACAGTACCGTCTCGTCTTGCTAGATGAAGTAGGAATAAGCTCTTCCGCAAGGGCTCCTTGCCAGTGCTACACAGACCCTGGTCCAGGTTCCTCAGATCTAGAAAGCTTATCGTAGCATGTCAACCCCAAGGCCTTATCGTCAGCATAAATCTATCCTGAAAAGCGTGGTCCTGCGCAGCATTCCTGCGTCGCGTCAGCCCGGCAGAGCGCTCCTTATCCGAAGGCTCTCACGCTTCGCGGAATTCCGTCCGGAATACTGAGAGAGCCGACGGCCTTTTCTTCAGCGCCTGAGGCACTGATCATCTACGACAAATTACAACCCTGACACCTGTTTTCTTTGCACTTTTTCAAGTTGCCAACAGCACAACATCTAGAATTGCCGGTACACCCGTCTCGTGAATCTCTGACGCTGATAAAGTTCAGCGTCGTCTCTTATAATCTTCGAGCTCAAGGATTTCCTCAAACGGATTGCCATTGGCCATGGAACTCCGTTCTCTAACCTTTTTTTTCCTTTTCGAGCTGGGATTCATATCTGCGAAACTCAGGATTCGTTGTCCTGGAGTACCTCTACTCTTGATTGGAGTGCTTGTAACACTCTTGCAAACTTATGTGCGGCCTCATGCAGGCGTTACTAACCGTTGGACAGCATAGTGCTCTGATGGCGATCTTATTCGCATCTGTGGTCCTCGGAGAGAAGTCCATCTTCGTTAATGATACCGCCTGCGCCATATGTGACGATAGCACCTTTTCTTTTCTGAACGATATGTTGCTGCATATGTGAAGCTGGGTCACTTGACATCGCTTGACGGCGAGTGGCTACATGTACGTTGATTCCCGAGTCCATTGAGGATCAAGAAAACTTTTGGGCGAGTCCGGACTTCGCCAGAAGGACTGGGAGGGAATTTCCCATTTGAATCATTTCCAATCCAGGCAGCTGCACTATGTTTTCCGCTCTATATACAGCTTCTGCACTATCCATTTCCCCAGACGCACACTGCGTTCATCAAGCAGTACTGTGGTGAGGTGTGCAAAGGCGAAGTTCATTGGCAGAACAAAAATCTGCGCGAGCAAAAATCTCGTGCTCAGGCCATGGATGCCGAAATCCGGGACTTCCAGCTTGTGGTCAATCCAAAGATTGATCTCTGCAACTCGCACATTTCCAAATAGGCGATAAACGCGGTCGCTCAGGGTCCAAAGCAGCGGTCCATGAACGAGATATAGCGAAAAGCTCAGCCATCCTAAGTAGTGGATGGGTCGTGTCGTTAAGAAGCGCTGCAGCCATCTGATCTTGAGGACTCCGAAAACCAAGAATATCGCGCCCCAACTGTGCCACCATCGCCAGTACTCATGCTCGTAGTAATTCTTTGGGATGAGGTATGTCAAAGTTCGGTAGCCTGGAGTCTGGGCTGAGACTTCCATTGAAGCAGGTTCGCTAAGTACGTAAAGACCCCAGATCAATACGAGATGGTGAAATGCTTGAATACCGGGCGGATACTGCTTGATTTGTGAGAGTCCATCGAAGCCCTCCACTTCATTGAGTGCTAGAAGCATGCCACCTACGAAACAGGCTGCTGCCCACTGATAAGTAGTAAGGAAGAAGACGAAAGCAGTAACGAACAGAACTGCCCTTGCCATGAGGGCCCGTTGTCCCATGCGTGCAGAAAAGGTGACTGCCAGACCGAGTCCTCCGAAAACGACCATGGAGCCAATCCATTCGATAGGCATCGTGTAGGCCGGCGGATTGTACACGTACCAGGCTGTCAGGACTCCATGCGGCTGGAAAGGGTTCATTAACCACAAACTCTGCGACACCCATCTCCACAACTCGGCGAAGAAGCTGTCTTCGGGGGCAGGCCACGCCATGACAGGAGCAAGACCGAATGGCAGATGCCAGCATATCGCAGTCATAAGACTGACGCCTAACACAGGAACAAACAGTCTGAACGGTCGACGAATGAATGACGACACTAGACTGCCGTATTGTGATGCCGTGTCCATATGAGACGCCGTGGAGGACAGCTTTCGAAGCATGGATATCGAAAGGACGTAGCCAGACAAGACGAAGAACGTGTGAACAGCTGCATTTCCGCCGGTCCAGATGAGACGGACGAAAGGCAATTGAGCGAAGAAGTAGTTCGGTGCTGCAATCTCTGCTGTCGCACGGGCGGCTTGCGCTCTTGGAATCACCGGGTCGCTCCCGAAGCCATTGATAATGTCGTCCTCAGGTCCGTAGAACCAGGAGATGTGGTGGTAGATGTATACCAGTAATGAAGCGATGCCACGCAGTCCATCCAGATATGCTTGACGATGGTCTTGCTTGGGTTGCTTCGTTGTGATCGTTGCCGCTCCGTCCCCGGGAAAATCTAGCAATCGAGCAGATTGCTCTGCAGGATCTCCGGGAATATGGTGCAGTGGCAGACCATCATCGTGGTCGTTTTCGAGAGCTGTGGTCATCGCCGAAGCATGCTGTCATTTGTACAGAAGCGAGGCGTCGAGAGAAGGAAGAGGTGGCCATCTGATTTGCCTCGGTACGGCGCTCACGCTTGATGAATGGCGTAGCGAGCGACGGCGCCAACTCTAATTCCGTCGTCGTTTTTTTGGCAAACAGTATAATACCTAAAGCGCTAGCAGTACGCCACGCCGGCAAGTTCCTGCCGCGGCGGAGTCGGTAAGACCTAGTCGTCCGCTCCGTAGTATACGTAACTATAGAAAACGTAATCTCGTCGTCGCCGCGTATTACTATTACTAGGTCGACGCTAGTAGTAGTAAGAATAGTAGTAGTAGTAGTGCGATTTCCGCTAGCATACTAAATGTCGATAGCAAGAGCGCGTTAATAGCTAATTTAGTAAGGTTTCTACTATTTTAACTACCTCGTACGCTCTACCGATAGATACTAATAGTATTACTAAAAATAAAGCTAAAGTTTATTAGCAAAATAGCGGTATAGCTAAATCCGAGGTATTGTTTATATTGCAGTAGAAATACGTATAGAAGTATTAATTATAGACTATAGACTTAATAGATCTATATAGTAGGCGCGTTTATCGATACCCTAATAGTATATAATGCCGTAGTTGTCGTAGAATAAGCCTATAGGCAGAGGTGCGAGCTAGCACTACTACTACTATTAGTTAGAGGGCGGCGCAATACTATATAGAATACTAGGCGCGATTTAAGTCGCGTTTCTATATAAATTTATATAGACATTCGCGTTAACTAGCGCTAGTAGCGTTCGCTAAGGTATTATCGCGTTCTTAGTCGCAATCTTAGGCTCTTACCTCGCGTTCTTACTCTTCCTCTTACTACTACCCTACGCCTTCTGCTTATTCTTACTCTTACCGACTATTATATCTACGATAGTCGCGTTTATAGTAATATTTTAGTAGATAACTAGACGGTAGAAGGACGATAGTATCTCTAGAGGTATTAGCAATTGCGATAGCGTAGGATTCGCGCGCGCGGTAAGGTTAATCTTAGCGCTAGTCGTAGTATTGTTATAGTCGTCTACTAATAGTAATAAGGCGCGTTATCTTAACTCGCCGCTAATATTACGGACGAGACTAATAAAGTTGTTAATAACGTAGTCGCGACGAGGGCTCTCGAGCGGCTTACCTTTAGTTATTAGTCGCTTTTTAATCTTATATAGCAGTTGTCGTATATTATCGTAAAGCTTACGGAATTAAAGCCGATAAGTAGGTATAGTCGTACGGTCGCAATTTAAGGGCGCTATTAGCGTACGGAGGTTATTATAATAGTCGAGTCTACCGTCGTTAAATATAGCTATCTAGCGGTCGTAATAATAGGTCTTAATTAGCCTGTATTCTATTGCTTTGTAAGCCGACTAAATATAGCGACAAAGGACGTCGTTTTAACGATAGAACTTGCACTCGTAGGTTAGGTCGTTAGATATAGGCTTCTGTTTATAATATACCTCTAGATCTTCGGCGTAGTTAATCTTAGCGCTAATTGCCTACTAAAGCTTCTACGGAAGTCGTAGAAAGAAGTATACTATCTCGTTACTATCGGTTGTCCGCGGATAGACCTTCGTACGCGCCGCGAAGGTATTATTATCGGCTCGAAGGTCGTATTTAGCTAACTTCTTAATTACTCGTATTGCCGTACCTTTAAGTATATAATCGCGCTTTATAATAGCCTTAAACTCGCTATATTTAAGCACTAAATGCTAGCCTTCGAGCTAGTTAGTATTTAATATCTATTCGACGACTATAGGCGCTCTAGAAATAGCGTAACGATAGTACTTACAAATAAGCGCTATATTGTCTTTAAGCTCGACCTGCAAATAGCAGAGGTCTAATTAATAGTTATCGTCGTTACTCTCTAGTACAAGGGTGCTATCTTTACGCTTAGCGCGTAGAAGACTCGCTCTTACTAAATTAAGTAACTCGAGAGCACCTTTACGGCTTCTTCTCGAGAATACGAAGGTATATAAGTGCCGCTTTGTATCTGTATACTTCTCGCTCTTAAATCGCTTGTCTAACGTCTGTTTAATATATATATAGTATAGAATATACTTTGCTATAGGAAAGGCGAGTATAATAGCGCGTCGCTCTACTACCGAGTCGTCGGTAAGGAAGTAGACAGGTATCTATCTACGGTCGTTTAGAATAGCTAGATCGGTCGTCTATTGCTATATTTGCTTAAGCGCCGCCGCTATAATATTACTATCGTCCGTTTTTATAAGGAAGAAGGCGACCTATCGCAGAGAGCCGTGTTTGTCGCGTACTATAATAGTATAGAGCTGCTAGCCTAAATAGTTAGAATTATACGTCGCGTCTATCTATACTAAAATACGACTACGCAAAATTCCTAGGCTATATTTTAATATAAATACTAGTATAGTGGTATCCTCGCCGTTAATCTGTCTTTTTGTTAGGGCTAAAGAGGCTACACGTAATTAGTATATAACTAGGCCGAGTAAAGCTAGAGTCTTAATACCTTAGGCAGGGCTTAGCGCTTAGTATTAGGCTAACTCTCCTACCTTCCTCCCTCTCCTCCTAGATCTCTATCGAATACTAAACTGATTTACTACTACCCTATCTACCTACTAATATAACCCTTCTTATATAGTATTCGATCTACCTTTTAAGGGCAGTAGCTAGATAGTCCTTATTTCAAGCTTTTAGCAGTATAGCTACGAAAACTATCGATTTAACTATATTACGCCCGAAGAACGGGGCCTATACGTACTATTCTATCGAAACAATTGTACTAATTATTAAGCAAGGCCTTCTATACGGCCTATTATACTAAGTTAAGTATACTAAGCCGATATCTACTAATTCCGCTATATCCGCATCTTAGGGGCTAACAATATATTATTAGTATCGCCCCTTATAATAGCTAGTTTATTACGAAATAACAACCGTACTGCCGCTAGCAGCGCTAGCAATAACAACACTAGTAGTATAGCACCTACTAAAGTGCCTGCTAAAGTGCCTCCTACTAAAGAGCCTACCGGAGAGCCTATTAAAGAAGAACCTATAATTCTAGGTAATAATCTAGAATTGCCTATTAACGACATTCTTAACAACATTGTTAATCGACGATATAGCTAGCTAGCCTTTAGCCCCTAACTAGTAGGGAGACTCTAAGAAGCTACCTAAAACAGGCTTACTGCCCTACGTTAAGAATAATAGCTAAAGGATAACCTCCTCGAAATTCGCCGCCTTTAGGAGGCCCTAACAACTAATACTAAGCCGATAGTAGGGCCTTCCTTACTACTAGTCCTAGTCTAGAAGAAGGATGCTAAACTTAAGGACTGTACTATATTTAATAGCTCTAGTCGAAAGCAATATAACGACTACATTTGTAACTATAAGCTTAACTAACGAAACGCACTAAGGGCTCTACTAAATAACTATTTACTAGTCGTCTATGCTATGCAGTACATTAACGGCGACCTAAAACGCACCTAGGATAACTATTTTAACTCCCTTAATAACTAGACTACTGTTTAGTAGCAGACCTATAAAACTATTATACTAGACACCCTTAGAAACCCTATACTAAGGCAACAACACGCTTAGGACTAGTACCTTCGAGCTAAACAAAAGACTAATTAATCGGCTCGCTTATTTAAGGCCTATTTAAAGACCCTCGAAGACGACCTTCCGACGAAAACTAATTCTATCTAGATCTCCGAAATACGCCCTAAATTGAGATAGGAATTAGTCCTTAAATTAAACCGCCGCCGTGTATTTAAACAGACTAATCTTATACGTATTTAATTTATAGTTAAAGTCGAAACTGCTAAACGAGCTATCTAGCTCTAGTAACGACTAGAATTAAGGATCCGACCTACTAGCAACTATAGCAACCGTAGCCGCGGAGGAAACTAAGGTTCCTACTAAGACAACAATGCTAACAATAGGAACAGTAACGACCGCGGAAGAGGTCGTAGCCGACGGCTATATAGAGGAGGCCGTAATAGGGGCCGTAGAAGGGGCTCGTATCCTTATAACGCTAACCGCTCGACTAATAGCAGCTATAGTAACCTCCTAACTAGATTGAAGTGCTTTAATTGCGATAGCACTAGCTATCTGCTAGGCTAATGCGACAAACCTAGGGATTAGGCCTAAGTCGACCGTACTACCGCTAAGTACCGAAAGCATCTCTTAGTAGCTAACGCTACCCCTATAGGCTAACCTTCTAATTAGTCGAAAAAAGAGTAAGCGCCGTACTAACTATTAGCCTCGTACGGCGTAAGACTATCGATATTATACTAGCTATAATACGCTCCTACCTTATATAGGACACGAAGGGCACTAGCTATTAAACTAAGGTTATGCTAGATCTAGGAAATTTAGTTAGTGCCCTTATTAGCTATCGCCTAGCTAAGTAATTAGACCTTCGACAATTGCCGAGGACTAACCTACTAACCCTTGCTTAGTTTAATAACGCTCGGCACTTAACCTATAGGGCCTACTATGTTCCTATAGCTCTAAAGAACGACCTCGGAAATGAACGCCTACTAGACTTTACTACCTACGTAGTAGATATAAACAACCTATATAGGGGAGCTACTATTATTATTAGCAACCCTATTCTTAAGCACTATGCTATAGTTATAGATTTAGGCAGTTAATAATAGCGATTTAGAATCGCTAGGAGAGAGGACATTAAACATATCGATATTAGCGAGTGTCCTAATAATATTAGGGTCTTATTTATTAGCAACCTTATACTAGCCTCCGCCTTAACTAATCTAACTACCGACCTGCTCGGTAGTAATAACGATAAACCTGTGCCCCCTAATAGCATAGACCCTAAACAGCTTAAGCGTATACTAGAGCTTATTCGAGAAACCTATATTAATGTGTTTAAACACTACCTAGTATCGACATTGCCTATATTTAAAGAGACGGATTATAAGATTGATATTATAGAGGGTAAGGAGGTTCCTTTTAGACTACTCTACAACCTTAGTAAGCGCGAGCTTGCTATATTACGTAAGTACCTAGAGGAAAACCTAGCTAATAGTCGTATTCGGTATAGTAACAGCCCTACTAGTGCACCTATCCTATTCGTACTAAAGAAGGATAGTAGCCTACGTCTATATATCGACTATCGTAGGCTTAATGCTGTTACTATTAAAGACCGCTGTCTACTCCCTCTTATTAATAAGACCCTCGATCGCCTTTCTAGGGCTTACTACTATACTATACTAGACATTAAGGATGCGTACTATCGTATCCGTATTCGTAAGGGTAACGAATAGAAAACAGCCTTCCGTACTCGCTATAGCTATTTCGAGTACTTAGTTATGCTATTTAGTCTAGCTAATGCCCCTATAATATTCTAGTCCTATATTAATCGGGCCCTTTCGGGCCTATTAGACTACCTCTATATAGTTTACCTAGATAACATCCTAGTTTATACCTATTTACCTAACATTATAGGGTACTAGGCTATAGTACGTAAGGTACTCGATCGTCTAAGGACCTATAGACTATATTGCAAGCCTTCTAAATACACCTTTGCTACTAAAGAGGTGTCCTTCCTTAGCTTCCTCGTATCGACTAAGGGTATTAAGGCTAATTCTAACCGGATTAAGACTATTACTAAGTAGCTAATACCTACTAGTATTAAGGAACTTTAGTCGTTCCTCGGCTTCGCTAATTTCTATCGTCGCTTTATTAAGAGCTATTTACGACATATAATGCCCCTAACTAAGCTTACTAAAACCAAGGCTAACCTAACTAGAGAGTTTAAATAGACTAACAGAGTACAAGCCGCTTTTGACGGTTTAAAGGAGCGCTTTACTAAAGTCCCCTTATTACACTATTTCGTACTAAACAAGCAGATCCGAATTGAGACTAACGCTTTATAGTTCGCTATATTAGCTATTATATTACAGTAGGCTAATAACACCTACTAGCACCCGATTGCCTTCTTCTTAATAAAGATAATTAATACTAAACGTCGCTACAAGACCTACGAGTAAGAGCTCCTAGCTATTATCGAGGCCTTTAAGTACTAGAGACACTACCTCGATAGGGCTTAATATATAATATAGGTCTATATAGACTATAACAACCTCCGTAGCATTACTAAGGTTACTAGGGTTATAGGTCGACAGGCTAGATAGGCTGTCTACCTCGCTAGGTTTGATTTTAATGTATTATATCGGCTAGGCGTAAGCAACCCTACTAATAGCCTATCGAGGCGACTTAATTATAATAGCGAAACCTAATATATTAATTCTTTGTTTCTAACCCTATAGTATAAGATCGCTATAGCCTGTATTGTTAATAAGCAAGCGCAGGATAAGCGGCTTACCGGACTCCGCGACGGCTTAAAGTATATTAATACTCTTGCTATATTAATAGTACGTATTAAGGCAAGGGCTAAGGACATAGATAGGAGAAGTTATAATAACTCCCTAGTCGACATCGCAATATATAGTAATAGCGATAGCACTACTATAGTTAATCCGGCTACTAGTGCTATTAGATGCATATAATACGTCCCTCGTTTAATAGCGAGGGTACTATTAAATAACCTTACAAATAGGGATAGTTAATCGTTTATAGATAAGCTATTACGTACTTAGTAGAGGGACGCCTTTGCTACTAAACGTATCGATAAGCTTATAAGTAGGCGAAAGACTCGATCTAGCAAGAGTAACAATTAGTCGATCGATAATAAAGGTTATTTAAAGTTTAAGGGCAGATACTATATCCCCGCTAAACATTCGATCCGATAAGAACTTCTTAAGCGATACTATAATAGTAAGCTTGCTAGTTACTATAGCATAGAGAGGTCGCACGAGCTACTATCGCATATATACTACTAGCTAAATAGTAAGCGGGATATAAAGGACTACGTAGACACGTATGCCGTATATTAACGTATTAAGGTACTAAAGCATTAGCCTTTTAGCGAGTTGTCCTTATTACTAATCCCTTATAAGCCATTTGCAGAGCTTATAATAGACTTTATTATAGGACTTCTGCCTACTAAGCGTAGGGGCAGCAAGGACGTATATAATACTATCCTTATTATAGTAGATCGATTTACTAAAGGCGCTCGATATATCCCGGCGCGGAAAGATTAGACTACTATTAATATAGCAGAAGCGCTATAGAACAACATCTTCTATACCTATTAGGGGACCCCTAAAGGGATAGTCTCTAACCGAGGCTCGATATTTATATCTTATTATTAGAGTAAGATTTGCCTATAGCTAAGACTTAAGCATCGCCTGTCTATAGCATTCTATCTATAAACAGATAGTCAGACCGAAAGGTAGAATGCTACGCTATAGCAGTATCTACGCAGCTACATTAATAAGAACCCTAATAACTAGGTTAATCTCCTATAACCTGCCGAATTCGTGTATAATAACAGTGTCTACTTATCTACTAAGGTGTTACGGTAAATGTTACCTTATTTCGCTATAATAGGCTAGAACGCTACTATACTATAAGACCCCCTATCGCTCGAGGCCGAGCGTAAGGAAAGGGAAGCGGGTTAACCTAAGACACTAGCGGCTATTAAGAGGGTTCAAAAGATACGAGAAATTCACGCTAAGATAGCTAACAAACTAGCAAAGGCCTAGGCCTATTAGAAGGCCTACTATAACAAACACTACCTTCTAATAACCTTCAAGCAAGGCGACCTAGTTATGCTTAGTACGAAGAACCTCCGTATCCGCGAACACCCCTCGCCTAATAGCAAAACAAGGCCTAAACTCGCACTAAGGTACATTAGCCCTTTCCGTATCCGAGAACCTAGGGGCACCTAGGCCTATTAGTTATAGCTTCTACCTTATTACACTATCTATAACACCTTCTACGTATCCCTCCTTAAGCCGTACTACCTACGTAAAGGGGATAAAGCACCTACTAAATCCGAGGACATACTAGCTAATAGCGAAGAGCTATAGTCTATAGAACGTATCCTATAGCACCGGACTAGGAACGGCAAGAAGGAGTACCTATTAAGATAGCAAGGCTATTTACCTAAATAGGACTTATAGGAAGCTAAAGGTTCCTTTAAAGATATAACTAAGTTGTTAAACGAATATTGGACTAGCGTAAAGAACAAGAAGAAGGCTAAGAGCTTATAATGCCGCTAATGTTACTAAAAGAGACCTAGGAACAATGCTATCCCTAGGGTGCTATTAGCTAACTAATTAGAGGCCGGCGAACTAGGACAATAAGACTATACTACTATAGTAAACGCGTACCGAGTATTAACAAGCGCGCTATAACGCGTTAACTATCCGCTGCTCTTTTAGGAAACTACCTCTCTACTAACGCGCCCTATAAGGCCCTTCTCCTAGTATTTAGGTCCCCCTCTTGTTCCCTTATTCTGTCGAGGCCTCGAGGCCTAGGCAATCGGCGAGGACGGCGCGGCCGGCGCGGCTATATTAGTAACAGTATTGCGGAGTGTATTGCTATTAAGAAAGAACGGATATAGCTATATTAGTAACGGTATTGCCGAGTTATTGTTAGTTAAAGAAGGAAGTTAGAAGAAGGTAAAGATAGCGCTAAGACGGCTAGCGCCGCTATTATTAACATTACTTACTATTGCCGCTACGCTATAGGCACAACCTTACCTATACTACGAGCCTAAGGTACTATACTAGCTAAGTTAAAAGATTAAGCCTATTAAAGGTTTAATTAAAACTTTAAGGCCGAGTCAAAACTTTAACTAAGTTAAAAGATTAAGCGACTAATAGACTAACTAAGGGCAAAAACTATAGAGCTAAGCTAGCCGGGGTCGATCTTGCGGATAATAGGTTACTCCTCGATCTTTCTAACCCTTTAAGCGAGGCGAACCTTAACTATTACACTTATAATAGCCTTTACCTACAGAAACTAGAAGAACTAAGTTTTTTAAAAAGATATAATTAGTTAACACTTAAAGGCTGCTAAACCTAACTAATTTAGGCTAGTAAAACTACGATAGTAAATAATAACCCTCGGAAGCGGACAAACCCTCGGAAGCGGACATTGCTAAGTCTTTTAAGAGTAGACGCAAAGAACTCGGTACGACATTACGTAGAGCGGAGGCAGGGCTACAATACCTCGTACGTCTACCTATTATAGTAGGGAAGACGCGCTCGTATTATAATTAGTCGAAGGCCCTTAATTCTTATAGATATATATTACTTTATAGTTTATTATATATAGGGATAAAATAGACCTATTTACGTTGCTGTTACTCCTACTGTTTCGTTTGCCTATATACGGGTCCTAGGAACTGATAGAAAATGGCAGCGAACAATTAGAGACGAAGGGAAGACAGTTAAGAAGGAAGGGAGGACGAATAGAAAGTACTATATACTAAGGCAGAGGAGGTGCTAAAGGCAGAAGATAGAAGAACCCCTAAGAGGGCATATAGGATAATAATCTTAGAACTCCTTAAAGGACTAAAAGCAATCTACAACTAGGCAAGCTACGTAATTACAAAGGTAGCTAATACAGTCGTAGCAAAGATTACGAAGAAACAATAGGAGACAAGCCTAAACTACCGTACCTAGGCAGTAGTAGCTAATTAGGAGGCGCTAAAACCCCCGAGGACAGTAGTTAGAGTCTATATTACGGACCTATAGGAGCAAAAGGAAATCTAAGGACTTATAGGGAAAGAGATTGTAGAAAGAATTGCAGTTAAAGAGGTAATTAGGGCTAGGAACGAAGGTAAAGGGGTAATCAAGCTATTTATAGCACAAGAGCAGGATAAAAAGAAGCTAGAAACACAAAAAGAATAGACAACTAAGATAGGGAAAACAGTAAAGGTCTCCTAACAGCAATTTATAATTATAGCCTATAGTATAATAAGAAGCTTTAAGGAAGAATAGGATATTAAGAGCCTATAGAGACAAAACCAAGCTACATACCTAGGCCTAAAGATTATAAAAGTGGTATAGATTAAAAGGAAAATCGAAGAGACTAAAAAGCAGTCTTCCCTAATTATCTAGATAGGGAGTGCAGAGCAAGCTAATATAGTACTAGACTAGGGGTTGTTCTAGGACTTTGAAAGATTAGAAATAGAGATATATAGAAGCAACTATAGGATAATGCAGTGCTTCAAATATCAATACTATAGACACTTAGCAGCTAAGTGCATAAAGACAACTAATACCTGCTCCTACTATATAGGGGATTACTAGGTTAAGGAATGTAAGGCATATAAGGGAGAAGCAAGATGTATATACTATATTAAAAGACACCCCTCTTAGGCGAAGGAATGCCTAGTAAGAATATAGGCAGCTAGGAAGGCAAAGGAAGCTAGAATCAATACACCAAAAAGATATATAATAAGCTAGGGCAGCTAGGTACAGAAGCAACCTAGCTAAGTGCTATAAAAGAGGTCTAGATAAGATAATAGGTTTATATTTAGGGCCTTACTAGCATAAGAGAGTTACTAGCTACTAGGGAGACTAAGATACCTTAATATTATAGGAAAGGAAGTAGGGCAGACAAAGCTTAGTTAAATATTAGTCTAAAGTGAGGGAAGACTAAAGGAAAACTTATAGGGAAATAATATAGATAAAACCTAATAAATATTGCAACATTACTAAACATCGTATAGTACAATATCAACAAAAGCAAAGACAAGGTATAGAGGAGCTTCCTTTAAGTACTAAACCCAAAAGAATATTACATTATTGCAATCTAAGAGCCCTAGCTCAACCTATATACAAAGAGACTAGTAACAGTTAAAGACCTAAGATACTACCTAATTATCTATAACTAGGGAGCCCTAAGGACATACATCTACATTAGTAAGGAGATAGATACAGAAACCTAGTAGGCTATACTATAGGAGGATAGAGACCTAACATTAGTTTAAGTAGAGACATCCTAAGGTACACTCTAAGTCTACTGTATATACAACCTACTACTAGACTTAAGAAGTAGTACCTAACTAAAAACCCTAGAGAGACTACCTAGAGTTATCTAGGGGAACACCTACTAAATCCTACTTAGGGATTTCAACCTCTACTACCCCCTCTAGGGCTTAGACTTTACCCTAGCTTACTACTTCCTAGCAGGAAGACTAATTGATATATTAGAGAGGGAAGGAATAGAAATTGTTACCCTAAAGGGACTGATTACCTAGGAGGTAAGAGGAAGTAGTAGTATACTAGACCTATACTTTGCATTATATTAGATTAGGAACAGGATTACAAGATACAGGGTTAACTAGGAACTAGAAGAATCATTAGACTACTTCCCGGTATAGATTAAGCTAAATGTCTAAGCTAATTAGGAAAGGGAACTAGAGGAGAAGCTTAACTAGAAAGGTGCCTAATAGGGTAGAATTAGGGAGGAACTAGAAAGGGACCTAAAACTAGAGGAACTTTTAATAAAACATCTACTAAGGCTAGAGGACATTAATAAGGCAGTAGAAGAACTAATAGGAATCCTAAAACAGGTAGCTAGAAAGCATACCCTAGCAAAGAAACATTTACTATACTAGCAACTATACTAGACTAGTAAGTATATAAGGAAGGTTAAAGCAGCAAGGAAGGCTAGGAGGTAGTAGACACAAACCTATACCTAGGAAGTATAGGACAACTATAACAAAGCCTACTAAGAAAAGAAGATCTAGATTAAGAAGGACAAGATACAAGAATAGAGATCTACAATAGGAATAATTATAAAGAAACTAGAGGAGATATAGAGGATAGCTAAATAGGTAAGGAGACCTAAATAGGATAAGGATATACTACTACAATTCCCGGACATTATAGACTAATAAGGACAAATACAGACTACAATAGAAGGGAAAGTAAGAGCCTTAGGCTAACACTTCTTCTATAGAAAAGTATAAGCAGACCTATTAGATATAAAGGAGAAAGAATAAGAGACTCTACTACTAGGTATACTAGGAGATACCTAGGTTAAACCCGAAACTATTAAAAGGATCCTAAAGAAAATTCTAGGCAATAAGGCACTAGGAGAAGACAAGATCTATAACAAACTTCTAAAAGCATATAGGAAGGGGCTAGCCCTAGCACTAGCTAATATCTTTTTACAAAGCCTAGCACTAGGACACTACCTAAGACTATTTAGGAAGTCCCTAATAGTAGTGCTAAGGAAGCCCTAGAAGGAAGACTATATACAGCTCAAGGCCTACAGACTAATAGCCTTACTTAATATAATAGGCAAGGTGCTAGAAAAAATTGTCGCTAAAAGGCTAACAACCTTTACCGAGGAAAGGAATATCCTTCCTAAAGGCTAGATAGGAGGAAGAAAGAAGAGGTTAACACTAACAGCTATAGAACTAATTATAGAACAGATTAAGCATATCTAGCACTATAGTTAAAACTAGGTAGCAACCCTCCTCTCCCTTAATATCTTAGGAGCCTTTAACGATGTCTCCTATAAAAGGCTCCTATATATACTTAAATAGAAAGCTATACTAAACTAGATAGTCTAATTCATCCAGTCCTTCCTATAGGAAAGATTAACACAGCTTATTCTAGGCAAATTCAAATCAGACCTAATGCTAACTGAAAAGGGAATCCCCTAAGGATTAATACTCTCCCTAATCCTCTTCCTTATCTTTATAGTAGACCTACTCCTACTCCTAGAATCAAAAAACACATTAGCATTAGGATTTATAGATAATACAAACATCCTAGCCTAGTCTAAGACAATAGAAACTAACTGTAAGATCCTAGAAGAGAAGCACTAGGAGTATAAGAAATAGGTAAGGAGATATAGAGCAAAATTCGCCCTAGAAAAGTACTAGCTTATCTACTTTAGTAAGGCTAAATCAACCTATAATATAAAGCAATCAATTACTATCTAGGGCTTTGAAACCTAACTATTAGCAGAACTCAGGATACTAGGGATCTAGCTAGATCCAAAACTAAATTAGGGACTATAAGTAAAGAAGGCAAAGTAGAGGGCAGATACTAATATACAATCTATCAATAGGCTTATAGCCTCTATATAGGGGGCTATATTCGAGAAAGCTAAAGTTATATACAAAGCAATTGTCAAGCTAGCAATGCTATATAGAGTATAGATATAGATAGCCTAGGAGAAAACACTAAAGAGGATTAAGCAACTAGTTAGCAGGTCCTAAACCTAAAGCCTAAAGAAAATCCTAGGAGTATACAAAACTATACTAATAAGGGTAGTGGAAATGGAATTAAGGATCCTATTAGTCAAACAATACTTTAAGGGACTGAGACACTAATATACAGCAAAGACAATAGAATACCTAGCCTAATAGACTATCCAAAAGGCACTAGATAAGATAAAAGCCTAGTGTATTAGGACTAGGAGGCGAGACAGACTACAAATAACTCCCTAGAAAGTTAAAGACCTAGAGCAATATAGAGTCTTAATAAGAGAAATACTAGAGAAAGAGCGTTAGGGACTAAACATAAGGCTAAAGGAAGATAAGCTAAAGGGAGAGAAACAAAGCCTAGCAGAATCAATTACTAGATACCTATAGGAGTAGGAATAGAATAAAACACAAGTTAGACTAGGAACCCTAAAGGCACTAATCAAATTTGGTTAATACAACTACTAGCTCTATAAGGACCTAAACAGGGCCGAGGCAAGCCTAGCTATCTAAATTAGATCTAAACACATTAGACTTAGATCTTACCTGTTTAGAAGAAACGTCCTAGGAATTGAAAGTAGAGCTTACTAATATAGCTACCAATCTTAGAACCCTAAGCATATACTGCTAGTCTACCCTTAATAGTTAGAAGGTAGAAGTAATTAGAGACTAAAAGCAATAGAAAGGGAATACGATAAGCTAATCTAGAGCAAAGAAGACCTAAAGAGGATAGTAAAGTGGATTATTAAACAGGGATTTATATAACAATTCGCACTAGCAAGGGAAACTAAGGAGTAGATAAGAAGGAGGGAAGAAGAGGGGGAAAGAAGGGCAGGGTAGTAGGCAAGGTAGTTAGAGGGTAACAACTATAATACTAGTATACCCTAAAGGAAGGAAAACAAGGAAACGAGGAAGATTAATACTTATAAATAGGATAGGAGAGAGGTTTTTACCAACTAAGTTAGTTTCCTACCTAAAACAATACATAGAAACAGACCTGCATAGGCCGAAAGGCACTACAATAGGCAAATGAAATATCTATCTATCTATCTATATATAGGGATAGCGTAGTTAGAGTTAGACATTGTGTTAGAAGGTAAGGTTTAATATAGTTATATAATTAGGTAGTTAAGTATTTAATTCGGCGCGGACTAAGCGGCTTATTAGACCTACTAAGTTAGTAGTAATAGGGGTTGAGACTAGAACAAAGACCGGCTACGAGGGCGCGGCCTTTAGAAGGGAAGCGTGTATTAGGGCTAAAGAGGCTACACGTAATTAGTATATAACTAGGCCGAGTGAAGCTAGGGTCTTAATGCCTTAGGCAGGGCTTAGCGCTTACCGCTACGATAACTCTCCTACCTTCCTCCCTCTCCTCCTAGATCTCTATCGAATACTAAACTAATTTACTACTACCCTATCTACCTACTAACATAACCCTTCTTACACTTTTAGCGTATACTTTAGTACAAAAGAAGCCTTCTGTTTAGTAGTATTAGTATATTATTTGTATAATTAAAACAATAGAATTCTAGGAATTTAAAGTGTCGGGGATTCGAGCGGGGAAAGCCGGCGGGCTCGTCCGCTAAAGCGGAGATCCGTAGTTAGCTAAAATAGTGCCTCGGCTATACGGAAGCTCCCGATTTCGAACTTCGAGCAGTAAACAATACTAACTTAGCAATATAAACATACCTTCTTCGAGCTACTTCTAATACTCTACCTGCTATTACTACTATATTAATAAGCTTCTACTAAGTCTACTATTCTTAAATACCTTCCGGTATTGTCGGCCGTAGTTAATTACGTCGTTGCGCGTTATCTAATCGCCGCTAGCGGCTTAGAATGTCTCGTACGCGACTTTGTAGTCTTTGCTACGCATTCGGTCCTATACCTAGTATAGTCGCTAGCTAGTATATACCTACTAACTAACGGCGTTCTAAAGAGCGCTATATAGGCGATATATATCTATTTTTCGCAGGCAGTAGCCTAGATAGTAGTCGACTAGCCGCCGATTGTTACGGAAGATAGTATAGCTAACTACTACGTAATTGCTATCCGGATCGTCCTTATTCTCGAGCGCTATGTTCTCGTTAATACGTATCGTAAGCGGATACGCTACGGCCTCTTCTATCTTCTTCTCCTTCTTCCGCTTATATCTACTATAGTGCTTCTACCTCTACTAATACGCCTTAAAGCTAAATCTATACTTATATAGCGTATAGAAGCGACCGAGCTTATTAGCTCGACGCGCTATATATACCTAGAAGTTGTCTATAAATAGCTATATTATATTAAACTCCGCCGCCGGCACTATAAAGCCCTTCTTACTCTCGTTATTGTCTAGATTATCTAATATAGCTAGCTACTTCTTACGTAGCGCTCTAAGATTGCTAGGCGCGCGTAGAATAGTATAGCTATCTTCGACAACTAATACTTTAATATGCTTTCCGCGACGACGAGGTATCGTAGAAGGCGCGCTATTATCGACTTTACTACTACTACCCTTTACGCCGTCGCGTTCTTTACTACTACTACTACTCTCTACGCCGTCGCGTTCTTTACTACTACTACTACCCTCTACGCTATCGCGTTCTTTACTACTACTACTACTCTCTACGCTATCGCGTTCTTTACTACTACTACTCTCTACGCTATCGCGTTCTTCGTTACCTTCTTTACTATAGCTGTCGTCCTTACTATTCTCTAACGCCTAGTCCTTATTACTAGTATTTAGTAACTAAATACACTTAACCGGAGGAGGCTTCGACGCGTTACGGTTGTTAACGAGATAGTCGATAATCTCGTCTCGCTTTGCCGAATTTAATAGACTCGCTATAGATAGCCGCTCGGTTATAGAAGTAACGATTAACGCGACTCTCGCGATACTAGGCGGCGGCGGCGGCGGCGGCGGCGGCGATAACAAGGTCTCGGAAGCTATAATATAATAGAGATAGTATTATTATAATAATAAGAGCGAGTAAATATAAGGCGGCGACAATAATACCTTCTATAAAGCGTATACTACTGCGAGCGGCAGCAAGGGCGACAATATAGGAAACAGTAAACAAACGCGTCTACGCGCCGGACGGCTACGGCAGTAGAAACTACCGCTCCGTGTCTTGGTTAGCGATGTTCTATTTCGGGTTCACCCAGGGTGGCGTACTGCTAGCGCTTTAGGTATTATACTGGCAGGCGTTTTCTCTTGCCGACTTCCTTTCTCTTGCTTCACCGAAGCATCGGATGAACATTGGGTGCTTTGCATGGTCTTGTGCCGAAGTCGAAGTCGGGGAGGCCGGTGTTGTGAGGAAATGGCTCGTACTTTTGAGCAGATTGGAGTTTGAGATTTTCTAAAAAAAAATGCTGTGCTATATCGATTCTTCCAACGCCTCGCTTGCCATACGCTTAACGCTCATTATTGCAGCAAATGTCCGAGGTACAGTGACCGAAACACTGTCTCGAGGATGAGATACTCAAGAGAAAAACTCCACCGACCACTTCATCCTGCCTGTGGAGCACCCGGAAACCCTCGCCCATAGCCGTTGTAGCGATACGGATCATTTCCATTGAGCGCTCTCACTTGTCCGGTACCGCCGGCGCGATTATGCATATTCTGTAGAGCTTGTCGTTGTTGTTCCCTAGCTGCGTTCCAGTCGTGCTGCGGCTGTGCCATCTCATTGAAGTGAGGGGGAACACGCACAAAGGCAAATGGATCAGGGCCTCCTCCTCCAAAGGGGTCTTCCGCGAAGGCATCGAAGAGTCCTTGTGGGCCTCCGAGGCCATTATTACGTGCACCAACAATTTGGCCCGCGCCAAGGCCGGCAAATAGATCTGCTTGCGGATTACGATGTGCTGGCTGGGGAGCGGGTGCTGCTGCGGGTGCTGCTGCAGGTGCTGGAGCCAATGGTTGACCGAATGGTGGTCGTGGGAATACACCGAGAAGATGTCCAGGACCTGTGACGAATGGTTAGTGAGATACCAAATGAGCGATTGGCGAACACGCATACCTTGTGCCTGTGCTGGAAGTCGATGAGCCAAACCGCGAGCATGAGCGGGCTGCGGTGGTCGAGCCAAGTGCGCCTGATTTTCGTGGCCAGCAATATGTCCGCCTAGTCCGAGTCTCGCTCGGGTTAATACTTCCACTCTCGCTCTGAACTGATCCACATCTCTAGCCATGGCAGCGCGGGCGCGAACCTGTGGTCTTGCTGGGATACGGGGAGGGTGTGTTACTAAAGCCGCATCATTGTTTTCCTCGTCATTGTCAAATAGATCACCATCCTCGTCGTCCTCGTCAGCACCCAGGCCTAGGAATGGAATCGGGCCTGCTAGTAACAAACCTGCTGCTCCAGCTCCATAGCCTCCTGGAATGGCCCCACCAGCACGCTTGATTCGATCCGCATCAGCCTTCTTGACCTTCTCAGAAACCTTGATTTGGAGATCTTCTTCGGTCACATCGGGATTGTCGTCCAAGACCTGTGCGCGAGCAGCAGCTTCAGCTTCCTTGACCTCACGCTCGTGACGCTCTTCGACATTGTCGTAGAGCGGGCATTTCTTGGCGCCATTCAAAGTCTGGCCACCTTGTGGGAGGCCATGAGGAGCTTGGTCGAAGTGAGAATATTCTTTGATATCAGCAGAGCACACATAGCACTGAAGGTTGCCGCACGAAGGACAGGACTGCGGTCTCAATCAGCATACTCGCGCATTACCCGACAGCGTGCCTTTTCCAAGCGGAAGTTAAAGTGTCACTTACCATCTTATTGCATCCATAATCTTTAATGAACTGCTTTTTGCATTTGTTGCATGATCGCAACATTGCGGCAGTCATTGCTTCTTCGATCTTGTGCCGGCTATCAAGTCTATTGTCCTTGGCGTGCTCTTCGCAAGAACGCGGAATGTGCGAGACAGACTTACATCGGCGACAGCTGACTTTCTCACACTCCGGGTTGGCACATCGAAACTCGAAGTCTTCCTCGACTGGCGGGAGAATGGCCTTGTAATCACAGAAAGGGCATTCTTCCAGATCTTCAAGGCCTGCATCGCGGATGTCTTTCTCCTGCTGCAGCTGTTCAAGCTTGGCCAGGAGTTGCTTGTCTTCGAGAAGATGTAATTGAGCATGTGCAAACCCGGAGCCGCAGCCTGCCGTGCAGAGAACCTTGCAGCGTGAGTCGCCAACCTGAGTCTTGATGTATGTAGTGGCGCACTCGAAGCAGGTCCAGTGCGCTACTTCGCCATTGCAATGGATCTGTCGATTCATGGGAAGGTTCTCGAAGCACGCCTGACATTCTGCTGTCTCACCAGCTGCCACTGCCTGTTGAAGATTCGCTTCCTCAACCTGTTCTCTCATTTGCGCAAGAGCTCTCTCGTCTCGAACAACGACGACTCGTTGGCGTGCAGCTCGAAGCTCGTCGACGAGGGTTTCGAAGCCTGAGTTGGCGGCAATCGTCTCGGCATCAGCGCGCGAAATCGATGGGCGACCTCGGAAAGGAATGGTACTATCATTCTTGTCCTTGATGTTCGCAACGGCCACATACGTCTGGAATAGATGTGCGTGCTGCTTGAGGGCCTGTATGATGTCGGCCCTTCTAAACTCCGGGAAGTCGGCTTTGATGATGTCCTGGATGGCCTTGTGTTGTGATGGCACTGCGACACGATCGGGAGTCCAGCGCTTGGCGTCGCTTTCGGCATCGTCGTCCTCACGTTTGCGCTTTCGCACCTGCTTACCCTTGCCTTGTTTTGGGTAGTCACTAGAGATGACTTTCTCCACGATTCTCTCGAACTTGGAAGAGGCATGCTGAGCGCCATAGTGCACGCCTTCAGTTTCTTCGTAGAGATTCAAGACATACTCGTGGCTCACATCTGGGAAGATCCCGAGAATCCTCTGCAGACAGCTATCCGCGGTGAAGTCGCTCATAGCCAAGGCAACTTCCTCGTCCATGGCAGTCTGGTGCTGAGATGCAGAGTTTGCAGGCGGAGTCGGCGGTAAAGTGCCAAGTGAAGACTCAGGACTGTGGGGGATAAATATCTCTTCGCCATCGACAAGCACGAACTGCCCGCCCTCTCGCGTCGGTGCTGGTGGGGTCGAGGATCGCTCTTGCTTGGGAGCAGCAAATTGACCATGTTGATGGTGGTTATTGTTGCGGTGATCATGATCATGATTGTGGTTGACGATGATCGGTGCCTCGAGCAGATGAGGCGCGTGTGCCCGAAGCGTCGGTGGTGCAGCCATACGCGGAGGCCGCATGGCCGCGACATCCGCATCATCTTCGCCGTCGCTGCTGATCAGATCAATGACAGTTGGCGGCGGTCTGGCTCGGCTGGCGGAAGATGAAGCCATTGCTTTGGGCCAGCGATGTATGCCTGGATGCAGGAGAGAAGGCCGGGGGATTTTCCTGCGGTACGATTGAAGCACGTGAAGTTGTCTCGAGAGACTGCACCGGCGTGGCGTGAAGCAGAAGGAGTGAAGCGACGGTATCGGCAATAGAAAGGTTGATGCCTGAGCCTGTGTCCAAAGAGTGGTAGCAATGCGAGGGGCAGTCCGCGCGTGGGAGTCGGCGGCAAGACTTGTGAGGCCGCTCGCTATAAGGGACGGCACGGGAGGGGCACAGTGCTCGCAAGGCCAGATGCTGCCTATCAAGGGCCAGGTCGAAGTTTCTGTGCTGGTGGTGTTCCTCACCGGCGGGCGGTCAGCCTGACTGGTGACAGGGAAGGCTCCAAGCAGCGCGTCGCGAGAAGAACGAACGTGCTGCGAGAGTGAGAGTGAGACCTGCGCTTCATGGCTCACACAGAGCCGCCTTTTATTGCCATTCACTTCGGACCTCCGCCGGCGGGAACAGACAGTCGGGAGCGTAACGCGCTGCTTTGCTTTGCTTTGCTCTGCTCTGCTCTGCTGCAGCGCGCTTTTGCCTTGACTTGACTTGCACCTGTTGCAGTGTGCGAGCGGGCCCTCTCGAGAACGCCAAGCACATCAGAGCGCCGATACGGCGGCAGAGACGCTGGCCCACGTCTTCACATCGCCCACATTATTGTGCTGGACGTGCCCGGATCACCGGAATACAGATGTGTACGAGGAAATTGATTGCATTGATGACACTCTATCAGACTATCACCATGGAATGGCCGCCGCGAGGTCTAGGTTCTATCCGGCATCTCATCCTCCCACGACTTTCACAGCAGAAGCTTTCCCTGCAACGCCGAACCTCAAAGTCTGCGCACTTCCTCCTCCAAGCGCCCTCACAATCAGTCCGATGTCACGCCCTAGTATTACATGCCATCTACCTCGTACGAGTGACGTTTTAGGTCACCGGCACATCAACTTTGTGGCCTCAGTCGTATCTGCAATTTGGTATACAGTAGAACAAACCAAGCATTGAAAGCGGGCTTGAAATCGCTAAGTCACGACACTTCTTCTCTCCTTTCGGTAGTCAACTCTCGACTGAAGTCACTACAATAATGGGCAGCACAGGTCTTCCCGACAAGAACTCGCCAAACCTGCATCTAGTGCAAGCAACCGAGGACGAATGGCTGGCACAACAGCTCGCCAACAGCGATGAATGGAAAGGCGTCCTGTCTCTGCACTCGTATTTGAACCGAGAAAAGCACCTCTTCAGCCAAGACCTGACAAGAGACGGTGGAATCACGGGCTGGGTTCTGGTCTGGGAGCCAGATGCCAGTGGACAGCGTACTGTGCTCTGTGGTTGCGAAACTATCAACAAGAGAGCCTTCGCTGCTAGGCACGGCAACGTCGAAGAAGTGCTATCTCATGGCGTGGCTTCTGTATACTGCCCTGCCCAAAATCGTGGCAACGGCTACGCTGGTAGAATGATGACCGAGCTCGGGGAGCGGATCAAGACCTGGCAAACGGACAACGGCAAGACTGCGCTGTTTAGTGTGCTGTTCTCGGACATTGGCAAGGACTACTATGCGGCGCGAGGATGGCATCCGTTCCCGTCGGCACATGTGCTGCTCCCGGTTGTAGAGTCTCCTGCTCCGGATAACGTCAAACTCCTCACAAGTCGCGATCTACCCGAGCTCTGTGCCTACGATGAGAAGCTGCTCCACCAACGCATGTCTCAGATCAAGCCAAGCAGCAGGTCTACCGTGGCCATCGTCCCTGATGTTCGGCATGCGGCGTGGCATCACGCACGCGAGGAATTTGTTGCAAAGGAGATTCATGGCATGGTCCCGGAAGTGAAGGGAGCGATGGTGGGCGATAAGGAGGGCTCACGTGTTTGGGCGTACTGGACTCGTGTATGGGCCAATCCGCAGGAACGTTCTCCCAGCACGCTACACATACTGAGGTTGGTGATTGAGGATGACGCTTTGTCGGACTTCGCTCCGGCAGATGTTGAGACGGCCAGATCACTGAAAGATAGCCATGTCGCACAGGCAATATCCAGCGTTTTCACTGTGGCACAATCTGAAGCCAGAAGGTGGGACATGCATGAAGTGATGCTCTGGAACCCATCTTCCGCGGCACTTGCAGCAGCGCAATTAATTGATCCGACTGCAGCCGTCGAACACCGCGAGACAGAGAGCGTCACGAGTCTACGCTGGTATGGTGAAGGATCGTGGAAGGATGTCGACTGGATATGCAACGAGAAATACGAATGGTGTTAGACAGTTGATATGGAAGATCTGCACGGTTGCATTCGTATAGAACTAGAATAAGGTCCTTACTATTAGCCTCTCCCGATCATTCAGCAATAGATAACCGCATGAGAAGCGCGAACCTAAGAGCACACGCCACAGCCGCCTGACCCCCAGACGAATAGCGTCGTAGCGGCATACTGCATATTCATGGGTAGCTCTGTATCGACGGTGGTACCGGAAAGATGATCAGATCTGTGACGACTGCGACGGAGGATCCTGGCCGGGCTGCGTGTTTCTGGTGTGTGCCACTGATTCCAAGATTTCACTTTTGCATGCTGTGTTTTGGTTTCAGCGCGGGCCTCTGCCTGGAAATTGGCCAGGCCTTCTCACAGATCAGCAGAGCTCTGCTGCTGTCTATTGTATGCAGGCAAACACAATAATCTCCAACGTTGGGCATGTGGTTGGGCAGAAGTGGTGCAGTGCAGTGCAGTGCAGCGTAAACAAGCGATTTGATGTCCCCGCTTGATGAGGTCGGCCTCGCACACGCCATCCACCACCACCACCTTCAACCTCTCGACTGCCCGTATCCGCACGTCTCTCCATCTTGTCTATTCTTCTGCCAGCCGCGATCCAACACAACCAGCGGACGGATGGTTCATGCGAGCGAGCAGTAGGGCATCGCCACTCCCGCCTATACGCACGCACGCACGCACGCGGCAAATAATAGCCCACATTGATTGTGGCTCATCGCACTCTAGTCGAACCTACTTCTGACGTCGTCGTCGAGCCATTTGTCTTCTCTGGCCGCGACATCGACGTCTCCGGACAACCGCGGGCTGTCTGCAGCAGTCTCATAATTCAGTGCAGGAGTGCAGGTGAAGAGCCTGCCGCACTGCTCTTTCCCGCCGCCCAGACAGACGGGCAGACACCGACTGCAGGCACCACGGACGGCCGTGCTGTTGTCCGCCGCTGAGAGTGTGAGTGCACTACTGCGTGCGTTCAAGGTTGTTTGGAATCTTTTCGAGAGGCCACCCGCCGCCGCCGCCGCGCACCGTCCCATTCCTACCGGCGAACCCATACGGCCCAGCGCACGTGCTGCACACGCAAGCTGCTCTTCTGCGTTGAGTCGCTAGCTGGATCTCGTCCAGCACCATCGCCGGAAGCCCGCGCGCTGCATTCGTTCTAACCAGGCAGCACACGTGCCACGGCCTGAGGAAGTCGGCCGGCATATCACAAGCTCCTACGATAGAGGCAAAGGCACAGGCAGTCTCTGCCTTATTCTTTCCCGGCACAGCTCTTTCCGCCGCCCGCCGCGGCCAGCAGCAACACCGCCAGCATGAACGACGACAATGCCATGCAAGAGATCTACCGCAAGATCGATCGTGAAAAAGCCATAATCAATGCCGCCAACCACCTGAAACAGGCCTCCAACAACGTATCTGTGACTAGTAGAGCAGATTCACAAGTACGCGATGCCAGACGAAACATCCAGTATTTCGAGCAGACGCTCAATGACCTGCGCGCACGGCGAATGGGCAATGACATGAACAATCTTTCCATGTCAAGCAATGGCGGACCTGCCGGATCTGCTCACGGACGTGCAGGCTCTTCCGGCTCTGGCCACGATAACCAACAGAGCTACGGTGGTGGAGCAGACTATGGAGCTCCAGGTCACGGTGGCTACAGCATGGGCGGGGCTCCGGGGTTGATGCCACCACGAGCACCATACTCGTCTGCTCCTTCAGATCGATCTCCCAAAGCACGTCCGAATTACAGCAAGCTGGGTAAGTGCAAAGAAGCTTTTGCGGTATGTGGAGAGTCTGACAGCAATAGACCTAATCAAATATGACACGGCGCATCTGGGTCCTCGCATCCAGCTCATGTTGTCACAACTCGAGTTCAAACTTAGTGTGGAGAAGCAGTACAAGGACGGCATTGATAAAATGGTCAAACTCTACCAGATGGAAGGCGATCGCAAGAGCAAGGGTGAGGCTGAGATGCGACGTATGGAGAGCGCTCAAAAGATCCAGCTGCTTTCGAGAGCACTCCGAAGATATGAGGACCTACACATCGATGTAGAGAATGGAGCGGATGCGGGCGACGATGACAGCTTGGACACGCCTAGTCAGCGAAAGCCGCTTACTGGACACTTGTCGGTCAGAATTCACGGCATAGCAGACGTGGATCACGCCGCGTCTGGTAGATTCTCCCGTGGCCCTGATACATTCGTCATTATGAAGGTCGAAGACGCATTCAAAGGCAGGACCAAAGCCACAAAGACGGATCGATGGACAGACGAGCAGCATGAGTTTGACGTGGACAAGGCTAACGAAATTGAATTCACGGTCTACGACAAGACCAGCGGAGACCATCCCATTCCAATCGGCCTTTTGTGGATTCGACTGTCTGACCTTGTTGATGAGATCCGACGGAAACGGATTGAGTCCGAGTTCAATCAAGCTGGTTGGATAACTGCCGACAAGATGGACGGATCTCAATCTCGGCCAGATATGCAGTTCTCGCCGCCTCCGAATTCAGCACACGGCGCTGGGGCTTCTGGCGGAGGAGCAACAGCCGCTGCAGCAGCTGGACCGGCTGGCTCTGGCCTTGCTCCGCAAACAGGACCTGTATATGTCGACGCTTGGTTTTCACTTGAGCCAATTGGCAGGATACAGCTCACGCTTGGCTTTGTGAAGCAAGTCAAAGATCGCCGACCTTTCGACGTTGGTCTCAACAGAAAGGGTGCCGTCCGCCAAAAGAAGGAAGATGTCGTCGAACAATATGGACACAAGTTCACTGTCCAGACCTTTTACAACATCATGCGCTGCGCGCTGTGTGGAGAATTCTTGAAGTATACTGCCGGCATGCAGTGTGCGGATTGCAAGTACACATGTCACAAGCAGTGCTACCCGAAAGTGGTCACCAAGTGTATAAGCAAGTCCAACGCTGAGACGGATCCCGATGAGGAGAAGATCAACCACCGAATTCCTCATCGATTCGAAAACTTTTCGAATATGGGAGCAAATTGGTGCTGCCATTGCGGATACATTTTGCCTCTTGGCAGGAAACAGTCTCGCAAGTGCTCAGAGTGCAAATTGACGTGCCATGCCAACTGCATCCATTTCGTACCAGACTTCTGTGGTATGAGCCTGGAAAGTGCGAACAAGATTCTCGCAGAGCTTAAGAAGACGAAGACCAGCAGAATGCTGCAGAACAGCTCAAAGCTTCGGCCACCTTCAGGAGCGACATCGGGCAGACCCACGCCGCCATCAGCTCAAAGCTATGCACCTTCACCAAGCCATCAGGACCAGGTGCAGCAAAGAGATGATCCGGCGAGGGTTCAAGATCGTGACAGATTTTCATACGGCAAGGAGCGCATGTCTGATTCTTATGATCAACCACCTCGCACTTCTTCCTTCGGACCTCCTGGTGCAGGTGCTGCAGAAGCTGCGAAGGCTTCTATGACCACCGGGCAGTCCGCTCCATCATCTCCGGATACACATCGTCCTCAAGCACAACGAACGCAATCATCGCAATCCGCAGCTGCAGCACTCGCAGCTTCTGCTGCTTTATCAGGTCAGCGCCCTCAAGAACCTCGCCAGCCTTACAGCCGGGGATCGACAGAACAATTGCAGCAGCAGCAGCGTACTTCCTACGCAGATGGTTATGCGGAGAGCAAACGAGCGCCACCAGGACAGCAGAAGCCGACCTACAATCCAGCAGATTATGCCGCAGTCTCGGGCTATTCATCTGGCCCGCCGTTCCAACAGCCATCTCAACAACAGCCGCCAGTCCCAGCGAAGCAGTACCAGCCGCAACAACAAGTTCCACAAATTCAGCCTCCAGTCTCGCCACCACCGATGCAGCAGCCGAATGTGTCTATCACCGCACCTGTCGCCGAAGAAAGGAAACCAGCGCCTCCCGCTAATACCGCCGGTACTGGTCGCCGCATCGGTCTGGACCATTTCAACTTCCTTGCTGTGCTCGGAAAGGGTAACTTCGGTAAAGTTATGCTTGCCGAGACCAAGACCACGAAACAGCTCTATGCAATCAAGGTGCTCAAGAAGGAGTTCATCATCGAGAATGACGAAGTTGAGAGCACCAGATCGGAGAAGCGAGTCTTCCTGATAGCAAACAAGGAACGACACCCGTTCCTCACCAACCTGCATGCTTGTTTCCAGACCGAAACCCGGATATACTTTGTCATGGAGTACATCAGTGGTGGAGACCTGATGTTGCACATCCAGCGAGGACAGTTCGGGACTAAGCGCGCCCAGTTCTATGCTGCAGAAGTCTGCTTGGCGTTGAAGTATTTCCACGAGAATGGCGTCATCTACCGCGACTTGAAACTGGACAACATTCTGTTGACGTTGGATGGTCACATCAAGATTGCCGATTACGGTCTCTGCAAGGAGGACATGTGGTATGGGTCAACAACTAGTACTTTCTGCGGAACGCCCGAATTCATGGCTCCGGAAATTCTGCTCGACAAGAAGTATGGTCGGGCAGTGGATTGGTGGGCTTTCGGTGTGCTGATCTACCAAATGCTCCTGCAACAATCTCCTTTCCGCGGAGAGGACGAGGACGAGATTTACGATGCCATTTTGGCAGATGAGCCTCTGTACCCCATCCACATGCCGAGAGATAGCGTCTCCATCCTACAAAAACTGCTTACTAGGGAGCCCGAGCTCAGGTTGGGATCAGGACCAACTGACGCACAGGAGATCATGAGCCATCCTTTCTTCAGGAACGTCAACTGGGAAGATGTCTATTACAAGCGAGTGCCACCGCCATTCCTGCCGACGGTGAAGAGCAGGGCTGACACGAGCAATTTCGATTCTGAGTTCACCAGCGTGACGCCCGTTTTGACGCCGGTGCAATCTGGTAAGTTCATATCAAAGCGCGATACACGCCATATGAATGCCATACTGACTTGGACTCGCAGTTCTTTCGCAAGCCATGCAGGAAGAATTCCGGGGCTTCTCTTATTCGGCGGACTTTGTTTGAAAGCGTTGGTGATGTCAGATTGACTTTCGCTTTCTTGGAAGATAAAGGATAACAGATCTCTCACGAAGTGACTTACCGGGCGGCTCGTTACAGAAGAGGAAGGGGTAGAGTACGGTCATTTGTGATACCCAGAAGACGACGACCGGTTTTCGTGAAACGAAGCAAGGCATGGAGAAGGGCTCCATTGTTCATCGTGCATGTGCCAGAAGGGTGAATGAGACAGTGTATGATGATGGTGATGAGCAGGCCGAGACAGAAGGAGAAGATGAAGATGTGACGACGTCGATGATGGATCGGAGTGTCTATGCGAGCGATGGATAGAGACAAGTTATATTTGACAATAATAGATCAACACATGCTTTCTGTTCAGATTCTTCCTTTCGCACGATGTTGGAATGACTTTGGCTGTGTTCTTGAGGGCATCATTAGGGTTAGGGTTGTCTTTATGCTGGAGAAGATGAAGTGATGCATGTTGATCGATCTGCGATCCGTTTCACTTCCAATGATCCTATGCGGCTTGAAGAAATTTCTCATGTGGTCGTTGAGATTGTGAACAAGCAATGTGGTCGTTGTGAGCGAAACCTTGTGTCTAGCCTTACAGACAAATGAACATTCATTCTCTGGCTTTGAGGCCAGTGACCATAAGTAATCCCTGCAGATTTCCGGCTCTAGGAGAAGAGTTGTAATTCCTATCGAGCAGCTCACAGGACGTGAATTCAAGATCAGAGATGGCATATTGCATATTGATAGCATAGCACAGTGAAAGAGAAGACATATTTCATATCACGTGACTGCAGCGGACTGGGGTAATCCCTGCCGCTTCACGGCAACTGGGAAAGCGCGACTCGCGTCGCAAGAAGCGGAAGTTCATCAACACCGTCACCCATCGCCCAGAGACACCGAACATCGCCCGCTACATCGAAATATCATCCTCCCTATCCCATTGTGGTGTCTCGGGATAATCGGTCAGACCAACACTCGCTTTCACGACACGTCACCCTCCTGAAACGATACTTTGTGCCAAGAACCACAAAATAGCAGGCCAGGATAATCACCATACCGATGACCGACCTCACCGCTAGCTCGTAACACATCAAGATGGAGGACCCCGTGGTCCAAGGGGTCAACGGTGTCGGGGCGGCAAATGGCAACCCGCCTGCACCAGCTCCGACCCCAGCATCCTCCGCCGTCGACCCCCAGGCAGTTATTCAATACCTGAGCAGGGTGTTAGAAGTGACGCTGGGAGCCACCGACGACGAGCTGCGAGGTCCGGGCAGTCTGCTCCACGAGAGTGTCATAGAAGACACGCTAGCAAGATGTCTCCGGTTTGCCCTGGAAGCTCAAGTCGCGCTGTACGTACTCAAGCAGGCGGGTGCGACGGGTACGCAGGGCAAGGAGATTGGCACATATACGAATGGAGACAGCGAGCATCATCAAGATACATATGTGCTGAGCTCGGAGGTCAGCTACTCCAACAGGACAGTTGGCTGCGTGGCATTCCTGAAGAGGCCAAGCTCGATAGTGCCAGATGTGCCGCTGAGCAAGCAGGTGTCGGTGGTGAACATGAGCTTGCCCGGGAGTCTGGGGGCAGAAGGTGCAGGCTCCACAGTATCGCCATACGAGAGTCTGCATTCGTTTGTGAGAGGAGCACTCACCCCGTTCTTTGAGGCAGCCGCGAGAGGATCTGAGAGTACAGGCAAGAAGCTGCGATCAGACGGCGAATCGCGGACAGGCATATCAGGCGCGCGGCGGAAACTGGCAGATCTGGAAATCACCCTACAGAACCTACAGCAGAATATCGAAGTCGAAGCGCCGCGACTACAGATACACGAAGCTGTGCAGATGCAGCTCAGCGAGGCGAATGGGGATTGGCATGCTGCGGCGGTTGCCATACCGGACAGCATCGTCACGGACAGCTCCATACTCAATCGATTACAGAATATGGCCAATGACTGGATCAAGCAGATACGCGAGTTCACGAGAATCACGGACGACCGAGCAGTTGGGACAACATCGCAAGAGAAGAACTTTTGGCTAGCCATGGAAGCAGCGATCGAGGGCATCGAGTCCCAACTTGCTAGTGGTGGCGTCAAGCTTACGATGACCATACTTGAAAAAGCGAAGAGACATGGTATAACGGCCAGTTTTCAATCAGATACTCGTCTGAAGGAGACAAAGGATACAGTGAATCGATACAACCAGCTTTTCCATGGCTTCCCGATCGAGGAACTGCTGGCTGCGCCGACCATAGAGAAATTGCGGGAAGCGCTTGACGATGTGTTTAGCCACTTGAACAAGAAGCTACGCATATGCCCGTACCCAATCAAACGAGCATTGCCTTTAGTCGAAGCCATCTCAGCGGACGTGGACGCGCGAATACATCAGCTTTTACATGGCCGAACGCTGATGCACATGAGCTTCCCGGACTTTAAGAAGCAGATTGAAGAGGTGCAGACCGTCTGGATGTTCTGGGATGATAATGTCAAGGAATTTACGAACGTGGCCCGGGATGTGACGAGACGACGAAACGATAAATTCATTCCTATTAAGATCAACAAGCGGCACGACAAGACACAGGACAGAATCAAGTACATCTTCAAGTTCAGAGATGACCATGAACAGCTGCAGAACACCATTGCCAATGTGCTTGGTCCAGAGGAGGATCCTGCAGATTTGACTGATGGCGCAAACGGCCCCGTCATTGTTGAAGAGATGGGAGATGTCGACGCAGCTGAGGAAATTGCTCAAGCATACACAGTCGTTAAGGATGTTGATGTGCTTGACATTTCTCTTGAAGGCGAGAGATTGTGGACACAAGCCGAGACAGCATACAATGAGCGGACTGCACGAGTGGAGAATTCTATCATTGCACGTTTGCGAGATCGTTTGGCGGTCGCAAAGACGGCCAACGAAATGTTTCGAGTCTTCTCCCGATTCAACGCTCTATTCGTTCGGCCAAAGATCAAGGGAGCCATCGCCGAATATCAAGCCCAGCTTCTGAGTAATGTCCGCGACGACATTGACGGGCTGCAAAAGCGCTTCACACACCAGTACGGCCAGTCCGAATCCCACGGTATGGCGCAGCTGCACGACCTGCCTCCAATCTCTGGTGCCATCATTCGGGCGAAACAGATTGAGCGTCAGCTTGACAATCACCTTTCCAAAGTAGAAGACATACTTGGTCAGAAATGGAGAGATCACACAGATGGCGCGAGACTGAATCAGCTTTGCGACGGCTTCAAAAGGAAGCTAGACACGAAGCCGATCTTCGAGGATTGGCTGCGAGACATCGACCGACGACACCTATCAATATCCGGACGCTTATTCAGTGTCACGCAGAACAGAGCTCGCCAGAACACCCTCGAGATCCATGTCAACTTCGACTCGCAAGTCATCATCCTATTCAAGGAAGTTCGCAATCTGCTCTGGCTTGGTTTCAACGTGCCGCACGCCATCACCAATGTCTCGAAGGAGGCCCGACGCGTTTATCCTTACGCGGTGAGCTTGATGGAGAGCCTAAACACTTTCGGTCAAACAAATTTGACAATCGAGAACATGTCGAACGTCACCGACCTGATCAGTGGGCATCGAAATGATGTGCAAAAGTACATTGGCAAGGGTGCGTCGCTTAGATGGGACACTTTCGTGCTCGCGTACGATGTGCATGTCTCACGATCTAGTGATGGTACCCTAGGTGGCGGCAGCGATGATAAACTTCACGTACGATTCGTCCGTGATCTTGGCATTGCCATTGCGACACTCCAGCAGAAAGTCACAACGCTTTCTACAATACAGGTGACTGTGGAAGCTGCGCTGCGAGAGCTGCAGAGCTGCCCGTTCACACATGAGGCATTCAGCACTCACCTCGAGACACTTCAACGTGCCATTGACCAGCTCAATCTTGAAGCCTATTCGAACATCGCCATCTGGGTTGCAAAGACTAATGAGAAGGTACTGGAGACTTTGCACGCAAGGTTGCAGCAAGCTTTGAAGGACTGGACCGAGGACTTCGAACATGGCTACGGAGCAGAGCAGCAAGCCCAGAGAGAAGCAGGAACACCCAACATCGACACATTCGCTCATGACATCGTGATGCAGAGTCAGATCATTCAGCTCGAACCACCCCTCGAAGATGCCAAAAGTGGTTGGCTTGAGAATCTGCATACCTGGATTGGCACTGTATGCAGCCTCCCGAGATTGCAGGCCTCTCGCTTCGAGAGTGCTCTGACTGTTGGGGCTTCTGGTCAGACAACAGCGTATTCTGAGCTGCCCATCATGTGCATGGGCTCACTTGCCGAGCTGTATGACCGAATCGAAGGGAAGCTAGGTGTTGCGCAGACCTATGTTGATGAGTGGTTACAATTTCAGTCCCTATGGGATCTGCAATTGCAGCAAATCCAAGATGACCTGGGCGAAGAACTGGACTTGTGGCTGCAGCTCATTCTTGAGATTAGGCAGAAGCGTGAGACATTCGACACATCCGGCATGCGACGGTCATTCGGTCACCTTATCATCAACTACGGGCAAGTTCAGGCAAAGGTCAACGCCAAATACGACCAGTGGCAGCACGATCTTCTCACACACTTCTCTTCAATGTTTGCGACTCGCATGGTTGACGTGTACAGCGAACTGCAGCGTGCGCGCAAAGATCTTGAAGGCCAATCAATGCAAGCATCATCGACATCTCAGGCGGTATCGTTCATCACTGTTGTGCAGACAGTGAAGCGGCAGACCAAGGTCTGGGAGCCAGAAATGGACACCTTCAGACAAGGTCAACAAACACTGTCGCGCCTTCGATTCCCGTACCCCAAGGACTGGCTATACGTAGAGCAGGTCGATCACGAATGGGCAGCTCTTGTCGAAGTCCTGGAGAAGAAGAGCAAGCAAATCAACGACCATACTGAAGGCTTGCGGACCAAGATCATCGCAGAGGATGGTGTCGTCTCGCGCCGAATTGCTGAGATGACTGAGAAGTGGCGAGAAGAGCGCCCAGAGTCTGGCTCGACTCCTCCAGAAGAAGCCACTGCTTCGCTCGAGAGCTTTGATACTGAGCTCACGCAACTTCAGGAGCAGTACGACATGGTGTCCAAGGCGAAAGAAGCATTGGAGCTTCCGGCCAGTCCTGATAATATGCTTGCTGATCTCCTCGCTGAGGTACAAGACTACAAATCTGTATGGGCCAATTTGACTGTCGTGTGGGATCAGCTGAACGACCTCAAAGACCAGCCATGGAACAGCATCCAGCCTCGCAAGCTTCGACAAAGCATTGACAATCTCATCAAGACCACCAAGGAAATGCCAAGTCGAATGCGATCTTACGCTGCTTTTGAGCATCTTCAGAATCATCTTCGCCAGTTGCTGAAAATCAACCCACTGCTTACTGAAATGCGATCAGATGCAGTGCGCGAGCGTCACTGGACCAAGATATTCAAGTCTCTGGCCCCATCGAAACGCTACTCAGCTCTGTCTATGACACTGGGCGATGTCTGGGACCTCAATTTAGTCGCAAGCGAGGCTGTCATTCGCGATGTCATCGCCCAAGCGCAAGGTGAGATGGCGTTGGAAGAGTTCGTTCGCTCAGTACGTGAACACTGGCAGAATTACTCGTTGGATCTCGTGCCGTATCAGACCAAGTGCCGTCTGATCAAAGGTTGGGATGACCTCTTCGCCAAATGCAGCGATCATTTGAACTCTCTGCAAGCAATGCGACATTCGCCGTACTACAAGGAATTCGAGGAGGAAGCGTCATCATGGGAAGACAAACTGAATCGAATTCACGTACTCTTCGATGTCTGGATCGATGTCCAGCGTCAGTGGGTCTACCTGGAAGGTGTCTTCACCGGCAACGCTGATATCAAGCACCTCCTCCCCGTGGAATCTTCCCGCTTCGCAAACATCAACAGCGAGTTCATGAATGTGCTCAAAAAGGTTTATCGCTCGCCTCAGGTTCTGGAAGTGCTCAATATCCCCGACGTGCAGAAGTCGCTCGAACGTCTCGCCGACTTGCTCAACAAGATCCAAAAAGCACTTGGAGAGTACTTGGAGAAGGAACGTGTGGCGTTCCCTCGCTTCTATTTTGTCGGTGATGAAGATCTTCTGGAAATCATTGGCAACAGCAACGACACTGTACGGATTGCCAAGCACCTTCGCAAGATGTTTGCTGGTATTGCTGGCCTGGAGATTGATGACGAGCAGAACATCAATGGACTTGTCTCCCGAGAAGGCGAGCAGATGAGGCTCAAATCACCGATCTCGCTCATACAGACTCCAAAGATCAACGACTGGCTTCGAGCACTCGAGAACGGCATGCGGGAGACTCTCTCGGAGCTTCTTGTGGAAGCTGTTCAGGAGTATCAGGGCATTGAGGAATCTGATGACGCCGCCTTCGATAAGTACGTCGTCAAGTACCCTGCACAGATTGTCGTTTTGGCTACACAAGCACATTGGACAGCCCAAGTCACAGCTGCTCTTTCGCAAGGCGGTTCAGCGCTTCAAATGCTATTTGAGAGTCTGGTCAACAGGCTGAAACATCTTGCCAAATCCGTGCTTCAGGAAATGGAGCCAGTGTTGCGCAAGAAGTCTGAGCACCTCATCACTGAGTTCGTCCACCAGCGTGACAAGACCGAGCAACTCATTGAGGGTGGCGCCGATTCTCCTGGCCACTATCTCTGGTTGCTTCAAATGAGGTACGAATTCGATGCCAGCGCCGCTCCACTTGACCGCCTGCAGGTACAGGTCGCCAATGCCACCCTCGCATATGGCTTCGAATATCTTGGCGTGCCGGAACGCCTTGTGCGCACACCACTTACCGACCGCTGTTTCCTCACACTCAGCCAGGCTCTCTGCCAGCGACTCGGTGGCTCGCCATATGGACCAGCCGGAACGGGAAAGACAGAGTCTGTCAAGGCTCTAGGTGTACAACTTGGACGTTTCACTCTGGTCTTCAATTGTGACGACACATTTGACTTCCAAGCTATGGGTCGCATCTTCCTGGGTATCTCACAAGTTGGTGCCTGGGGTTGTTTCGATGAATTCAACAGACTGGAAGAGCGAATCCTGTCTGCCGTCTCGCAGCAGATCCAGAACATTCAAGTCGGTCTGCGAAAGCGAGCTCTCGATCCATCTGCTCAGATTGATCTTGTCGGCCGCCAGCTCAAGGTTCATCTTCTTACTGGCATGTTTATCACCATGAATCCTGGATATGCTGGTCGTTCGAACTTGCCAGACAACTTGAAGAAGCTGTTCCGCAGTGTTGCCATGTCGAAGCCAGACAAGGAGATTATCGCCGAAGTTATGCTCTTCTCGCAGGGCTTCTCAGAAGCAAAGACTCTGTCACGTCAGACGGTGCCATTCTTCGATCAATGTGGCGCTAGGCTGTCAAAGCAGCCTCACTATGATTTCGGTCTTCGTGCGCTAAAGAGTGTGCTCGTCAGCTCGGGCGGGCTCAAGCGTGCAAGATTAGCTGCTGGTAGCGAGCAGAGCTCAGACGTCGTGGTGGAGCCTCAGATTATAGTGCAGAGTATTCGCGAGACGATTGCGCCAAAGCTTGTCCGCGATGATGCATTGCTTATGGCACAAGTCGAAGAAGAGGCATTCCCAGGAGTGCAGTACATGCCTGCGTCGCTGGATAAACTACGCGAGGCTTTGCAGGAGATTGTCGAAGAGCGCAAGTTGGTCGCCACAGATGCCTGGCTCACCAAGGTTCTGCAGCTCTATCAAATTCAGAGCCTGCATCATGGTGTGATGATGGTCGGCAGCTCTGGCACTGGCAAGTCGACTGCCTGGCAGACGTTGCTTGCAGCGTTACAAAAGGTCGATGGCATCGAGGGCGTCTGTCATGTCATTGATCCCAAGGTCATGTCCAAGGAAAGTCTGTACGGAACTCTGGATAGCACCACTCGCGAATGGACCGATGGTCTGTTCACCAGCATTCTTCGAAAAGTGGTCGACAATCTTCGTGGCGAGGACAGCAAGCGTCACTGGATCGTCTTTGATGGCGATGTTGACCCTGAATGGGTCGAGAACCTGAACAGTGTCCTTGACGACAACAAGCTGCTCACGCTGCCCAATGGTGAGCGTCTTGGACTGCCTTCCAACGTTCGCGTTATGTTCGAAGTCGAGACGCTGAAGTATGCCACGCTTGCCACCGTCTCGCGTTGTGGTATGGTGTGGTTCAGTGATGATACTGTTGATGTCGACGTTATGCTCTCAAGATATATTGCCCAACTCCGGACTGCTACCTTCGAGGATCTGGAAGAGGACACAGGCACTCCGACATCTACTGAAGCGCGCTTGGCAGTTCAGAACCTGATGGCAGAAATCCTCCATCGCCGACTGACCGAGAACGACTTTGTGAGGAAGGGTCTCCAGCATTGCGCCAGCATGAAACATATCATGGAGTTCACTTCCATTCGTGCTCTCGGCACGCTCTTCTCGCTGCTTCGCAAGGCATGCCGCTCTGTACTGGAGTACAATATCAACCATGCTGACTTCCCGCTCAACGATGAGCAACTTGAGGCATATTTATCGAAGAAGGTGCTGCTCGCAGCAGTCTGGTCTTTCACTGGAGACTGCCCACTTGTGGATCGCAAGGCCTTTGGTGACTATCTTGCTGGGCTGGCAACACTTGACATGCCAGTCCTGACAGAGCAGACATCACTCATCGATTACGACGTATCCTTGCCAGAGGCTATCTGGTCGGCATGGCAGAACCAGGTTCCATCAATCGAGGTCAATACTCACTCAGTCACCCAGACAGACCTTGTTATCCCTACACTTGACACTGTTCGACATGAGGACGTACTCTACTCTTTCTTGGCCGAGCACAAGCCACTCTTACTCTGTGGTCCTCCCGGATCTGGTAAGACTATGACGCTTTTCAGCGCGTTGCGCAAACTGCCCAATATGGAAGTGGTTGGTCTCAACTTCTCCAGTGCTACCACACCAGATCTTCTCGTGAAGACGCTCGAGCAATATTGCGACTATAAGAAGTCGATCAGCGGTGTCACGATGGCTCCACGGCAAATTGGGCGCTGGCTCGTGGTCTTCTGCGACGAGATCAACTTGCCCGCTCCAGACAAGTATGGGACTCAGCGCGTAATCTCCTTTCTTCGCCAACTTGTCGAGCATGGCGGTTTCTGGCGAACATCGACCAGAAGCTGGGTCAGCCTCGAACGGATACAATTCGTCGGCGCGTGTAACCCTCCCACAGATGCCGGCCGTACTCCACTAGGTCTTCGGTTCTTGAGACACGCACCGCTTGTCATGGTCGACTATCCTGGCGAACTTTCGCTCAAGCAGATCTATGGCACCTTCAACAATGCTGTGCTCAAGATCATACCTACTCTGCGCGGCTATGCTGATGCTTTGACGCAAGCCATGATTCAAGTGTATTTGCAATCGCAGAAACGCTTCACGCCAGAGATCCAACCCCATTACGTCTACTCGCCTCGTGAGCTGACAAGATGGGTGCGCGCCATTTATGAGGCTGTAAGACCGCTCGATACTTTATCTCTGGAAGGTCTGGTCCGAATCTGGGCACATGAGGCATTGAGATTGTTCTCGGATCGTTTGATAGCTGACGAGGAACGACAATGGACCGAAGAAGCTGTCAACCGTGTTGCACTTGAGCACTTCCCCAACATCGACGAAGAGCAAGCTCTGCAGCGCCCTATCCTCTTCTCGAACTGGCTGTCCAAGAACTATGTTCCAGTTGCTCGGGATCAGCTGCGCGACTTTGTCAAAGCTCGTCTGCGCACGTTCTGCGAGGAGGAACTCGATGTGCCGCTCATTCTCTTCAATGATGTTCTCGAACACGTCTTGCGTATCGATCGTGTTTTCAGGCAACCGCAGGGTCACCTGATCCTCATCGGCGTAAGTGGCTCGGGCAAGACGACTCTGTCTCGTTTCGTGGCGTGGATGAACGGTCTATCTGTGTTCCAGATCAAGGTGCATGGTCGATACTCCTCTGAAGACTTTGATGAAGATCTCCGTACTGTGCTCCGGAGATGCGGTTGCAAGGGCGAGAAGATATGCTTCATTATGGACGAGTCAAATGTGCTGGATTCTGGATTCCTCGAGCGCATGAATACACTCCTTGCCAACGGAGAAGTGCCTGGTCTATTTGAGGGCGATGAGTACGCCACGCTCATGACTGCTTGTAAGGAGGGCGCTCAGCGCCAAGGTCTTCTGCTTGATTCGCAAGAAGAACTTTACAAGTGGTTCACACAACAGATTGTGCGCAACTTGCACGTTGTGTTCACCATGAACCCACCTTCTGACGGTTTAGGATCCAAGGCAGCTACCAGTCCGGCCCTTTTCAATCGTTGCGTCCTCAATTGGTTCGGCGATTGGTCTGATCAAGCGCTGTACCAGGTTGCCTACGAGCTCACGCAATCTGTGGATATCGACAAAGGAAGCTACACATGCCCAGATAGCTTGCCGATCGAGTTCGACCAGCTCGAAATGCCGCTCTCACATCGCGACGCCGTCGTCAATGGCATGGTGCATGTGCATCACTCTTTGCGCACCTTCAACGACCGATTGAAGCGTCAGCAAAACAAGCAGACTTTCCTCACTCCACGGCAATTCTTGGACTTTGTTGCTCAATTCGTCAAGCTTTTTAACGAGAAGCGTGATGACCTTGAGGAACAACAGCGCCATCTTAATGTCGGTCTTGACAAACTTCGCGAAACTGTGGAGAAAGTGTCAGAGCTGAAACGTAGCTTGGCCGAGAAGAAGTCTGAGCTTGAAAAGAAAGATGCTGAGGCTGGCGAGAAATTGCAGCGTATGGTTGCGGACCAGCGCGAGGCGGAGCAGAGACGAGCAGCATCTCTGGAGATTCAGGCTGCATTGGAGAAGCAAGAGAAGGAAGTCGCGAAGAGAAGAGAAGTCGTGCTTAACGATTTGGCAAAAGCTGAGCCGGCAGTTGAGGAAGCTCAGAGAAGTGTCAGCAACATCAAGCGACAGCACTTGACGGAAGTGAGGTCCATGCAGCATCCACCTGCTGGTGTAAAGCTAGCGCTTGAGTCTGTCTGTACATTGCTCGGACACAAGGCCGCAGACTGGAAGTCAATTGTCAGCATTGTGCGCCGCGATGACTTTATTGCTAGCATTGTCGGCTATGACAACGAGCGTCAGATGACTCCTCAATTAAGGGCGAAAATGAGGGCGGATTTCTTGAACAAGGAGGACTTCACCTTCGAGCGTGTCAACCGAGCCTCCAAAGCATGTGGACCTTTGGTTCAGTGGGTTGAGGCTCAGGTCAACTACTCAGAAATCTTGGATCGAGTCGGACCCCTCCGAGAGGAAGTCGACCAGCTGCAAGAGGAGGCACTCCAGACTAAAGCAGAAGCCAAGGCGATCGAGAATACGCTACAGGAGCTGGAGCAGAGCATTGCCACATACAAGTCCGAATATGCATCGCTCATTAGCCAGACTGAAGCGATCAAGGCAGAAATGACACGCGTGCAGTCCAAGGTCGACCGAAGCATGCGATTGCTCAACAGCCTGTCTTCTGAGAGAGGTCGGTGGGAAGAGAGCAGCAAGACCTTCCAGGTCCAGATGGAGACCATTATCGGCGACGTCTTCTTGGCGTCTGCGTTCCTGGCATATGCCGGTCTGTACGATCAGCAATACCGTCGTGCTATGCTGGAAGACTGGTCACTTCAGCTTTCCGCATCTGGGATCGCATTCAAGGCGCAGAACTCACTTTCTGAGTACCTCTCAACTGCAGACGAGAGACAGCAATGGCACGAGCACGCATTGCCAGTGGACGAGCTGTGCACCGAAAACGCTGTGATGCTGAAGCGCTACAATCGTTACCCGCTCATCATTGACCCGTCTGGACGTGTGACGGAGTTCCTCCAGAATGAGAGCAAGGACCGTCGTCTCACTGTCACCAGTTTCCTGGATGGCTCCTTTGTCAAGCAGCTGGAGTCTGCGCTCAGATTTGGAAACCCTATCCTCATTCAAGACGCTGAGCATATTGATCCGATCCTCAATCACGTACTCAACAAGGAGTACCAGCGCACTGGAGGTCGTGTCCTCATTCAGCTTGGAAGACAGGAGATCGATTTCTCGCCAGCCTTCAAGCTGTACCTCAGTACCAAGGATCCCTCTGCACCTTTTGCTCCGGACGTCTGCTCCAGAACCACATTCGTCAACTTCACGGTCACGCAGAGCAGTTTGAAGACACAGACGCTGAATGATGTACTTAAGTCTGAGCGACCCGATGTTGACGAGAGACGATCGAATCTGGTCAAGATGCAGGGCGAGTTCACACAGCGCCTTCGCCGTCTGGAGCGTATGCTTCTGCAAGCCCTCAATGAGTCACGCGGCAACATTCTCGACGACGAGAACGTCATTCAAACCTTGGAAACGCTCAAGAACGAAGCGGCAGAGATCACTGCCAAGGCCTCTGAGACTGAAGGTGTCATGAACGAAGTCAACAATATCATGAGTACCTACGAGATCATCGCTCAATCTTGCTCGGCAATCTTTGCAGTGCTGGAGCAGCTGTACCACATCCACCACTTCTACCAGTTTTCGCTGCAGTACTTTGTCAACATCTTCGAGTCTGTTCTGCGAGGTGCGCGGGAAGCGAATGAGCGGGATGCGAAGAAGCGCATTGACTCAATCGTGCGAGCTCTGTTTAGGAAGACATACAGCGAGACGTCAGCTTCCTTGCTCCAGAAGGATCGTCTGACTTTCGCGGTTCTTCTGGCGCAAGCTGCCCCATTCCCAATGGACAAGACTCTGCTCGACCTCCTTTTGGACGAGTCAGTCGTGGGCGGCGATGTGACGACCGATTCGGAGCAGAAAGAGAAAGCTGTTGCGATTGCATCACGTATCACGAGCGTGAAGGAGCTGGTTGGCGATGTTGAGAACGAAGCGTGGCAGAAGTTCTTCTCGATTGAACAGGCAGAGCATTGCGTGCCCGGGACAGGCGCGACCAGTAATGAGAACGACAGAGCGCTCAAGGAGCTTCTTCTGGTCAAGCTGTTCCGCATGGATCGTCTTGTTCCTGCGACTGAGCGCTTCGTCAACACTGTCTTCGGACAGGATTTCCTCGATGTCGCAGAGAACCTTGGACGTATCGCTCAAGAGACGACTGCTTCTTCGCCGATTGCCCTTTGCTCCACTCCAGGCTTCGACGCTTCTTACAAGGTCGATCAACTTGTCGAGCGACAAAACGCAAGCTGCACCAGCGTGGCAATGGGTTCCAACGAGAGCATGTCTTCCGCCGACTCTGCTCTTGCCAGTGCTGCCGCAAATGGTTCTTGGGTCCTTATCAAGAACGTCCACCTCGCTACCGAGTGGTTGCAGAACCTGGTCAAGCGAATTGACTCACTCAAGCCACATCCGGACTTCCGCTTATTCTTGTCAATGGAGACCAGTCCAAAGATACCATCGAGCTTACTCCGTACCAGTCGCGTCTTAATGTACGAGCAGCCAGCCGGTATTCGTGCCAACATGCGCGACACTCTCACCTCGCTCCCCGATAAAGCCGTTTCGCAACCAGTGGAGAAGGCTCGTGTGCACTTCCTCCTCGCATTCCTACACGCCGTAGTCCAAGAACGACTCCGCTACGCGCCAAACCTCGGCTGGAAAGGTTTCTGGGAATTCAACGACGCAGACTTCGATTGCTCAGCCTTCATAATCCAATGGTGGACCGACAACGTCGCGCGAGGAAGAAGCAACATCGCCCCCAAATCCATCCCTTGGGACATTCTCCGCGCTCTCGTCGCAGAAATGTATGGTGGCAAAGTTGACAATCCCGACGACATGTCTATTCTCCGATCTCTTGTTGACCAGACTTTGACAAGTGATGCTTTCGAGGATGGGTTCAATCTTATTGCGAAGGTTGCTCAGGATGAGAATGTTGGGACGAGTCTTCCTGGTGGCAGTAGTAAGGCTGTTTTCTTGCAGTGGGTCAAGGAGTGTTTGCCTGAGAGGGAGCCGCCGACGTATTTGGGACTACCGGCTAATGCGGAGAAGCTCTTGCTTGTTGCGCATGCGAAGGAGATGTTGGGAAATTTGAAGACTGTTATGAGGGTTCTTGACGAGGGGGAGAATGTTATGGCTGAGGCTGTTTCGGTTGAGGCGAGTGGATGAAGCCGTTGACATTGGGCTGCTCCAAGAAGTTTTCATTTGTTTTGTTTGCATGGGAGAGGCGTGATAAGAATGAGGGCGGGGCATTCTGCGATGGCGTTGCGTCTTTTTGATGGGTTGTTGAGCATTATCGCAGCGCCTATACCCCCTGACTTGAGAGAATGTTTATACTTTCATAGCAAGTGTATTAGTTTTACACGTCGTGATTCATTCACTCTTTCAGTAACAATCTCAATCCGAGTAGCATGACTGGTAGTCATCAGAGTGCACCAACACGCTCTGCGGTCACATGGTCGGCAATGCTGCGCAATTTAGAGTTCCACGGCGTCAAATGGTGCACTTTTTGACATCAACGCTAACAGTCTGTGAGATCTGACATCTCGCGTGGTACTTCACGATTGCTTTTGCCTCTCTCTCATAATGGTCGGGAGATTGAGACCGAATGCTGAGGTTGTGATTCTGGGTATGGATGAAGTGCGTGATGAAGGAAGGGGTTTGGGAAGGGTCTGGATGGAGTTTGAAATCCTTGGGGTTCTTGGGTCGGGGTTGGCGAGGCGGAGTGTTGCTTGTGTTAAGTTTAAATTGAGTGAGGATGGGAGGTGGAGGGTGCTTAGATATGAGGCGCAGGATCATTTGAAGGGGTTGAGCGGGTTTGATTTTTGGAGGGAGGTTGGTGCTTTGGAGGGGGATGGGTTCGGAGATCATGGTGGTTTGAATCAGGTGCAGGAGGAGGACTTGTTGTTGATAGATTTGCGAGTTCTGTTGGAAAGCGGTATGTTGGAGTCTGGGTTCGAGGTTGAGCTGTTGTGGAGTGTTATAGAGAGGCAGGAAAGCGGAATTCTGTGAGAAAGACTTTCGGAATAGAGGCTCATGTACTGTACAGCATATGCGCCTGCCAAAGATCGTCTGAGGCGGCAAGTCCCGTCCCTCAGCCAACAGGGTTTCGGCAGACCCAGCCGCGTATCTTATCGAAGCGCAGGGGTCTGAGACTTCTTTCGATCATTTCAAAGCATCTGTGGCCACCGACTCTTCGTATTCTCGAACACCACGAAACTCCCCATTTCGAGTCAAACCCTCTACAGCATTTCCAGAGTACCACGCTGAGTCTCTCGGTATTTTTTGATAGCAAGGATTTGGCCACATCAATCGAGACATCGCCCGCTCGCCATGTCGATGGAAATCGACTCACACGTTCCTCTGGAGCATCGACCTACAACGGCGGCGACGGTGCTCTGCTACAACTGTGGCGCTCCAATCGACGGCACTCAAGCAGCAGGCGCGCTATGTTCGGACTGCCTTAAGCTCACAATCGACATCACATCCGGAATCGAGCGAGATGGTGTACTACACATGTGCAGAGATTGCGATAGGTGGCATGCTCCACCTGCGCAATGGATTGTGGCCGCTCCAGAGTCAAGAGAACTTTTAGCATTGTGTTTGAAAAAGTTGAGAGGACTGAGCAAGACGAGGATCATAGATGCGAGTTTCATCTGGACTGAGCCGCACTCGAGGCGAATTAAAGTCAAGATCACAGTTCAGCAAGAGGCGCTGCAAGGGACGATACTACAGCAGACATTCGACGTGGAATTTGTGCAGCAGTGGAAACAGTGCCCAGACTGCGCAAAGTCATACACACACAACACATGGCGGGCTGTGGTGCAAGTTCGGCAAAAGGTCCCACACAAGCGCACTTTCTTGTACCTAGAGCAGCTCATCTTGAAGCAAGGCGCGCACAAGGATACGATCAACATCAAGGAAGTGCAGAACGGAATCGATTTCTTCTTTGCGGAAAGAAACTCGGCTGAGAAGTTCTTGGACTTTTTGCATTCCGTGGCGCCTGTCACCACGAAAAAGAGCCACGAACTCATCTCCATGGATACGCACACCAGTAAGAAGAGCTATAAGTTCTCCTTTTCATGCGAATTGGTTCCTATATGCAAGGACGACCTGGTAGCACTTCCAATCTCAATCGCGCGACAAATCGGCAACATCTCACCACTGACCCTTTGCTACCGAGTCGGCACCGCGGTGAACTTTCTCGATCCGAATACTCTTCAAACAGCAGATCTCAGCACACCAATTTACTGGCGAGCACCATTTGCGCCTCTTGCGGATGTGAAGGATCTCGTCGAATTTATTGTCATGGACATTGAACCAGTAGGCCCAGTGAAAGGCCGATATCTCCTCGCTGAAGCCACGGTCGTGCGTGCGTCAGACACCAGCAACACCGAATACCTCTGCAGGACACATCTTGGCAGCATCCTGCATCCTGGCGACAGTGTCATGGGATATCTCATGACCGGCACTCAATTTAACAACGAGAACTACGAAGCCATCGAGGAATCAAAACAATACTCTGGCACAATTCCCGATGTTATCCTCGTCAAGAAGAAATTCGCCCAGCGAAAGAAGAACAAGAAGAACAACCGCAACTGGAAATTACGACGAATGGCCCGTGAAGAGTCTGATATGAAGGCCCGGAAACAGGATCTGGAGCGTGATGAGATCGACTATGAGCAGTTCTTGCAGGATGTTGAGGCTGATCCCGAGCTGAGGCAAGGACTCAACTTGTACAGGAAGCACCAGAAGAAGGAAGTCGATGCTATGAGTGAAATGGAGACAGATGATGGGGAGGACGATGAAGGGTTGACGATACCTATGGACCAGCTTATTGACGAGATGGAGGACATGGGCATGGATGATGAAGAGTAAGGCGTTTCGCAAGCTGTAGCCAATGCATGGTTGCGCATATTGGCGTTTAATATGTGAGCGAATCCGGAGCGCTGTTGGTAGCATGTTGGCATTGAAGCGCGAGGATGATACCCACGAAAGCATAGCATAAATCGTAGTACGGGCACACATGTCCAAAGCCAAGGTCGGGCTCTCACAGTGTGGCGTCAAGATGAATCATCCTTCCTGCCGGCTATCTCGTGCAGGCCGCGAGTCCTCAGTCCACCTTCTCGCCTGCGTTGCGGGGAGGTCTGGGGTTATGTCCTTGGCTATTCTATGAATCTCCGAGCCGCATGTTCCGATCGATATTACATATTGTCAAGAGAAAGCGTGAGTCTTGCCGGCGAGCCGGAACGCCGACTTGTTATCAGTATTATTATTGAGTTGTATGTCTTGATCGTCATGAGATGGACAGAAATAGCGCATCGCCACATCGATTCAATCCTGCGCCTGCGCGAACCAGTTCCTTGTTCTTTCGTCGGCCCGCACGCGCCGCGATTCGAACGCCTGGAAACCTTCCTGATTAAGCCACGCGCTCACTTCCAGCCCAGCCCAGCTTCACCTGCACCGAGCCACTTGGACCTTTTCTCTCACACCAGCGTGAGCTCGACGGGAGAATCGACGGACCCTCGGGAGAATCTGCTGGCACGGTGTCTGGCACAGCAATTGAAGCCTTCTTTGTCGCTCGCTTACCATAACTTGCGTTCCGCGGAGTTCATGTCGAGGGTGGGGACGGCAAGACGACGACATTGGTGATACCTTCCTTGGAGCAAGCGCATATCGTCATACCAGAAGACATACACCAAACAGAAAAGAGCGAGCGAGAGACAGAAGACTCACTTTGGGCAGGAGCGTTGAGTTTGAAGGAGAGCGCGCGGGACTCATGGCTTCTCAAGTCGATGCCGTTGCTGCAGCGGCGGCGATTCCAGTCGTCAACACAGCTGCGGAAGCGAAGCCAGTAGAGATGTCGACGCTACACAAGTCAAACGCCGAGCCACAGACACCTGCCAGCCCAGCTGAATTCCACGATGCCTTTCAATCAATACCGCCGACCCCAGCCGGCGACTCCGCCCCAGTATCGGCAACCACAGCACTAGCAGAACAGCCCACACTCAATCGCCAGGAGACAGAACATCTAGGCCCAGCCACCGACGCCCCAATAGTTCACACACAAACCAACTCGGGGCCCGTGTTAAGCATATCTCTCATGCTCACAACCGGCGCACGACACCCTTATAAAATCGATGAGAAGTATCTCAGAAATCGGAAAGTGGAGGTCAAGAAGCCGGAAGGAACATTCGAACCTAGGGAACTGAGTGGATACCAGTTAAAGGAATTGATATGGACGGATTGGAGAAGCGAATGGGAACCTAGACCTGCGAGTCCCAGCTCGATACGACTTATTGTTATGGGGAGAATGATTGAGGATAAGTCCACGCTCAAAGGTGAGTCTTTGGCCTGCTGTCTCTCCCAAATTTATGCTAATTCGGGGGTAAATGCAGATTTCCCTTTCAACATCGCGTCGACGAATGTGGTTCACATGACCGTCAAACCTGCAGACTTGATTGACGACGACGACACAGCTGGTGCCAAAGGTACAGGCAAAGCAGGCGTGACCCGATCGAGGGACGACGGCGAGGGCGGAGCGGGTTGTAGGTGTGTGATATTATGAGGAAGTAGAGATGGGATGAATGGAACGCTCGCTGTTGGAAATCGAGGTGTCGAGGCGTATACCGCATCACTCGTGCGAGAGCGAGAGCTATCAGTGCTCTCGAAGCACCATGGCGTCTGGCATTGGCGGCGTTTATTGAGCAAGGATTTTTGGCGGGGAGTTCTGCGCTTTGTGGTTGACGGCAGCAGGCACATATTGTTTTGCACGGGCGTCCGCATTCATTCTAGGAATGATGCTAAGGAAGCACTTCTACTACTACTGTGTATGGAATAGACAGTCTTAAGCTACGGCATATGAGACACGCAGCGTGATTTGGGCTATCGGTTTTGTTATACATTTCTTTCTCGTTTCGTACTAATGCAGCTTGTAGTAGCAGTACATCACGGACATTGATGCAAGCTAGTAGTATACAGCGAAGCATACATAGCTCTATGCGTAGTGCATGCAGTCAGTGCTGCATTTTCCATGTCTCCCTCGAAAACACATCCATCATTCCTTGTAACCACACCCGCGCAGCAGCAATCAATCTACCACTCCCCCATCCTGAATCTCCCCTCCATCTCCACATGAAAATCCACCGTCTCCCTCAACTCCTCCCCAGTAAAAACATCCTCCCATCCAATCTCACAATCCCTCCCACTCAAAATATCCGCATGAAGTCCCGCCGTCGCCCCAAACACCGCCGGTCTCCACTCGCCTGCCCGCACAATCTGTAATTCCATCTGACGTCTCACCGGTTCTGCGATTCCGAACTGGCGTCTCAACATTTCCATTTTGAGGTGGTCTTGTTGGGTGCGCCATTGCGAGAGACGTGATTCCAGGGGATGCGAGGAGAGGGTGTTGGATGGTGCGGAGGCTTTCGGGGCCGCTGATGTGGACAAGCTTAGGTTGGCGCGGAGGGTGTCGTGGACGCCTGGGGCGGAAGGGGCGCCGAGGTTGGGGGTTGTGGTTGAGGGGTGGGAAGGAGCTGGGACGATGCGGAGGGACTGGGAGGTGACTTTTGTTAGTGCGCTGGTATGGTATGGTAAGTAGATGGGTAGGTGGGTGTTCGACTGACCATGATGGATGATGTGGTTGCGAGGAGCCTTGGGTTCGAGTGGTGACTTGTTCAGGCGACCTGTTGGCGAATGTGTTGTCTTTTTGGTCTGACAGGCGGCTGTTGACGGTGGTCGCGTCGCCCGATATGTATTGCTGATGGAAGTGAGGTGGTGGTGGTGGTGTGTTTGAAGTGTAGCGTTGTCTGGCGCGTGCTGAGCTTCAGGCAAGCATGATGATGCGCAGCGTTTCATGTCCGACGCCGGTGTAAGGTTCTTCCCGCAACCTTGCTGTTCTTAGTCTTGGCAGTCGCTTTGCTCAATCGCCTTCATAATTCTTGACGACTTCCTCAATTCCATCGTCTTACGGCTCTCACGACATCCAGACGAAGTGTCACGATGTCGATCGTTATAGAGCTCTGCAGTCACACTGCAATCTCTGTAAAGCAAAGAAGGCCAACAAATAACGGACAACTGCTCATATGTTAGGTATCCCGCATCAGTACCCGAGCTATTCTATTCGATATTAGGAGCCGTGGGCAACTCCTGCGAGAACACGGTCCAAGAATATAGCAGAGCTGTTCGGGAAGCCTAAGACTGTCGAAGACGCCGAGGCTCTTACGATTACTATGGTACTCGACCGATTTCTCGCGAGGATACGGGAAGAGGCGGAGACGCGATATGGAGACGAATGTATCTATATACGCCCGCACAACATTGCCTTCACGACGGGCGATTAGAAAAGTCAGTACGTAGGAGGCGAATCCGGTAGGATGGGCGCATTCGAGAGCTTTATATAGGCGAAGATCCAAAGACCGGACGGGAGTAAGCCGGCGGTAAGGATCGCGCTCTTCACTACGGCTACGACGAACCCACTAGGCAGGCGGAAAAAATACGAGCAGGATGAATGGCATGCACGGGCAGTCGCGTTTGTTAAGCTACCGGCATATGCAGGGTGTGGCCTATTTATCTACGACTGTAATGCAGGCAAGAAGCCGATCGGGCGCCCGCCAGCGAAGACCTTCCCGCTACACCCGCAATGGACGTTTCTTAAGGCCTTTAAGACCCAGCACAAGGTGCGCGCGGTCTACTTCGGAGACATACACGATAACGGCAGACCGGCACATCACATACAGCGTGAATCGGGGCCCTTCAGATCAGGAAGGTGCCTACTAGATACGCTATTCTGAATGCACCGAATGGCGTACACTAAGGATGCTCGGTTCGAGGGCCTCGAAGGAGACACACGATAGACGAGCTTTTGGAAGATCGAAGGAATCGAAGGATATCTTACGAGAGCTAGGAGGAAATAGAGAAAGATAGTAAGGAGGAGTGTCAAGACAATAATGATAATAAGACTGTCGAATACTGGAATTCGTCCTCAAAAGCTTGAGCTGAAAACCAAGTGACCACGATTCAATCGTAGAATGCAAGTGGTTTGCAATCAGGCTCGAAGTGCTCGGTATGCCAGACAGGCATCCTTTCGGGCGGCGACCACTTCTTCGCCTATAAGCACGCACTCCCACTAGCTACACGCTATAAGCTACGTTGAACAGTAGAACCATTTCTTGAAGGCCGACGTGACTAGAAGGGATTCTGCCGAATGGAAGTTTGAAGGTTGGATTTATAATGAAATCTTCTATCCTACGACCGATGCATCTAGAACTGCCTTCTACTCTCCCGAATTCATCAAGCTTGGTGCTAACGTGGAAGGTGACTGGGCGCGCACTGATCGGAATGGCGAGACTCAGCCCTGCTACTGAAATATTTCGATAGAGATGTCTCGAGGCGCACTGTTAATCAGGTTCGAATCGATTATGCCGGGAAGAAGGTTAGTAAGGGAGAGACGTACGACCAAAAAGAAGCTACTTGTTCGATTGAGCCTTGGAAGTATACTAGTAATGTTGTAATTAGGAAGTTTCCTTACGGTAAGCACGTCTTTTCTCAGTTGTGGAGAGTACGCTAATATGACCTATATCCTAACATCCGGATTCTAAGAGCGATTCAATTGTGTAAGGATTTGAGTGGAGACTCGAGTAATCGCTATCATAAATCGAGAATATCGTTAAGAGTTGAATTGGAACGTCGCCTAAGCTAAGCCTTGTGCATATATGCTTACACCCTCCCCTATACAAGCTTTTGGATTAGGCTGAGACTTTTCACACAGGACGCACGCGAATTTTCAGAACTACAGTCGCAAGTCCTCCCGATTTCACCACTATCACTACACTCATTCAAGGCGAGATAGGCATAAAAAGCATATTAACGAGTTGCTTAGGCAATCGCAAACAAGTTAAAGAACCCACAATCGCAGCCTTACACCCTCAAAACCCCTACACTAAAACCTTCCTCGACCTCCCCCTAGAACTCCGAAATACAATCTACTCCCTCACACTCCCCCAAAACCAAACCATCCACGTCAGCCGCCGCAGAATCTTCATCATCACCTCTCCAGAAATCCCCCACCACGAACCCGCCCTCCTCCAATCCCACCCAAAAATCCGCGCGGAAGCGCTGGCCATGTACTATAGCACGAACACGTTCCAAATGGCCGACGAAATCTCCGCGATGGAGTTTCTGAAAAAAAAAAAAAATTGCCGAGCGATGCTGTATCGCTGGTACGGGAGTTGAGGATCCAGCCTGATCAGCTACGGAGGAGTCGGAGTGGGGAGAGATGGATTCGGAATCGGAAGTGTTGGATGTGCTGTTGGGCGGGCAGGGTGAAGGATGGGTTGGATCCGGGGTGTATTCGGATTGGAGTCGTGGTTCAACCTGCGGTTTTGGGGTTGGCGAGGAAGGTTCGGTAGGAGATAGTTGTGCAAGCCAAGGTTGAGTGGGTGACGTTTAGGGAGTTTGATGTGTTTCGAAGGTTGGAAGGGAGGAGATATGATCTTGGACACATAGTGAGAAATGAGTTGTTTTAGACAGCCTGTATTAAGACAAGCTGCAGCTGTAGGATAGGCTTTTATAGAGCAAACAGTTCTTACTAGATAAGTAAGGACTTTAGCCGACTATAGATAGACTTTTTACGCAACTAGATACTTCTATCTCTTCTACTAAGGTTTATAGTGCCCTACACTTATTTTCAACTAATTTATAGTCTTATTGTTCTTTGCTTAGTAATTAAGAGACCCTTACGTATACGCGATACGCGATACGCGCTACGCGCCTAAACGCCCTACGATAGTAACTTCGGATTCCTCCGTCGCAATCGACGGCATTAAGGTCTATATATATAAGGACTAAATTACCTTTCCTATATAGAAGTAAGATATTGCTATAGTCGGTAACGTAAAGAACATTTCCGGTCTTCTCGATAGTACCGAAATCATCCTCGAAGAACCTAAAGAACTATCTCTACCTAATATAGATAAGATCTAGAAGGAACTTACGAAACTCTCTATAGTTAAGGAAGAAGTTAAGATATTAGTTAATAAATCCCTCGAGGAATATAAGATTAATATTACGTTCTTTAACGTAAGAATCCGTAAGTATAAGAAGTAGTAAGAGCGAGTTAAGATAGCCCGTATACTTATCCTCGCAACTATAGACTAATATATTCGCAATAGGATCGCCGATAAGACTACCCCTAAGGTACTTATAGACGCCGTTTCCGACCTCTATAAGGCAATAGATAAACAAGCTATCTACCTAATTTATTAGTAGATTGCGTCTACAACTTTCAACTTATCTAAGAACGTTACCGACTATATTAACAAACTTTAGACCTTCTAGAAGCGACTTACGGACCTAGGAAGCACTTTCGACGATAACTAGATTATAGCTAAAGTCCTTACTAACCTACTAGCCCGTTTCTAGGACTTCCGTCGAATATAGAATATACTAGCTAGTAAGACTAATAGCATACTAAGAACCGTAGCTAGCCTAATAACCTACCTCCTCGGCAAAGAAGCAGCGAATTCCGTACTACGAGGAAACGGTAGTAATAGCGGCGGCAACGGCGGTCGAAAGAATAATAAGAAAGAAAAGAAGACCGAAGGCAAAAAGGGTAAGGATAGGAAGGATCGTAAGGATCTTAAGGAATATAAGCACTATAACAAAAAGAGTACGTATTTAGAAGCCGACTACCTTAAGAATCCGGCTAACGCCTCTAAGGAGAAGTAAGAATAGATTCGTATCTAAATACGTTAATAGCGCGAGAAGAACTCGGTTTAAGTAATTACTAGCGGCGATAATAAGGAGTAGGAAGAGACTCCTACCGGAGGCGCTAGCCTCGTTACTAAACTAAAGGCATATATCTTAGCAGTTAATGCTAATCGTAATATACTCCTATAATAAGCTATAAATATAACGTAGAAGTTCGCGACGGATATATACGATAGTATATTCGATTCTATCTTAACGCCGAAACTTATCTTCGAATTGTAAATACTAGATATCGCATCTAAGATTACTTTACTAGACGATAAAGACAACCTTCTAGACGATATTCAAGTTCCCGAGACGTCTCTATCTATTTCTAAGATCGAACTACTATCTCTACTATCTCCGAGCTACTTAACTCGGCAAACAACGATTAAGAATATATCCGTTAATAGCGGAATAGTAACTAACTAGCTAAAGGCCGATACTCGCGACCTGCTATTTCCTTTCGATAACCTTCCGAACTTCGAAGAGCGTAAGGGAGCTCCTTTTACTCCCGTCCGAGGCCGTCGTTCTAAGCGTTTCGGAACTCTAAACTAGTAGTCTATTCGGGCTATAACCGTTCCGCCCTAAGGACCTATTAAGATTATATAGGTTAAGCGTTCCCCTTTAGACTCTATTATTAACGAGAACATAGAAGACGATGCTAACTTCGCCTAGCGTTTTGCTAATATTAGTTACCTTAAGCTAGCTATACGACGCAAGTTTCGATCCTTGTTACTACCCTTAGCTCTAAGGGAATATTACTCTCGACTAAAGCGTACTAAATCCGTTATATAGGCCGACAAAGACATAATTTATTAACTGTCGCTACTATAAGGTACTAATACCTCGCTACCGTAAAGCACCGCTACCTCGCTAAAAATCTAAGGATTAAGCGCGATTACTAATATCCTCTAAGGTACGTTCCCTAACGATTCTTCTTCCTAAGCTCTATAGATTGCTAATTCCCTTTAGGCCTTAAGTACGCTATTAGCGGCTAGTAAAGGAAGCAAAGTAGAGGGAAATATAGAACATATTAGAAGGGCAAGCTTAGAGGATTAGGCGATTATAGAGGCAGTACGGATTACTCTAGAACTTATAGCAGTTCTAAAGAGAGAGGTTATAGCAGTTAGCAAGGTAGAGGAAGGTATATTATTAAGTATTATCGATTTAGGAGCTACTATCTATCTCTATTACGATAAAAGCGCTTTTACCGATTTTCGCGTTATAAACTATAATGTTAGAACTGCAAATAATACCGAGGGGCTTAATATATAAGGCATCGGAACTATTACTATAAACGTCTAAGGATTAGATAGAGACGTAATTCCTCTTACAATTACGAAGGTTTTCTATACGCTAGTGTTAGAGGTTATATATAATTAGTATATAACTAGACCGAGTAAAGCTAGGGTCCTAATGCCTTAGGCAGGGCTTAGCGCTTAGCGTTAAGCTAACTAGCCTACCTTCCTCCCTCTCCTTTTAGATCTCTATCGAATACTACACTAATTTACTACTACCCTATCTACCTGCTAATATAACCCTTATTATATAGTATTCGATCTACCTTTTAAGGGCAGTAGCTAGATAGTCCTTATTTCAAGCCTTTAGCGGTATAGCTACGAAAACCGTTAATCTAACTATATTGCGCCCGAAGAACGGGACCTATACGTACTATTCTATTAAAACAACCGTACTAATTATTAAGCAAGGCCTTCTATACAGCCTATTATACTAAGTTAATCGCACTAAGCCGATATCTACTAATTCCGCTATATCCGTATCTTAGGGGCCGATAATATATTATTAGTATTACCCCCTATTATAATAGCCGGCTTATTACGAAGCAACAACAACCGCAGCGCCGCTAGTAGCGCTAGCAATAACAACTCTAGTAGCATAGTGCCTGCTAAAGAGCCTGCCGGAGGGCCTACTAAAGAACCTATAATTCTAGGTAACGACCTAGAATTGCCTATCGACGACATTCTTAATAACATTGTTAATCGACAATATAGCTAACTAGCCTTTAGTCCTTAACTGGTAGGGAGACTTTAAGAAGCTACCTAAAACAGGCTTACTGCCCTACGCTAAGAACAATAGCTAAAGGACGACCTCTTCGAACTTCGCCGCCTTTAGGAAGCCCCGATAACTAAACTAATAGCAGGGCCTTCTTTATTATCTATTTAGAAGAGGAAGGATGCTAAGCTTAAGGACTATATCGTATTTAACGGCTCTAGTCGCAAGCAATATAATAATTATATACGTAATTGTAAGCTTAACTAGCGAAATATACCGAGGGCTCTTCTAGACGACTATTTACTAGTTATCTACGCTATACAGTATATCAATAGCGACCTAAAGCGCACATAGGATAACTCTTTCGACTCTCTTAACGACTAGACTGCTATTTAGTAGTAGACCTACAAAACTATTATACTAGACACCCTTAGAAACCCTATACTAAGGTAATAATACGCTTAGGACCTGTATCTTCGAGCTAAATAGAAGACTGATTAATCGGCTCGCTTATTTAAGGCCTATTTAAAGACTCTCGAGGATAACCTTCCGGCTAAGACTAATTCTATATAGATCTCTAAAATACGCCCTAAGCTTAGGTAGGAGCTTATTCTCGAATTAGACCGCCGCTATATATTTGAATAGGCCAACCTAATACGTATTTAATTTATAGTCGAGGTAGAAACAGCTAAACGAGCTGTCTAGCTCTAGTAACGACTAGAATTAAGGATCCGACCTTCTAGCAACCGTAGCAACCGTAGCTACGGAGGAAACTAAGGTTCCTACTAAGACAATAATGCTAACAATAGGAATAGTAATAAGGACCGTAGAAGAGGCCGTAGCCGACGGCTATATAGAGGAGGCCGCGATAGGGGCCGTAGAAGGGGCTCGTATCCCTATAATGCTAACTGTTCTGCTAATAATAACAATAGCTACGGCAATCTACTAACCGGGTTAAAGTGCTTCAACTGTGATAGCACTAGCTATCTACTAGGCTAATGCGACAAACCTAGGGACTAGGCCCGGATTGACCGTACTTCCGCCGAATATAAGAAACACCTTTTAGTAGCTAACGCTACCCCTATAGGCTAACCTTCGAAAAAAGAATAAGCGCCGCACTAACTATTAGCCTTGTACGGCGTAAGAGTCAAGACTATCGACATTGTGCTAGCTATAATACGCTCCTGCCTTATATAGGATACGAAGGGCACTAACTATTAAACTAAGGTTATACTAGATCTAGGAAATTTAGTTAGTGCCCTTATTAGCTATCGCCTAGCTAAGTAATTAGACCTTCGACAATTGAATAGGGCTAACCTACTAACCCTTGCTTAGTTTAATAACGCTCGGCACTTAACCTATAGGGCTTACTATATTCCTATAGTTCTAAGAGACGACCTCGGCAACGAGCGCTTATTAGATTTTACCGCCTATATAGTAGATATAGACAGCCTTCTATCCGATATTGTTATTAGCAACCCTGTTCTTAAGCACTACGCTGTTACTATAGACTTAGGCCTTTAATAGTAGCGATTTAGAATCGCTAGGAAAGAGGACATTAAGCATATCGACGTTAGCGAGTGCCCTAACGATATTAGGGTTCTATTTATTAGCAACCTAACTCTAGCTAATCCGACTACCGACCTGCTCGGTAGCGATAACGATAAACTAGTGCCCCCTAATAGAATAGACCCTAATTAGCTTGCTCGCATACTATAGCCTATTTAAGAAATATAAGAAGGGTTATGTTAGTAGGTAGATAGGGTAGTAGTAGGTACAAGTAGTATTCGATAGAGAACTAGGAGGAGAAGGAGGAAGGTAGGCTAGTTAGCCTAACGCTAAGCGCTAAGCCCTACCTAAGGCACTAAGACCCTAGGTTTACTCGGCCTAATTACATGCTAATTACGTATAGCCTCTTTAGCCCTAACATACGCTTCCCTTCTAAAGGCCGCGCCCTCGTAGCCTATCTATATTCTACGACCTCTATTGCCGCTAACTTAGTAAGTCTAATAAGCTGCTTAGCCCGTACTAAATTGAACACTTAACTACCTAATTATGTAACTATATTAAACCTTACCTCTAATACAATACAATGTGCAACTCTAACTACGCTATTCTTGTATATAATGAAGTAATATATATTTACGAGAATTGAGGGCCTTCGACTAATTATAATACGAGCGCGTCTTCCCTACTATAATAGGTAGACGTACGAGGTATTGTAGCCCTGCCTCCGCTCTAAGTAATATTGTACCGAGTTCTTTGCGTCTACTCTTAAAAGACCTAGAAATATCCGCTCCGAGGGTTTATCCGTTCCGAGGGTTGTTCTTATTGTTACGAGGACTATTATTTACTATCGTAGTTTTACTAGCCCTAATTAGTTAGGTTTGGCAGCCTTTAAGTGTTAACTAATTATATTTTTTTAAAAAACTCAGTTCTTCTAGTTTCTATAGGTAAAGGCTATTATAAGTATAATAGTTAAGATTCGCCTCGCTTAAAGGGTCGGAAAGATCGAGGAGTAACCTATTATCCGCAAGATCGACCCCGGCTAGCTTAGCTCTATAGTTTTTGCCCTTAGTTAGTTAGTCTATTAAGCTACTTAATCTTTTAAACCTCAATATTTTGACTTAGCCTTAAAGTTTTAATTAAACCTTTAATAGGTTTAATCTTTTAACTTAGTTAGTATAGTGCTTTAGGCTCGTAGTATAGGTAAGGTTAATAATAGTAGCGAGTAGGTAATGTTAATAACGGCGGCGCTAGTCGTCTTAGCGCTAACTTTACCTTGCTTCTAATTTCCTTCTTTAACTAATAATAATATTAGCAACACCGTTACCGATATAGTCGCGTCGTCTTCCTTCGATTAGCAATATACTCCGCAACACCGTTACTAATATAGCCGCGCTAGCCGTACCGCCCTTTAGCATAGGCGCGACGCCGTTATTATTATTATTATTACTATTTACGCGCGCGCGCGCCGTCCTCGCTAATCGCCTAGGCCTCGAGGCCTCGATAGAAGGAGAGAACAAAAGGGGGACCTATAGGGCGCGTTAGTAAAGAGGTAGAATCCTTAAAAGAGCAGGCGATTAGTTAACGCGTCGTAGCGCGCCTAGTATAGTCTTATTGTCCTTTATTGCTAACAATTGCTTGCCTCTAATTAGTTAGCTAATAGCACCCCGGGGGTAGTATTATTCCTAGGCGACATTATAGGCCCTTAGCCTTCTTCTTGTTCTTTATACTAGTCTAATACTTATCTAATAACTTAGCTATATCCTTAAAGGAATCTTTAGCCTCCTACGAGTCCTATTTAGGTAAATAGCCTTACTATCTTAGAAGGTACTCCTTCTTGCCTTGTCTAGTCTAATGCTTTAGGATACGTTCTATAGACTATAGCTCTTTACCGTCGGCTAGTATCTCTTTATACTTAGTAGGGGCTTCTTTAGGGCCTCCGCGGTAGTAGTATAGTTTAAGGAGGGAGATATAGAAGGTATTATAGATAGTGTAGTATAGTAGGAGCTATAACTAATAGGCCTAGCTATTGCCCTTCGGTTCTCGGATTCGGAATAGGCTAATAAACCGTAGTGCCAGTTTGGGGCGTATTTTGCTATCGGGTAATAGGTATTTGCGGATGCGGAGGTTCTTTATACTAAGTATAACTATATCGCCTTGCTTAAAGGTTATCGGTATATAACGCTTATCGTAATAGGTCTTTTAGTACTCTTAAGCCTTTATTAGCTTCTTAGCTATCTTAGTATAGATTTCTCGTATCTTTTGAACCCTCTTAATAGCCGCTAGTATCTTAGGTTAACCCGCTTCCCTTTCCTTACGCTCGGCCTCGAGCGATAGGGGGTCTTATAGCATAGTAGCGTTCTAGCCTATTATAGCTATATATAGTAACACCTTGGTTAATAAGTGGACATTGTTATTATATACGAATTTAGCTAGCTATAGGAGGTTAACCTAGTCGTTAGGGTTCTCGTTAATGTAACTGCGTAGGTACTACTATAGGGTAGTATTCTGCCTCTCGGTTTAGCTATCTATCTATAGATAGAAGGCTATAAATAGCCGATGCTTAAGTCTTAGCTATAGGCATATCTCACTCTAATAGTAAGATGTGAATGTCGAGCCTTAGTCGGAAACTATCCCCTTAGGGGTTCCCTAATAGCTATAGAAGATGTTGTTTTATAGCGCTTCTACTATATTAATAGAAGTCTAATCCTTCCGAGCAGGGATATAACGAGCGCCTTTAGTAAATCGATCTACTATAATAAGGATAGCATTATATACGTCCTTACTGCCCCTACGCTTAGTAGGAGGGAGGCCTGTAATAAAGTCTATTATAAGCTCTGCAAATAGTTTCTTTAGAACAGGAAGTAAAGACAACTCCCCGAATAGTAAGTACTTAGGTGCTTTAACTCGCTAGCATACTATATAGGTCTGCATATATTCCTTTATATGCCGCTTACTATTTAGCTAGTAGTATATACGCGATAGTAGCTCGTGCGACCTCTCTATACTATAGTAACTAGCGAGTTTACTATTATAGTGCCTCTTTAAAAGCTCTTATCTAATCGATTGTTTAGCGGGGATATAGTATCTGCCCTTAAACTTTAAGTAACCTTTGTCGTCGATCGACTAATTATTACTCTTACTAGATCGAGTCGTTCGCCTACTTATAAGCTTATCGATACGTTTAGTAGCAAAGGCATCCCTCTACTAAGCACGTAACAGCTCGTCTATAAACGATTAACTATCCCTATTTACAAGGTTATTTAATAGCACCCTCGCTATTAAACGAGGTGCGCATTATATACATCTAATAGCACTAGTAGCCGGATTAACTATAGTAGTACTATCGCTATTACTATATATTGCGATATCGACTAGGGAGTTATTATAACTTCTCCTATCTGTGTCCTTAGCCCTTGCCTTAATACGCACTATTAATATAGTAAGAGTATTAATATGCTTTAAGCTATCGCGGAGTCCGGTAAGCCGCTTATCCTATACTTGCTTATTAACAACACGGGCTATAGCAATCTTATACTATAGGGTTAGAAACAAAGAATTAATATACTAGGTCTCGCCATTATAATTAGGTCGCCTCGATAGGCTATTAGCAGGGTTACTTACGCCTAGCCGATATAGTATATTAAAATCAAACCCGGCGAGATAGACGGCCTATCTAGCCTATCGACCTATAACCTTAGTAACCTTCGTAATTCTACGGAGGTTGTTATAGTCCGTATAGACCTAAATAGGGTGCTAAGCACTATCGAGATAATAGCGCTAGTACTTAAAGGCTTCTACGATTGCTAAGAGCTCTTGCTCGTAGGTTTCGTACCGACGTTCTATATCGATTATCTTCCGTAAGAAGAAGGCGATTAGGTGCTAGTAATTGTTATTAGCCTGTTATAACATAATAGCTAATATAGCGAACTGTAAAGCGTTAGTCTTAATTCGGATCTGCTTGCTTAGTACGAAATAGTATAACAAAGGGACTTTAGTAAAGCGTTGTTTTAGACCGTTAAAAGCGGCTTGTGCTCTGTTAGTCTATTTGAACTCTCTAGTTGGATTAGCCTTGGTTTTAGTAAGCTTAGTTAATAGCATTATATGCCTCGAATAGCCCTTAATAAACCGGCGGTAGAAGTTAGCAAAACCGAGGAATAATTAAAGCTCTTTAATAGACGTAGGAATAGGCCATTCGGTAATTGTTTTAATCCGATTAGGGTTAGCCTTTATACTATTAGTTAATACGAAGAAGCTAAGGAAGGGCACCTCTTTAGTAGCGAAGGTGCATTTAGAGGGCTTGTAGTATAAGCTATAGGCCTATAGGCGGTCGAGCACCTTGCGTACTATAGCCTAGTATTCTATAATATTAGGTAAATAGATATAAACTAGGATATTATCTAGGTAAACTATACAGAGGTAGTCTAATAGGCCTAAAAGGGCCCGATTAATATAGGACTAGAATGTTGCAAGGGCATTAGCTAGCCCGAATAGTATAACTAAGTACTCGAAATAGCTATAATAGGTACGGAAGGCTGTTTTCCATTTATCGCCCTTACGAATACAAATGCGGTAATAGGCGTCCTTAATGTCTAATATAGTATAGAAGTAGGCGCTAGAAAGGCAATCGAGGGTCTTATTAATAAGCGGAAGTAGACAACGGTCTTTAATAGTAACAGCATTAAGCCCTCTATAATTAATATACAAACGCAGGCTACTATCCTTCTTTAGCACGAATAGGATAGGTGCACTAGTAGGGCTGTTGCTATACTAAATTCGACTATTAGCTAGGTTCTTATCTAGGTACTTACGTAATACAGTAAGTTCTCGTTTACTAAGGTTGTAGAGGGGCCTAAAGGGGACCTCTTTGCCCTCTATAATATCAATCTTATAATTAGTCTCTTTAAATATAGGCAATGTCGATGCTAGGTAGTGTTTAAATATATTAATATAGATCTCTCGAATAGGTAGTAGTATACGAGCAAGCTAATTAGGATCTATACTATTAGGGGGTATAGGTTTATCGTTATCTCTACCGAGAAGGTTAGCCGTCGGATTAGCTAAGGCAGGCGTTAGGTTGCCGATAAATAGGACCCGGATAGCGTCGGGACACTCGCTAATATTAATGTGTTTAATATCCTCTCTCCTAGCGATTCCAAATCGCTACTATTAACTGCCTAAGTCTATAACTATAGTATAGTGCTTAAGAACAGGGTTGCTAATAACAATATCGGATAGAAGGTTGTCTATATCTACTACGTAGGTAGTAAAATCTAGCAAGCGTTTATTGCCGAGGTCGTCTTTTAGAACTATAGGAACATAGTAGGCCCTATAGGTTAAGTGCCGAGCGTTATTAAACTAAGCAAGGGTTGGTATATTAGTTCTAGGCAATTGTCGGAGGTCTAATTGCTTAGCTAGGCGGTAATTAATAAGGGCGCTAACCGAATTTCCTAGATCTAGTATAACCTTAGTCTTATAGTTGTCTCTATATATATCCTATATAAGACAGGTGCGTATAATAGCTAGCACTATGTCGATGGTTTTACGCCGCATAAGGCTAATAGTTAGTACGGCGCTTATTCTTTTTTCGACTAATAGGAAGGGCCGATAGGGGTAGTATTAGCGGCTAAAAGGTGCTTTCGGTACTTAGCGGTAGTACGGTCGATTCGGGCCTAGTCCTTAGGTTTGTCGCATTAGCCTAGTAGATAGCTAGTGCTATTACAATTAAAGCACTTTAGTCCGGTTAGAACATTGCTATAGCTACTATTGCTGCTATTATTAGTTAGGCGATTAGTATTATAGGGATACGAGCCCCTTCTACGGCCCCTATTACGGCCTCCTCTATATAGCCGTCGGCTACGGCCTCTTCTACGGTCGTTACTATTCCTATTGTTAGCACTGTTGTTTTAGGTAGAACCTTAGTTTCCTCCTCGGCTACGGTTACTACGGTTAGTACTAGCTAGTCGGATCCTCGATTCTAGTCGTTACTAGAGCTAAATAGCTCGTTTAGCTGTTTCTACTTCGACTATAAATTGAATGCGTATTAGATTAGCCTGTTTAAACATACGGCGGCGGTCTAATTTAAGGACTAGTTCCTATCTTAGTTTAGGTCGTATCTTAGATATCTAGATAGAGTCGGTTTTAGGTAGCAAATCGTCCTTAAGGGTCTTTAGATAGGCCTCGAAGGATCGAGAGGTTTAGTCGGCCTTTTGTTTAGCACGTAGGTATTAGTCTTAGGCGTGCTGCTAGCGCAATATAGGGTTACTAAGGGTGTTCAGCATAATAGTCTTATAGTCTTGCTACTAAACAGCGGTCTAATTATTAAGGGAATTAAAATGGTTATCCTAGGTGCGTTTTAGGTCGCTATTAATGTACTATATAGCATAGACGACTAACGAATAGTCGTCTAGAAGGGCCCTCGGTGCGTTTCGCTAGTTAAGCTTATAGTTACGAATATAGTCGTTATATTGCTTTCGACTAGAGCTATTAAACATAGTATAGTCCTTGAGTTTAGCATCCTTCTTTTAAACAGTTAGCGAGGAAGGCCCTACTACTAGTTTAGCATTAGTTATTAGGGACTTCTATAGGCGGCGAATTTCGAGGAGATTATCCTTTAGCTATTGTTCTTAACGTAAGGCAGTAAGCCTATTCTAAGTGGCTTCTTAAAGCCTCGCTATCGGCTAGGGCCTAAAGGCTAGTTAGCTATATCGTCGATTAACAATGTTATTAAGAATGTCGTTAACAGGCAATTCTAGGTTATTACTAGGAATTATAGGTTCTTCTTTAATAGGCCCTCTAGTAGGCTCTTTAGCAGGCACTTTAGCAGGCACTTTAGTAGGAACTATGCTACTAGCGTTGTTATTGCTAGCGCTGCTAGCGGCGCCGCGGTTGTTATTACTTCGTAATAAGCCGGCTATTATAAGGGGTAACACTAATAATGTATTATAGGCCCCTAAGATACGGATATAGCGGAATTAGTAGGTATCGGCTTAGTACGATTAACTTAGTATAATAGGCCGTATAGAAGGCCTTGCTTAATAATTGGTACGGTTGTTTTAATAGAATAGTACGTGTAGGTCCCGTTCTTCGGGCGTAATATAGTTAAATCGATAGTTTTCGTAGCTATACCGCTAAAAGCTTAAAATAAGGACTAACTAGCTGCTACCCTTAAAGGGTAGATCGAATACTATATAAGAAGGGTTATATTAGCAGGTAGATAGGGTAGTAGTAGGTATAAGTAGTATTCGATAGAGAACTAGGAGGAGAAGGAGGAAGGCAGGCTAGTTAGCCTAACGCTAAGCGCCAAGCCCTGCCTAAGGCACTAAGACCCTAGCTTTACTCGGCCTAATTATATACCAATTACGTGTAGCCTCTTTGGCCCTAACAAGAAACCTATATTAAGGTATTTAAATACTACCTAGTATCGACATTGCCTATATTTAAAGAGACGGATTATAAGATTAATATTATAGAGAGTAAGGAGGTCCCCTTTAGGCTACTCTACAATCTTAGTAAGCGTAAACTCGCTATATTGCGTAAATATCTAGATAAGAACCTAGCTAATAGTCGAATTTAGTATAGCAATAGCCCTACTAGTACACCTATCCTATTTGTACTAAAAAAGGATAGTAGCCTACGCCTATATATCGACTATCGTAGGCTTAACGCTATTACTATTAAAGACTGCTATCTACTTCCGCTTATTAACGAGACCCTCGATCGCCTTTCTAGCGCTTGTTTCTATACTATATTAGACATTAAGGATGCGTACTATCGTATCTGCATTCGTAAGGGCGATAAATAGAAGATAGCCTTCTATACTCGTTATAGCTACTTCGAGTACTTAGTTATACTATTTAGGCTAGCTAATGCCCCTGCAATATTCTAGTCCTATATTAATCGAGCCCTTTCGGGCTTATTAGACTATCTCTGTATTATATACCTAGACGATATCCTAGTCTATAACTAATTACCTAATATCGCTAAATACTAGGCTATAGTCCGTAAGGTATTCGATCGTTTAAGGGCCTATAGCTTGTATTGCAAGCCCTCTAAATACACCTTTGCTACTAAGGAGGTAGCCTTCCTTAGCTTCCTCGTATTAACCGAGGGTATTAAGGCTAATCCCGATCGGATTAAAACAATTACTAAATGGCCTGTTCCTACGTTAATTAAGGAGCTATAGTCGTTCCTTAGCTTCGCTAATTTCTATCGTCGCTTTATTAAGGGCTATTTACGGCATATAATGCCCCTAACTAAGCTTACTAAAACTAAGGCTAACCCGACTAGAGAATTTAAATAGACTAATAAGGCACAAGCCGCTTTTAACGGCTTAAAGCAACGCTTTACTAAAGTCCCCTTATTATACTATTTCGTACTAAGCAAACTAATCCGTATTAAGACTAACGCTTTACAGTTCGCTATATTAGCTATTATATCCTAACAATCGGATAAAGACTATTACTAGCACCTAATTGCCTTCTTCTTACGAAAGATAATTAATGCTAAGTGTCGCTACGAGACCTACGAGTAAGAGCTCTTAGCTATTGTCGAGGCCTTTAAGTATTAGAGGCACTACCTCGATAGGGCTTAATATATAATATAGGTCTATACAGACTATAACAACCTCCGTAGCATTACTAAGGTTACTAGGGTTATAGGTCGACAGGCTAGATAGGCCGTCTACCTCGCTAGGTTCGATTTTGATATATTATACCGGCTAGGCGTAAGTAACCCTACTAATAGCCTATCGAGGCGACCTAATTACAATAGCGAGACCTAATACATTAATTCATTGTTTCTAACCCTGTAGTATAAGATTGCTATAGCCCGTATTGTTAATAAGCAAGCGTAGGATAAGCGGACTTCCGGACCCCGCGGCGGCAATAAATACTATAGCGGAGTTGCCGTTCTTCTAGTATACGTTAAGAAGGACGTAGATCGCTCGAGCTATAATAACTCGATTAAAGATATTACTATCTATAGCGACAGCACTATAGAAGAGGTTGTAGTAGTTCCGGCTACTAGTGCTATTAGATATATATAATGCGTACCTCGTTCGATAGCATAGGTACTATTAAATGACCTTGCAAACGGGGATAGTTAATCGTTTATAGATAAGCTGTTACGTGCTTAGTAGAGGGACGCCTTTGCTATCGAGCGTATTAATAGGCTTGTAAGTAGACGGGCGACTCGATCTAGTAAGAGTAATAACAATTAGTCGATCGACGACAAAGGTTACTTAAAGTTTAAGCGTAGATACTATATCCCCGCTAAACAATCAATTAGATAAGAGCTTTTAAAGAGGCACTATAATAGTAAGCTCGCTAGTTACTATAGTATAGAGAGGTCGTACGAGTTACTATCGCGTATATACTACTAGCTAAATACTAGTAAACGGTATATAAAGGAGTATATACAGACCTATATAGTATGCTAGCGAGTTAAAGCACCGAAGTACTTGCCGTTCGGCGAGTTGTCTTCGCTCCCTGTTCTAAAGAAGCTATTTACTAAGCTTATAATAGACTTTATTATAGGCCTTCCGCCTACTAAGCGTAGGGGCAGCAAGGACGTATATAACGCTATCCTTATTATAGTAGATCGATTTACTAAAGGCGCTCGATACATCCCGGCGCGCAAGGATTAGACTGCTATTAATATAGTAGAGGCGCTATAGACTAGTATCTTCTATACCTATTAGGGAATCCCTAAGGGGATAGTCTCTAATCGAGGCTTAATATTTATATTACACTATTAGAGCGAGATTTGCTTGCAGCTAAGACTAAAGCATCGGCTATTAATAGCCTTCTATCCGCAGACTAACGGTTAAATAGAGAGGTAGAATGCTACCCTATAGTAGTACCTACGCAGCTATATTAATAAGGACCCTAACGACTAGGTTAACCTCCTATAACTAGCCGAATTTGTATATAACAATAGTATCTACTTATCTACTAAGGTGTTACCTTATTTCGCTATAATAGGCTAGAACGCTGCTATGCTATAAGACCCCTTATCGCTCGAGGCCGAGCGCAAGGAAAGGGAAGCGTATTAAGTACCAACCCCTAAAACACTAGCGGCTATTAAGAGGGTTTAAAAGATGCGAGAAATCTATACTAAGATAGCTAAGAAACTAACAAAGGCTTAAGAGTACTAAAAGACCTACTATAACAAACACTATACGCTAATAACCTTTAGATAGGGCGACATAGTTATGTTAAGCACTAAGAACCTCCGTATCCGCAAACACCTATTACCTAATAGTAGAACACGACCTAAACTAGCACTACGGTTTATTAGCCCCTTCCGAATCCGAGAGCCGAAGGGTAATAGCTAGGCCTACTAGTTATAGCTTCTACCTTATTATACTATCTATAATACCTTCTATATCTCCCTCCTTAAACTATACTACTAGCGCGAAGGCGATAAAGCGCCTACTAAGTTAGAAGAAGTCTTAGCTAATAGTAAAGAGTTGTAGTCTATAGAACGCATCCTAAAGTACCAAACTAGATAAGGCAAGAAGAAGTACCTATTAAGATAGCAAGGCTATTTACCTAAATAGGACTCGTAGGAAGCTAAAGGTTCTTTTAAAGATATAACTGAGTTGTTAGATAAGTATTAGACTAGTATAAAGAACAAGAAGAAGGCTAAGGGCCTATAATGCCGCCTAGGAACAATGCTACCCCTAGGGTACTATTAGCTAACTAATTAGAGACAAGCAATTATTAGCAAAGGATAATAAGACTACACTACTATAGCGAACGCGCACCGAGTATTAATAAACGCGCTATAGCGCGTTAACCAATCGTATGCTCTTTTAAGGGCTCTACCTCTTTACTAATACGCACTATAAGGCCTTCTTCTAGCACTTAGGTCCCCCTCTTGTTCCTTTATTCTATCGAGGCCTCGAGGCCTAGGTAATCGGCGCGGCCGGCGCGGCTATATTAGTAACGGTGTTGCAGAGTGTATTGCTGCTTAAAGAAGGAAAGATACGGCTATATTAGTAACAGTATTACCGAGTTATTATTAGTCGAAGAAGGAAATTAGAAGCAAGGTAAAGTTAGCGCTAAGACGGCTAGCGCCGCCGTTATTAACATTACCTGCTCGCTACTATTATTAACCTTACCTACACTACGAGCCTAAAGCACTATACTAACTAAGTTAAAAGATTAAACCTGTTAAAGGTTTGATTAAAACTTTAAGGCTAAGTTAAAATATTAAGGTTTAAAAGATTAAGTAGCTTAATAGACTAACTAACTAAGGGCAAAACTATAGAGCTAAGCTAGCCGGGGTCGATCTTGCGGACAATAGGTTACTCCTCGATCTTTCCGACCCTTTAAGCGAGGCGAACCTTAACTATTGCACTTATAATAGCCTTTACCTATAGAAACTAGACGAGCTGTGTTTTTTCTAAAAAGATAAGATAAGATTAACAATTAAAGGCTACTAAACCTAACTAATTAGGGCTAGTAAAACCACGATAGTAAATAATAGCCCTCGTAATAATAAGAACAACCCTCGGAGTCGGAGCGGACATTTCTAGGTCTTTTAAGAGTAGACGCAAAGAACTCGGTACGACATTACTTAGAACGGAGGCAGGGCTGCAATACCTCGTACGTCTACCTATTATAGTAGGAAAGACGCGCTCGTATTATAATTAGTCGATAGTTCTCAATTCTCTTAGTTATATATTACTTTATTATATATAAGAATAGCGCAGTTAGAGTTAAACATTATATTGTATTAGAGGTAAGGTTTAATATAGTTACATAATTAGGTAGTTAAGCGTTTAATTTAGCGCGGCTAAACAGCTTAGTTAATCTACTAAGTTAGCGATAGCGGAGATTAGATTAGAATATAGACAGGCTACGAGGGCGCGGCCTTTAGAAGGGAAGCGTATATTAGAGGTTATATATAATTAGCATATAACTAGACCGAGTAAAGCTAGGGTCCTAATACCTTAGGCAGGGCTTGGCGCTTAGCGTTAAGCTAACTAGCCTGCCTTCCTCCCTCTCCTCTTAGATCTCTATCGAATACTACACTAATTTACTACTACCCTATCTACCTGCTAACATAACCCTTATTACAGCTAGAGGCACGCTTTAATATTATCTCTATATCCTAGCTTGCCGAAAAGGCAGGTTTCTATAGCTAATAGAGTATTAAAGGTATAACTATTATTAATCGAGAAGGTTTTTACGTAACGATAGCTAGACTTTTCGACGGGCTATACTATCTCTAAGTCCTAAAAGATATTCCGCGACGAACGCCTAAAGGACAATCCGTCTAAGTTATCCTACTAGCTAGAGTTATACTACTATACGTAGTCGTAGAGATCGACTTCTTATACCTAGTAACCTAGCTATAGTTTTCTATAGAAAGATAGGCTACCTTAGTATAGGCAATTGTATAAAGCTGCTTAGTATAAGCAAGGGTAGCGGATTGTCCCCTAAAAAGGTTAAGGAGATACTTAAGGTACTATACCTAGTCTACACATCAACTAAGGCAGTTAACCGAGTACCTAAGGAACTAGCTACCCGACGTATAAAAGAAGTCGGAGAGATAATACACGTCGATACGTAAGGCCTATACCCCGTTAAAAGCATTAACGGCGAATACTAGATATTAGTAATAACCGACGACGTAGGGCGTTTCTACTAGACTTAACCTTTTATACACAAACAGCAGATTCTAGATCTTTTCTTCCGAATATATAAGTCTATCGAAAAAGGTTAGAAGTGCGTTATTCGGACCTATCGGCTAGATAACGAGTTTCCTAAATACGGAGAGATTAAGAAATTTCTTTAGAATAACGGCATTAATATAGAGCTAAGCGTACTATACGATTATTACTAAGCCGGTATAGCGGAAAGAAACATACGAACCCTGCGAGAAAAGGCATCCTTAATAATATAAGAAGCTAATACTAGTTAACGCATCCTTTAGATATTAGATACTAAGATATAGGAATAGCTTCGAGAAACATCCTTGCCTAAATCTCTATAGACGTATAGCTAGCGTTACGCGGTATAGCTTAGAAATCGATCGCTAACGAGAGCACTAAAGAATAAGAAAACCCTATAGGAATTTGTAAAAGGCATCTAGCCGGATCTTAGTATAGAACACATTTTTAGTAGTCGAATATAGGTTACTATCCTACTAGAACATCGTCGAAAAGGGCTCCTTAACCTACGAGCCTAGCCTAGGCAATTCGTTAGGCTCGAATTAGAATCTATCGTACTCGTTTATAATCCGGAAAAGAAAAAAGTTTACCGAATCTCGAAGTTTCGGATTAACGAAGGGGAAGGAACAGACTAATCCTATCTAGAACTAACAATTAATAACCGTATTAGCTTCGACGAGAATCGACAAGACCCCGGAGTTATCTCGGATAGCGATAGTTAGTTCTCGGACGACTCTAAACAGTCTAGCTAAGAAATCCTAGACGACTAGTAAACAAACTACGGCGATATTAGTACGGATTTCGACGACCTTATAGACGAAACGTGTTACGCGAGGGACGATTAGTAGGTTAGCTATAGTATAGTATTAGGGTAAGTATCTACGGTTCTACGGAAAGTATATACTAGGCTTAGCTAGCGTACTGTCCCTACCGTAATAGTACCCCCGTCCGATAGAACGAAGGCTAGCGTACTATATTAGCTAAACCCCTTCTTATATACTCCTTCCGTTTTTGCTCGTTTTCCTTACCGCTCGTATTCGTATTATGCGTTCTTGTACGTCTATATCCTCCTCTCCTTAGTTAGAGTCTACTAGTTCGGCGCGCGTCTTCTTAGTAGCCGACTTTAGTATAGCCTTAGTATCGGAGCTAGTTAAGAAGTTTGCGTACTAGCGTCGTCTCTTCTAGTTAGATGTCTCGCCGGTGCTAGTGCTAGCCTGCTTGCGCTTCGCTCCGCTGCTCTTGTTTTATATCTTCTATACGCCGACGTGCTAGACTTGCTTTAGCGTCTTAGGTATAGGCATCGAGGCGGGTGCCGAGGCTAGTAGGGATAAGGCGCGTACGAAGGGTTAGCGCTTTAGTAGCTTAGTCTTGTCCTTGCCTTTTAGTAGAGGGAAGGCCTTGCCTTTGCCCTTAGAGGCCGGGGCGAGGGTACTAGCGTCGGCGACGCCGTACCGAGACTTAGTCTTACGCTTCTCTTGCAGCGTAGCTAGCGCTTCTTTATTAGCGGCTGCGGTGCTAACGAGAGTCTTAGACTTAATAGCTATAGCGAGCTCGTCCGGTAGGTAGAGGTATAGGTCGGCGCGTTGCTCGTCGGTAAGCGACTAGTATCGTCCTACAATGCCTATACGCCCTAGTCCGCGGTATAGCTTTACCGGATCTGCGTCCTCTATAGCGTAATCGTACTTAATGTCTTTTAGCAGTAGGCCCTTCTTATTGCAGGTAGCAACCTAATCGCGGTCTGCGCTCGGCGTACGGCCTATTTATAGCTAAAGATGCGCTATACGTAGGAAATAGTCGAGCGCGACGTCCGTTAGTGTACCGTCTTCGTTAGTCGTATTATAGGCTTACATGTTTGCAAGGGCGTAGTCTAGGATTGCCGCGACATCGATCTCCGTTAGCTACTCTACTATAGCGGCCTTAAAGGTAAGCTAAGACGGGGAAATAATTTAGAGCTACTTCTTATATAGGTCGTAGTTTAGGTCCTTGTAGTACTTCCGCTAGCGCGCCTGCTATTAGTATAAAGAGGTAACTAGCTTAGTTTCGCCTTCGATATCTAGCGGTATTATAGTCGTAATTATCGCCTAGTTACTTACGTTATCGATATGCATCTAGGTAACCTAGTCTAGGGCCTTATAGCGGAAGGTGCCGCTGCCTATAAGTATAGTACGATAGGCAATAGCGGCAATCTTATGTGTTCCGTTAGGATGCTACTTATAGTATAGGTACGGCGGGCTAATTAGCTTACGCTTAGAGCGCGGATATCCCTATACCTCGACGGAGTATATATACTACTTTCCGAGATCCTTTAAGCCGATAGTAGTGTCGTCGACCTTACGGTATATTATTCTAAGTTTAAAGTCGAATAAGCGGGTACCCGTCGGTAGCATATAGTCTATTGTCTTAAATCCTAGCGCGTTATATATTAGTACTACTATATTAGCTTAATACTGCGACTCTAACTAGTCTTCTATACTAGTATACTATATGCTAGAGCGCTAGAAGTTCTTGTCCTTATCTATATTAACCGCTCTACGACGTACCTTCTTCTTGTCTATAATAGTTAGGCTATCTTCCTAATCGTCGTCCTTGTCTGTCTTACTCTTATCCTTCTTAGCTGCTCTAGCCGCTCTACGGCGCTACTTGTTCTCCTCTACGTCTATTAAGGCGTCCTCCTTATCGTCGTCCTCCTCTTATCCTTTAGATGTATTTATCTCGTCGTCGATAGCAGATGCGTCGCTAGCGCTATCGACGTAGTCCTCGGCTTATATAAGGTTCTAAACGTTAGCGTCCTTAGTATCGGCTTACGTAGCACCCTAATTGTCCTCGGTATCGTTAGTAGGCTTATCGTAGATAGTAGGATCGGCGTCGTTAGTAGGCTTAGCGTAATCGGTAGGCTCGTCCGATATCTCGTTTTTATAGTCGGCGGCTAGAGGGTTAGCGTCGTGCTCTACTGCTGTACGCGTCTATAGTAGCGTATAGAGTAATAGGGTCGGTCCTAAAACTAGCGGGCCTCTATAGTATCCCTAGACGCGGTCGAACATAGCTTAGAGCCTACTACGTAGGTCTATACTAGGTGCCGGAGTAGGGTAAAAGTCGCTAATAAATTCTTTAAAGTACTCGTTTATATAAGCAGTCTTATATGCCGAGCTAAGGAATTAGTGTTTATATACTAGTTAGAGCGTAATTTGTCCTATATAGGCTAACTTGTCTATTATTATAACACGCTCGATAATGTTATTGTCCTCCTTTATAGCGACCTTAACGGCGTTTACTATCGTTATATAGAAGAGGGCGGCGGTACGCTAGCGGGCGCCTAATGCCTTTATAGCGTCTCGAATATCTCTATTTATATCGACGCCGTCTAGGATCGGGTATTGCGGTCGCTTACCGTCGTTCTAATTACCGTACTATAAGTCGTCGCTATCGTTAGTGTTTTAGCGTACTAGAGAGTCGCTGTCGTCGTAAGAGTCGTCGCGTACCGGAGAGTCGTCGTCGATAGGGGCTAGGGCATCGTTATACTCGGTCTCCTCGCTATACGTTTTAGCCTTAGGGTCGTTCGCTACGACGTACTATCCTAGATTGCACTCGTCGTTAAATTAGGTAGTTTCTATTACGCGAATCCTCGCCTCTAACCTGCCTTTCGAGGTTAGAATAAACGCGTCGCCTACTTCGGTAAGGCTTATGCCGACGTTAGCTTCTAGTAACTCCTACGCGAACTTAGCGTCTAGTACGGTCTTTATATTTAGGAACGCGATAGGGACGGCCTCGGTTAGCTATACTACTATTATAGGCTCTATTATATAAACTAAAATTGCCTCTATTGCTACCTCCTAGAGCTCTTTATTGCGTTCTTGTACCTCTATAGGGTCCTGCATCTCGGTGTCCTATTCTAGAGCCTTGCCTCCTACTACGGTCGATAATATAGCGACTAGACCTGTCTCCTCCTTATAGTCGGCGTCCTTAGGTATATCCTTCGGCGACTTATTAGTAGCGGCGTCCTCTACGTTACTAACGTCCTTTAGTAGTCGTAGCTACTCGGTAGCCTTTTGCGGTTATCGCTCGTTAATAGTCTTTAGCTAGTATAGGCGATCTCGTAATAGCTTAGCATCCGCCTAGAGAAGCTTGCCTACCGCCTTTTTATATACTACTTAGCTATATAAGGTAAGCACCTATTCGCCGTCTACTATAATTACTATGCTGTTCTCGTCTTCTACCTACCTACTAAGCTCCTTATCGACGGAACGCGCTATTGTCGTATGTCTAAGAAGGGTCTAGACGTCCTTATAGATAGCGTCGAGCGTTATCTTTCGTAGAAAAACATTCGCAAGTACCGCCTAGATTAGCGTCGGCTAGTACTTCTATAGGGAGTCCTTAAGGTAACGGCCCTTAGGTAGTAGTAGATTAGCTTTAGTGTTCGCTATAACGTCCTACTTCTTAGTGTCTTCTATCGGGATCGTCGTATTAGACGTTATAGGCTATAGCTCGATAGCATCTTGCTTGTCTTACGCCGCGTTTATACCTAGCGCGTCTTGCTTGTTATTTGCTATAGTCTCGCTTAGCTCGGCGCCTTGCTTATATCGTAGGGCCTTCTTGTTTAGATTTAAGCCTTCGTCGCTCTAGTAGCTACGTAGCGTATTATAATAATCCTTCTACTCTCTAATCGTCTTACGCTTCTATACGATAGTATCTTAGTCGTAGACGATTGTAAGCGTACGCTCGGGCTAGTACCGGCATTCGGTTTAAAAGTCTACTATCGACGCGATCTACGCTAGGTATTATAGTAGCGCGGTTGTTTCGCCGGTAATAGAGTCTACTAGCTCTGCGGCTAGAATCTTTTCTTATACCTTTACGTATATCGCTGCTATTTGCTAGTTACGCATCCGCTCGGCCGTAAGTGCCTAGTCTAAGGGATACTAACCTAGTAGGTCGTCGCGATTTAGGTGCTACTCTATATCGTCGTAGCCCGCGACCTAAGCGATCTAGTCGTAGACTGCGACAAGGTTAACGTTAGTATTGTCCTATCTAGGCATATCTTTAAGTACCTCGTATAGAGTGCTAATTACGTTAGAACAGAAACTATACTTTACTAGTGCGCGGAATAGCGGCGCCGCCGCCTAGACGTAGTTTCCGCTATATAGCGCTCCTATCTCCTAGTAATTAGTTATACCGATATTAAGTCGTAATAGCGTTCGGATAGTATAATAGATGTCGTAGTTCCGTATGTATATAGGGATATCGTCTAGGTCGTAGAAAAGCTTTATATACTAGGGGTCGGGGAGCGTAACGACTACGCCTTCGTCGCTAGCGTTAGATACGTCGGGCGCCTAGTCGAGGAACTAGCAGAATTCTAGTACGCTAAAGAAACGGGCCTACTCGAAGCGGTCGTTCTTATCGTACCTACGAAGGCTCGCATTTTCCTAGAGTATAATCTTAATACGTCGTAATAAGTTGCAGTCTATTACGCTAGGCTCTAGGTCGAGTAGTAGCAAGGCGAAGTCCGTAGCTTCTATATAGTCCTACGCGCGGATGCGCGTAATAAAGGCGCGATAGGAGCCGTACTTGTATAGGAAAAAATCCGCGATCGTAATTAGGTAGATCTTAGTAGCGCGTCCGCGAAGAAGAACTCGTAGGATCGGCGTATTATAGATTCGCGTCTAGATCTTAGCGCTTATAAACTCGCCGACGTAGTCGCGTAGCGGCTAGTCTAGTTCGCGGTATACTAGTGCTAGTACCTACTCTGCTAGGATACCGTAATTAAGTCTCTACGCTACTTCTGTCGGCGTAGTAGCGTAGTCGTCGTATAGCTCGAATTTAGGCTCTTAGGAGGCGAAGAACAGTAGGGACTTATAGCGGCGTTCCTTTAGCTAGGTCTAGCTAGGGTCGGACAGTTCGTCCTAGTAGTATACATATAAGGCGGCAGGCGGCGGGCCGTAGTCGTTATTCTAAGGGCAGTAGCGCACTATTGCGGTAATATCGCTAGGCGTACCGGCGTCGCTCGATATAATAGGGTTGCCGACGGGATAGCGGTATATTACTAGAGGGCGTACGTAGTCGTAGGTTCGCTAGAGTAGGGGGAGGTTAATGTCGTATTAAGTTTAATATATACGTAGCAGCTAAAAATTTTTAGGGCGTTACTAGGGCGTTCCGCTTTGTTATAACGCAAACTTTACCTCGCCTACGCTGCGCCGTTTATATATGCGGTACGGCCCGTCGGATTAGAGTAACAATAGGGGAAAGACAATAAAGTAAACTATTTGCGTTTTAAAAATGAAGTAAAGTAAGGTATAGTTCAAAATAAGGTAAAGTAGGGTACGATTTAATTATAGACAATAGTACTATAACGTAATGTGCCGCGATAGAGATTCCTATTATTGCGTATAGTGCTGCTTAGTTAACCTTCTATATAGCCGTTCTTTAGGAGTTGCGCAAGCTAGGCCTCCGAGAAGGCCGAGCCTATAGTTCTCCTACTATCGACTACGGTACGCTTAGGGACGGCGCTGCTAGTGCCTGCTATTATAGCGCTTGCTAACGTGCCGGTTGCTAACGTGACGCTTGCTATCGTACTTGCTATAGGTAGAGGCGATCGTATTCCTAGACGAGTTCCGCCGAGTCGCGGAGGTTATCGATATCGTACTAAACGTTATACGCGTAACCGTAGCTACGCTACTTAACTAGATACTGCGTCTTGCCTCTAGAGACTCTGCGTCCGAGGAGCTTTTTAATCTCGTAATATAGCGCTTTTAGGTATAGGTAGTCGTTATCGAAAGGGGCTTTATCTACTAGGCCTAGCTCGGGTACCTCTCGGTCGTATAGATCGCGGCCCTCCGGGTAGGGTTCTAACTGCGAGACTAAGATTATAGGGTAGATACGCATTACTAGGGGGAGGTCGAGCTCGTATACGAGGTTGCCGACCGGGCGTAGTACCTTAAATAGTCTAGTACGCTATACGGAGAGCTTGCGATTAGGGTTCCCTAGTAGGCGGTATCTCTTATGCAATTTAAGTAGTACCTTTTAGCCTATCTTAAAGGAAATAGGGCGATGCTTGCGGTCGTATCGGTCCTTTATTATCGCTACCGCCTACGTAAGAGAGTCTACTACCTAGTCGCATGCCTCCTGTCTTAATACTAAGTAGTCCTTAGTAGGGAGCTCGGTAAGGGGGTTTAGCGCGTCTAGGTTCGTCTTGAATCCTTAAATTAGAATATTAGGTACCTCTCTAGTCGAGGCATTTCTAGCGTTATTAAGCTCGGCCTAGATATACGGAAGTGCGTCCGTCTAATTAGCGTCCGGATAATTAGAGGTAAAGAATCGTAGTGCGATTTCTACGGTCTAATTAGTTCGCTTAGACTAGCCGTCCGACTAAGGGTAGTACGCCGTCGTTATAAAGAACCTCGTACCTAACTTCTTAAAGGCTGCTTTTATAAAGTTACTAAGCTAAATAGAGTCCTAGTCGCCGATTATAATAGCCGGAAGGTTGCGCTCTATTTCGATATATCCTTAGATCTAATCGCTGCCGTACTACTACGCCGTCTACGTTAATTTGCACTTGCGTAGTATAACGCGCTTAGAGTACTTATACGTCTTAGTAAGGAAACTATCGTAGCCGTCTTTATTAGATAGTAGGCCGTAAACCTAGTCCGTAGTAATAGCGTACTATAGAATAGGCTAGCATTTAATCGGTTGCAATTTACTATATAGAGGATAGCGTAGCGTCTAGTTTAGGATGCACTCGGAGCAGTAAGCGATATACTTAGAGACCTCGCGCTCGAGCCGGCGTATATAGAAGCTAGCGTATAGACGAGCGTAAGTGCGGTAATAACCTACGTAGTAGTAATAATCGTAGGCTATTTAGAAGACCTCCTTATATAGGGAGCGGGGGATATATAGCCTCTCTCTACTGTCGGTGTCGTCCTTAAAATAGATAAGGTCGTCGCGTAGGAAAAAACAAAGTCCTAATAGGCTCGACTCGGCCTCGCCTATAATATCCGCTTCCTCTTAATTAGGGTTGTCGTTAGCGTCTAGGATCCTCTTAGCGGCGGCTCGTAGGCGGCGTTCCTCTATAGCGTTTAGCTAAGCTAGGATTGCGGACTAATACGGGTCCTTAGCATATCCTGCCTTTAAGTCGTCCTTAAATTCGGTAGCGAGTTCTACGAGTACGGAGTAGAAAACTATAGGCTCGTTAGAGGTGTACGTTCGGCCGGAGTGCTCGTCGATTATAGTAGCGTAAAAGCAAATCGCACCTTCGCTTTCGTATAGGTATATATAGTACGCGTCGATTACATTATTCGCGGGCGCCGGATTGTCGTATACTAGGGGATCTAGTATATCGTATACTTGATCTACTGCCCGGTTAAGATCCGCTACGAGCCTACTTAAGGCGTCTAGTATTCTATAAAGGCGTCCTAGGCGGTAGTGCACCTTAAGCTTAGGGTACTAAGAGAGGTACTAACTAGCTCGTACTAGACGGAGGTTGAGCTTGTCCGTAGACGTAGTCGTCGCTAGGCTCGCTGCCGTAGTAATACCTAGGGCCGCAATATAGTCGGAAAATACATATACCGGCTTGCGTGCCGCCTATAGGATTATTCGTGCCTTCCGCGCTATCTAGACTAGTCCGCTAACCTTAAGCTCGGTAGCTAGGTACCGCTTTTCGACGTCCGTAAGGGCTTTGCTAAGGTATATAATAACTTGTACCTAATCTACCGGGAAGCGTGCGGCCTTGCTATTCTCGATAGTCGGCTCTAGATCTCCCTTAACGTAGTATACTACCGCTACGAATCCTCCTATATAGGCATCTAGGTCGATATATATAGGGCGATTAGGGTCCGCGTAATAGGAGAACTTAATATTACGGTACATCTGTCTAAGGATATCGAAGGCCTTGTACTCGGTTTCTAGCGATTTATCGGAGTCGAAAGCTAGGGTCCTTATAGCGTAGCGTTTGCGCTTATTTCCTTTATTAGCTAGGCTAAGGCGTAAGAGCTCCTTCTTGCGATTCTCGAATAGCATCGTAATCGTAGAGTAGTATAGAATATGCTAGCGTTGCTAGCTAGTTAGTCCTAAATAAAATTCGATGTCCTTGAGCGTCGTAGGGAATTTCAAGTCTAGGATAGCCTAGACCTTTTCCTTATAAGTAGTATATCCTAGTCCTAACACTCGTTAGCCTAAAAGCTTTATAGATAGATACGCGAGGAATGACTTATACGGTGCGATACTAATATTCTTGCCTGCTAGGCACTCGAATACGGCGTTTAGATACTATAGGTGCTCGTCGAAGGTACGGGAGTAGATAACAATGTCGTCGATATAAGTACGGTAGTAGGATTTGTGTCGCTTAAGGATCTTATTAAGCTAGCGCTAGATATGTTATACGCTATTCGAGAAACCTATAATAGCTATATGTATCTGTTCCTAGCCGCGGTAGCTATTAATCGCGAATTTGCTACGGTCCTTCTCGGCTACTACCTATTAATAGAAAAACGATACCGCGTCTACCGTTATAATATAAGTCGAGCCGCGTAGTGCCTTAATAATGTCCTCTTATCTAGGGAGCGGATAAGAATCCTTAACTGTGATTTTGTTTAGGCCTCTAATGTCTACGACTACACGTCCTTTACGGACTAGCTTGCCGTCTACTATCGTTGTTTTCTAGACTACGAAGACTAGGAACCTAAATTAGGTAGGCTTAGTAGTAAAGGACATCTTTCCTTATACGTATAGCGGGTCGAACGTCTTGTTTACGACTTCTTTATCGGGGGCGCAGAGTAGGTACGCTACTATAGGAACTTTATCGTTCTTATAGCCTAGCTTTAGCGTAACTTCTAGGTAGTTAGACTTAGGAATGTCTACCGTAGTGCCCTTGTCCTTCTATAGGTCCTCGTGCTTCTTTACTATAGCCTCGATAAGTTGTACCTACTCTTTAGTACTATAGGCCGTTACGCTATTAAAAAGCTAGGTCTCTTTTATAAGGTTCGGCAGGTTCGGTAGCGGAAGGCCGGCTGCGCCGTAATCTTTAGGCGCGATATAGTAGTAGCCGTAGTAGTTACACTCGCGTATATACCCTATCTTTGTATATCGCAGCAGCGTCTATAGCTAATCTATATCGTTGCGGACCTATACGAAATTTACTACGGCGTCTACGACGGCGGCGTAGATAGTTAGGGCTTTGTTCTTAAGCTCCTAGTTTTGCGGGTAGAAGGCTACGTCTCGATCTATAGGAAGGTCTATTCTAAACTAGATAGGCACTAAGGTTATAGTCTACGGTGCTAGAACGACGTTCTTATCGCCGGAGTATATAACTATGCGGAACTTAACGTAATCTTTGCGGCCTACTAGCAGGGGAATCTTCGCTTTTTTACAAGAATTAATTGTCGCGGTACGGTATAGTACATTAATTTTAATGCCCTCCGGGCCGATAATGTCTATCGCTATAAGGAACTTAGCGCTAAGCTCCTTAACGACGTGCACCTTATGCCGCATATAGGCGATAACCTTAGAGCCCTTAACGATTCCCGGTACCTAAAAATCGAGGTCTACGTACTTAGTAATGTCCGTTAATTCTACGCCTTTAACCTTAAGTAGGGCTACTAGACGCTTGCGCTCGATGTCTAGGCGCGTCTAGCGTAGGAAGGCTTCGTCGATAAGTAATACGGTAGCGCTAGTATCTAGGCAAACCGCGTATTCCGTACCGTCCTTCTATAGGCGTACGACTATACGTAGATAATAATAGCTTCGAAACGCGTATCCTCCCTTAACCTTTAGCAATATAGCGGACTTAATAAGCCTAGCGTCCTCCTCTACGCTATCCTTCTTAGGCGTTAGCTCCGTAGCGTGCTTAGTACGCCTATAGTCCTATAAGAGATTGTTGCTATCGAACTTCGCGCTACAATTTAAGTATAAGAACTTTAAAGGCTGTATCGTAGCGAAGGGTTCTATAGCTAGAGGAAGGTACTTGCCGACGTATAGGGAAAAGAGGGATAGTAGCGGCACTTCGCTATAGTATACTAATACGGAGTCTTATAAAGAGGCGTTATTATCTACGTCGTCTAATCCGTAGTAGATGTCTACCTAGTCGTTAAAGTACGCCGGCACGGAGTACGGGCTTACTAGCCTCGTCGAGTAGCGTAAGCTAGATCGTAGGCGTAAGTATAAACGCGGCTATAGAGTAGATACAGGCTCTTCGACTAGAGGCTCCGGTACCTGCTTATTAGCGTAATAGTTGCGCGGGGCCTTATTGCCTTAGCGGCCGCGTTCTTACTAACCCTAGGTATCGCGTACGTCGTTTCGCGTACCCCTATCTTATCGTCGTCTACGATTAGCATTCTTGCTACCGCGTGCGTCGTAGCCCCGATTATTGTTACGTAGCTCTACCCGATTATTACGGTTAGAAACGTACTCTTTTTAGCGTCCCTCCCCCGCTAGGGCTTGCCTATCGTTTCCTTAATCCCGGCGCTAATACTAGTTTTAATTAGTATAGCTACTATTTCTAGGGCGCTTATTGCCGTAGCCGCCGGCGTAACCGCGACCTAAATTGTCGCGATATCTGCGTACTGCTACGGCGTACCGATCGTCGAACCTACTAGCGTACCCGCGACTAGAAGTATCGCGATACGCGCCCGAAGAATCGGCGTACCGGTCGCTATTGCGAGCGTTTCGGTATTGTAACTTACCGTTATATCTATTACGGCCTCGTACTATACCGTAGCTATCGGACTGTGTATATCTGCGGCACTATACTTTATACTTGTCTTTAATAGCTCGTATGAAAGTATAAATCGTATCGCTTAGCAAAGGCTTGTCGAGCTTGTCCTATAGGCGGGGCTCGAATCGTAACTATACCTAGCAGAGAAGGGCGTACGGTCTGTTAGGGTCTGTCTCGAGACCTGCCTTACGTACGTAGCGGATGCAGTTTATAATAAATTGCTAGGGTGCTCTGCGGTTACGTACGTCCTATACTATATAGGATTCGGCGTATAGCTTGTCCTAGGCCTCGACGATAGATCTGCTAAACTTGTCCCTTAGTGCCTTATACTAGCGCTTAATGCCCTCTCCTCCGCGGATAGTGTCGCAGTCGTTACTCGTTAGCTCGTAGATAAACTATTGCTATACGGCTCTACGTAGGCACTTCGTAAGCTAAGTACGCACTATACGGGCGTAATTGACCGCCGCGTAGTCGCAAGCTGCGTCTAAGAACAGATATACTAAGGTAAATGTAACCTTGTTACCGTACGTATAGATGTCCTAGCTATCTAAGTCCGCGTATAGGGCGTCGGGGTAGAAGTACCCGATATCTATCGGGTCGAACCTCTCTAAGCGCTAAGAACGCTACGGGCTATAATAGGGTAAGCGGCTAAACTGAAAGTTATCGATATAGTACGGGTTAAAGCGGTAACCTCGAGGGCTAAAGTTCCCGCCTTAGGTACTAGAATTACCTAGGCTCGGGCTTAGAGGCCCTCCGCTAGCCGCACCGCCTTAGCTATAGCGGCGTTGTCTAGCCTCGGCGTTGCGTGTTACGTTACGGCGTAACTAATAAGGCTAGGCCTTAACTAGGTTAGGCAGTAGGGCTAATAGAACTTGTTTATATAGAACCTGTTTATTTAAACCTATACGCGCGAGGCGCTTAGCTCTTCTAGTGTCTAGCCTGTCTTATACTAAGCTCGAAGGGATACTCTAGCGTAACTAGTCGATCTCGTCCCTAATTTTATCCCTAAGTTGCTATATTTAGATAACTTGTTAATTCGACAGTTGTCTAAATAGCTAGCGTATCTTATTACGTAGAACGGCTAGGTTAGCGGCGTTTAGGATTTCGCCGTTAGCGTCTTTAGCGGCCGCGTTAGCGCTAGCGGCGTTCTAGTTCTCGCGTACTAGAACTTCGCGTAGCGCGCCTTCTTATAGGCGTTAAGGCTAGGGATTGTCGTAAGCTAGCTACTTGCCGTTTCGCTAGTTTTAGGAGGATAGTCCTACGCTAGTATTACGTATACGCTAGCGGTCCGCGACTAGACGCCTAGCCTCCGTACCTAGGAAAGCGTCGACTAACCTATTATAGCGCTATATCTACTATCGAGAAGGTAGGTCTCGCTCGACACTAGGTTCTACGTATACTAAGTCCGTACGCTAGAATTCTAGGTCTATATTTTAGGACATGTCGGCTATGTCTTTAGTAGAAGCGGGTAGGATTGACGGCTCTCGTTGTTAGGGTCCTTACTACTATGTCTCGGGACCTCGATACTAAAGCTTAGGACCTAATAGAGAGGACTCTTAGTAAGGCTTAGTACCTAATAAAAGGGACTCTAGACTACTCGTAGCCGGAAGCTCCTACTGCTCGGGCTTAGGGCTCTATTGCTCCGGAGCTTACTAATTAGGACTCTACTACTCCGTATCCTAGTACTCGGGCTTAGGACCGTGTTGCTTAGGACCCTGCTATTTAGGACTCTACTACTTAGGGCCGACTAAAACCGGCGAGGACAGATTAGGACTACTCGGGACCGACAGCTCTAAGGCACTAAGTTCTCGTAGGCCTAGGGGGAACACAATCGGTAAGGACCTATAACGTATATACGTAACTCGTCGTATACTAGCTGCTAAAATAGTCCGACGGCGACGTAGCTATAGGCTAGTGTCCAGACTTAGACTTATAGGCACTACTGTATCTAGTAAGGGTAGTGCTAGTTCCGGAGTAGGAGCCGCTAAGTCGTTAGGTCCTATCGTATCTAAAACTGCAAGTTCGTTATAGAGAGCAAGTAGCGTCTTCGCTGCTGCCGTAACTAAAGAGCGGTTAACTGCCTAATCCTAAGGGAAACCGAGGGTAGTACCGCCTCTAGTGTCCGAGAGTTTTCGTAGTATATATTCTTCTAAGGGCTAATAATGCGTAGTAATTTTCGTAACGATTGCTATAAGCGGGTCTCTTTGCTTCTAGTATACTAACTTAGCGTAACCGGCGTTAGCTAAGAACTCCTTAAAGCAAAAAGCGATGTTTAACGAGTAGGCGTCTAAATCGGGGCATACGGAAGCTAGCGTATTTGTAGAATAAGCGTAGGCTCGGTAATCTTGTAAAAATATAGGATAAGTATAGAGTTAAGGAACTAGACTAAAGTCGGGAAACTGTTAGGGTGCTTATAGGCTCTTGCCTCGACCGGTGCCCGCTTCGGTAGGTGCTAGTATAGAGTAAACAAACCTAGATAAGGAAGGCGGGCCGCCTAGTCTAGCGATTAGAGGGCTATAGGGCGCTGTCGATTAGAGGGCTATCGGTATATAGCTGTATGTATGCGGAAGATAATGTGCGGAATTTAGAGGACTATCGTAATCGTATCTATATCGAGCGTAGGTAGTTGTTATAGTTAGGTAGGTAGGTCGGTGCCGCTAGTACGGGACCTCGCGGTCGCGTTTCTTAGTTTTTTAAGGTACCCGTTCGTCTAGTACTTAGGTACTGTTTAAACGGATCTGGATCCAACTAAAGCAAAGCTACTAATTGTTACGCGAGGGACGATTAGTAGGTTAGCTATAGTATAGTATTAGGGTAAGTATCTACGGTTCTACGGAAAGTATATACCGGGCTTAGCTAGCGTACCGTCCCTGCCGTAACAAAACGTTACCCTACTTCAATCTAATCTACCGAGTATAAGCAAATATAGTTAATTAGAAAAAGTTCCGATAGATACCTAAGAGAGAGCAAATCCTAATCGACCGATATAACGCCTCCTCTAGGCCCTACTTAACTAGCGATAAAGGCAGGATTCTGTAACTACTTAACGAACTCTCGAAGATACCCGAATTCTCCGACGGACTAACCTTAATAGTAGTCCGATAACGTATTAGTAAACTTTAAAAAGAGGGAGCGATCGAACGACTATATTACGTAAAGTCTAGGAATTTCAAGTAGACAAACAAACTAGAGCGAATGCTAATCGATTATATTAAAGCTAGTCTAGCTTAACTGTACGTAGAACTACTTAAGACACTTAATTAGCTTCCCGAATTCTCTAACTCCTTAAGTATCTCGAAACTCTAGCTATGCATTTAATCCCTAAGGGATTGCGGTTTAATTTGCTAGCTTAACTACTAAACGGAAGAACTCGTTACACTACTATAGGTTAACAAGCATCTAGACGAGCTCGGTCTCGGACGACTACAGTTCGCGTACGGCAATAGTATACGCGTTACATTATACCAAAAATACATTAACACACATCTAGATCCGGCTACTCTCGATCCGACGTGCGGCAGAGAAATTGTATCTCTTTAGAGACTTGTTGCTAGATATATATAGCGGAATAGAGCGGAATAAGAACAGACCTACCTAGGTGTTTACGATAAAACCCTTCGATAAGCCGTCTATAACCGCATTAGACCAATTGTCGACCTAGTTATATAAGATCTTAAGAAATGCACCGAATACTAGCATTCTTAACTAATATGTTCTAGGTAACCCGGACCTTACACTTCCTACTAACGAATATAAAAAGCTATACTAGAACGGCTAGAAATTAGGTTAAACAACTACTAGAATAGCAAACTCCCTATCTCGTATAACTTCTATATAGACGAGAGATCGGCTATACGCTATTTAATTAATCCTAACATCCGTAATAAAGGCACCTAAGGCTACAATTAGAATATACGGCTAGCGACTATACCCTCTAGGTTTCTCTAATACGAAGAAGAAGAAGTACTTGCTTATAATAGCTTATATAAAACGTATACTAAAAGAAACTAGAAACTTTTTAGCAAAACTATTAATTATAACGGGAAATTCCCTTATAGAGAATGCACTAAACTCGACTATACTACGTATAGGTACTAGATAGATAATAATACGATTCGAACTTACTTATACGGGACCCCTCTAGACAAGCGTTACGAGAATATCCCGAAAATTACCGTTACTAATAAATCCGAAAGCGACGAAGAAGAGGGCTAAGCTAATTCTCTCGACGGTAGTCTTCTCGATCTCCTCTAGGGTGCCGAACAACTAGGTAAAGCGCTATCTAAATTCGACCGCTTTAGGTATCGGAAGGACGACGATAAAGACGATAACGACCCGAATCTCGACCCGCGACTTCGTAGCGCAACTATCGCTATAGTATCCTATAGCGATATAGTAGCAACTAGTACTATATTAGCCGAATCTAATAAACTAGCTACTAAGACTAGTTTCCGAATACGAATAGAATATAGCGAAGGAACGAGCCCCGATATTCTCTAAGACCCTATACTAGAATCGAAACAGTCTCGTTATAATAGTCCGAATCGCCGAGTAAGAAAAGTATCCGAGAAATTCGAGCGACAAATAGAATGCATCCTTATATAAGCCTACAAGGCCTACGGACTAGAACTATAGAATCGTAAGTAAGCCCTTAATATAGTAGACGTAGAATAGTAGGAGTAAGCTATAGACGAGGAATATACTAGTTTTATCGAAAACGATACCTAGGTCCTTACCCTAAGACCGACCGATCGTAAGGTTCTTAGATCTAGATAGGTTTTTAAGCGAAAGATAGCGGCAAATAGAGCTATTGCTAAATATAAGGCAAGGTTCGTCGTAAAGGGTTATACTTAGATCTATAGACTAGACTTCGATAAGACCTACGCGTTAGTAGTTAAGGCACTATCCTACCGACTTATATTCGTAGTATAAGCTAAGTATAGTTAGAAGTGTTATTAAATAGATATTAAGACCGCCTTTCTTAACGGGATAATAGATTATAAAGTCTATATCGAGCTACCTAAGGGATATCCGGTACCCGATAGTATAGTCCTAAAGCTTAATAAATCGCTCTATAGACTAAAACAATCTCCTCGACTCTAGTACCTTTACCTAAGAGTCTATCTAGAATCTATCGGCTAGAAGGCCTACGAGAACGATTAATTAGTTTTTAAACACCTAGACGGTATATATATAACCGTCTACGTCGACGACCTCCTTATTTTTAGTCCTAACGAGAAACATATCGAATAAACTAAGAGACAACTGTCCTAGAAATTCTAGATAACAGACCTCGGCAAATATATATACTACTTAGGGATACACGTTTACTAGCGAGAAAATAGAGACATTTATCTTTATTAGTTAAACTATATTACGCAAATCGTAGAACGCTTTAGGCTTTAGAATAGTAGGAGAAGTTTCTCTACGCTAATAGACTTAAGATAGAAGTTTCTTAAGAACTAAGGAACTCTGTTACCGATTAACGAGATACGACTCTACTAGTCTAAAGTGGGATCTTTAAACTACGTAATAATCGAAACACGGCTAGATATCGCTAAGGCAGTAGGAGTAGTATCCTAATTCAGTTCTAACCTAATACCGGAGCATCGCGAAGCCGTAGAAAGGTGTTAGAGCTAAAGAGGCTATACGTGATTAGCATGTGATTAGGCCGAGTGAAGCTAGGGTCTTAGTGCCTTAGGCAGGGCTTGGCGCTTGGCGTTAGGCCAACTCTCCTGCCTTCCTCCCTCTCCTCCTAGATCCTTATCGAATACTACTCGTACCTACTACCACCCTATCTACCTGCTAATATACCCTTCTTATACAGTATTCGATCTACCCTTTAAGGGCAGCAGCTAGATAGTCCTTATTTCAAGCTTTTAGCGGTATAGCTACAATAACTAATCTAACTATATTGCGCCCGAAGAACGGGACCTATACGTACTATTCTATCGAAACAACCGTACCAATTATCAAGCAAGGCCTTCTATACGGCCTATTATACCGAGTTAATCGCACTAAGCCGATATCCACTAATTCCGCTACATCCGTATCTTAGGGGCCTACAATACATTATTAGTGTCACCCCTTACAATAGCGGGCTTATTACGAAGCAACAACAACCGTACTGCCGCTAGCAGCGCTAGCAATAACAACGCTAGTGGCACAGTTCCCGCTAAAGTGCCTACTAAAGTGCCTCCTACTAAAGGGCCTACCGGAGAGCCTATTAAAGAAGAACCTGTAATTCTAGGTAACGACCTAGAATTGCCTGTCGACGACATTCTTAATAATATTGTCAACCGTCGATATAGCTAACTAGCCTTTAGGCCCTAGCTAGTGGCGAGACTTTAAGAAGCCACCTAAAACAGGCTTACTGCCCTACGTTAAGAACAATAGCTAAAGGATAATCTCCTCGAGATTCGCCGCCTTTAGGAGGCCCTAACAACTAATACTAAGCCGACAGTAGGGCCTTCCTCGCTATTAGTTCTAGTCTAAAAGAAGGATGCTAAACTTAAGGACTGCACCGTATTTAATAGCTCTAGCCGAAAGCAGTACAACGACTATATCCGTAACTGTAAGCTCAACTAGCGCAACGTACTAAGAGCGCTACTAGACGACTATTCCTTAGTCGTATACGCTATACAGTACATTAATAGCGACCTAAAGCGTATATAGGATAACTATTTTGATTCCCTTTACGACTAGACCGCTATTTAGTAGCAAGACTACAAGACCATTATACTAGACACCCTTAGAAACCCTATACTAAGGCAATAACACGCTTAGGACCAATACCTTCGAGCTAAACAAAAGACTAATTAATCGGCTCGCTCATTTGAGGCCTATTTAAAGACCCTCGAGGACGATTTGCTAGCTAAGACCGACTCTATCTAGATTTCCGAAATATACCCTAAATTGCGATAGGAATTAGTCCTTAAATTGGACCGCCGCCGTGTGTTTAAACAGACCAATCTTATACGCATTTAATTTATAGTTGAAGTCGAGACTATAGAGCGTACAGTATAGCTCTAATAACGGTTAGAATCTAAGATACGCCTAGCTACCTATCGTAGCCGCGGAGGAAACTAAGGTTCCTACTAGAACAACAGTGCTAACAATAGGAACAGTAGCAACGACCGTAAGAGAAGCCGTAGCCGACGGCTATATAGAGGAGGCCGTAACAGGGGCCGTAGAAGGGGCTCGTATCCCTACAATGCTAACCGCTCGACTAACAATAGCAGCAATAACAGCTACGGCAGTCTACTAACCGGGTTAAAGTGCTTCAATTGTGACAGCACTAGCTATCTACTAGGCTAATGCGATAAACCTAAGGACTAGGCCCGAATCGACCGTACCGCCGCTAAGCACCGAAAGTACCTCTTAGCAGCTAACGCTACCCCTATAGGCCAACCTTCGAAAAAAGAGTAAGCGCCGCACTAACTGTTAGCCTCGTACGGCGTAAGACCATCGACATTGTGCTAGCTATTACTCGTACCTGTCTTATATCCGGGCCCGATACTAACTATAAGACTAAGGTTATACTAGATCTAGGAAATTCAGTTAGCGCCCTTATTAGCCATCGCCTGGCTAAGCAATTAGACCTTCGACAACTGCCTAGGACTGACCTGCTAACCCTTGCTTAGTTTAATAACGCTCGGCACTTGACCTATAGGGCCTACTATATCTATATAGCCCTAAAGGACGACCTCGGCAATAAGCGCCTACTAAACTTTACTACCTACGCGGTAGACATAGACAGCCTCCTATCTAAGATTGTTATTAGTAACCCTGTTCTCAAGTACTATGCTATAGTTATAGACTTAGGCAGTCAATAGTAGCGATTTAGAATCGCTAGGAAAGAGGACATTAAACACATCAATGTTAGCGAGTGCCCTAACGATATTAGGGTCCTATTTATCGGCAACCTAATACCTGCCGCAGCTAACCTAATAGTCGACCTATTAGGCGATAACGATAAGCCTGTGCCCCCTAATAGCATAGACCCTAATTAGCTTGCTCGTATACCGGAGCCTATTCGAGAAACCTATATTAATGTATTTAAACACCACTTAGCATCGACATTGCCTATATTTAAAGAGACAGATTATAAGATTGATATTATAGAGGGCAAGGAGGTCCCTTTTAGCCCCCTCTACAACCTTAGTAAACGAGAGCTTGCTATGTTACGTAAGTACCTAGAGGAAAACCTAGCTAACGGTCGCATTCGGTACAGTAACAGCCCTGCTAGCGCCCCTATCCTGTTCGTACCAAAGAAGGATAGTAGCCTACGTCTATATATTAATTATCGTAGGCTTAACGCTATTACTATCAAAGACCGCTGCCTACTTCCTCTTATTAATAAGACCCTCGATCGCCTTTCTAGTACTTACTACTACACTATATTAGACATTAAGGACGCCTATTACCGCATCCGTATCCGTAAGGGCGATGAATGGAAGACAGCCTTTCGCACTCGTTATAGGCATTTCGAGTACTTAGTTATGCTATTCGGCTTAGCTAATGCCCCTATAACGTTCTAGTCCTATATTAATCGGGCCCTTTCGGGCCTATTAGACTATCTCTATATAGTTTACCTAGATGACATCCTAGTTTATATACACTTACCTAACATTGCGGAGCACTAGGCTACAGTCCGTAAGGTGCTCGATCGCCTACGAGCCTATAGACTGTATTGCAAGCCTTCTAAATGCACCTTTGCTACTAAGGAGGTATCCTTCCTTAGCTTCCTCGTATCAACTAAGGGTGTTAAGGCTAATCCTAACCGGATTAAGACCATTACTAAGTAGCTAACGCCTACTAGCATTAAGGAGCTTCAATTATTCCTAGGTTTTACCAACTTCTATCGTCGCTTTATTAAGAGCTATTTACGACACGTAATGCCCCTAACTGAGCTTACTAAAACTAAGGCCAACCCGACTAGAGAGTTCAAATAGACTAACAGAGTACAAGCCGCTTTTAACGGTCTGAAGTAGCGCTTTACTAAAGTCCCCTTGTTATACCATTTCGTGCTAAATAAGCAGATCCGAATTGAGACTAACGCTTTACAGTTCGCTGTATCGGCTATTATGTCCTAGCAATTAGATAATGACTATTACTAGCACCCGATTGCCTTCTTCTCGAGGAAGATAATCGATGCTAAGCGTCGCTATAAGACCTACGAGTAAGAGCTCTTAGCTATTGTCGAGGCCTTTAAGTACTAGAGGCATTACCTCGATAGGGCCTAATATACGATACAGGTCTATACAGACTATAACAACCTCCGTAGCATTACTAAGGTTACTAGAGTTATAGGTCGATAGGCTAGATAGGCCGTCTACCTCGCTAGGTTTGATTTTAATATATTATATCGGCTAGGCGTAAGCAACCCTACTAATAGCCTATCGAGGCGACCTAATTACGATAGCGGGACTTAGCAATCTATCAATTTATTGTTTCCAACCCTACAGTATAAGATTGCTATAGCCCGTATTGTTAATAAGCACGCGTAGGATAAGCGGCTTACCGGACTCCGCGACGGCTTAAAGTATATTAATGCTCTTGCTATATTAACAGTGCGTGTTAAGGCAAGAGCTAAGGACACAGACAGGAGAAGTTATAATAACTCCCTAGTCGATATCGCTATATATAGTAACAGCGATTAAAGCACTAATGCAGTTGATCCGGCTACTAGTACTATTAGATACATACAATGCGTACCTCGTTTAACAGCGAGGGTGCTATTAAATAACCTTGCAAATAGGGATAGTCAATCGTTTATAGATAAGCTATTACGGGCTTAGTAGAGGGACGCCTTTGCTGCTAAACGTATAGACAAGCTTATAAGTAGGCGAAAGACTCGATCTAGTAAGAGTAATTAGTCGATCGACGACAAAGGTTACTTAAGGTTTAAGGGCAGATACTATGTCCCCGCTGAACAATCGATTAGATAAGAACTTCTTAAGCGACACTATAATAGTAAGCTTGCCGGTTACTATAGTATAGAGAGGTCGCACGAGCTACTATCGCGCACATACTACTAGCTAAATAGTAAGTAGGACATAAAGGACTACGTAAACACGTGTGCCGTATATTAACGAGTTAAAGCACCTAAGTACTTGCTATTTAGCGAGTTGTCTTTACTCCCTATTCTAAAGAAGCCTTTTATAGAGCTTACAATAGACTTTATTATAGGTCTTCCCCCTACTAAGCGAAGAGGAAGCAAAGACGTCTTTAACGCTATACTAGTTATTATAGACCGATTTACTAAGGGTGCTCGCTATATTCCTGCTCGCAAGGATTGGACTACTATTAATATAGCAAAGGCGCTATAGACTAACATCTTCTATACCTATTAGGGAACACCTAAGGGGATAGTCTCCGATAGGGGCTCGACATTCATATCGCACTATTAGAGCGAAATATACCTACAGCTAAGACTAAAGCATCGGCTATTAACAGCCTTCTATCTACAGACTAACGGACAAATAGAGAGACAGAATGCTACCCTGTAGCAGTACCTGCGCAGTTATATTAACGAGAATCCTAAGGATTGGGTTAATCTCCTATAGCCTGCAGAATTCGTATATAACAATAGTATACACTCATCAACTAAGGTTTTACTATATATAGCTATAATAGGTCAAAACGCCGCGTTGCTATAAGATCTATTTACCTCGCTCGAGGCCGAGCGTAAGGAAAGGGAAGCGCGTTAAGTACTAGAGACACTAGCGGCAATAGAACGTGTCTAGAAGATGCGAGAAATCTATACTAAAATAGCTGAGAAGTTGATAAAGGCTTAAGAATACCAAAAGGCCTACTACGATAAGCGTTACACACTAATAACCTTCAAATAAGGCGACATAGTTATACTTAGCACTAAGAACCTCCGCATCCGCAAACACCTATCGCCTAATAGTAAAGCAAGGCCTAAGCTCGCACTAAGATACATTAGCCTATTTCGCATCCGAGAACCGAAGGGCAATAGCTAGGCCTACTAGTTATAGCTTCTACCTTATTACACTATCTATAACACCTTCTATATCTCCCTCCTTAAACTATACTACTAGCGCGAAGGCGATGAAGCACCTACTGAATCCGAGGACATACTAGCTAATAGCGAAGAGCTATAGTCTATAGAACGTATCCTAAAGCATCGGACTAGGCAGGGCAAGAAGGAGTACCTATTAAGATAGTAAGGCTATTCACCTAAATAGGACTTATAGGAGGCTAAAGACTCGTTTAAAGATATAACTGAGTTGTTGAATAAGTATTAGACTAGCGTAAAGAACACAAAGAAGGCTAAGAGCTTATAATACCTATAATGTTACTACTAAGCCTAGGAACAATGCTACCCCCGGGGTGCTATTAGCTAACTAATCAGAGGCAAGCAATTGTTAGTAACAAAGGATAATAAGACTACACTACTAGGGTGAACGCGTACTAAGTGTCAATAAGCGCGCTATAACGCGTTAACCATTCGCTGCTCTTCTAGGAAACCACCTCTCTACTAACGCGCTCTATAGGTCCCCCTCTTGTTCCTTTATTCTATCGAGGCTTTAAGGCCTAGGCGATCTACGAGGACGGCGCGCGCGTAAATAGCGATGGTAATAATAACGACGGCGCGGCCGGCGCGGCTATATTAGTAACAGTATTGCGGAGTATGCTACTATTTGAAAAAGGAAGGATACCGCTATATTAGTAACGGTGTTGCCGAGTTGTTATTAGTTGAAGAAGGTAAAGTTAGCGCTAAGACGACTAGCGCTGCTATTGTTAACATTACTTACTATTGTCGCTGCGCCTATAGATACAACCTTACCTATACTACGAGCCTAAGGCACCTTTAATTAAAACTTTAATTAAAGCTTTAAGCCTATTAAAGGTTTGATTAAAACCTTGAGGCTAAGTTAAAACTTTGACTAAGTTAAAAGATTGGGCGACCAATAGACTAACTAAGGGCAAAACTATAGAGCTAAGCTAGCCGGGGTCGATCTTGCGGACAATAGGTTACTCCTCGATCTATCTAACCCTTTAAGCGAGGCGAACCTCTACTACTACACTTACAATAGCCTTTACCTATAGAAACTAGACGAGCTGTGTTTTTTTGAAAAGATAAGATAAGATTGACACTTGAAGGCTGCTAAACCTAGCCAATTAGGGCTAGCGAAACTACGAACAACAAGAACAACCCTCGGAACAGACAAACCCTCGGAGCGGACATTTCTAGGTCTTTTAGAGTAGACGTAGAGAACTCGGTACGACATTACTTAGAGCGGAGGCAGGGCTGCAATACCTCGTACGTCTACCTATTATAGCAGGGAAGACGCGCTCGTATTATAATTAGTCGAAGGCCCTTAATTCTTATAGATACATATTACTTTATAGTTTATTGTATATAGAGATAGCGCAGTTAGAGTTGTACATTATATTGTTTAGAGGTGAGGTTTGACATAGTTATATAATTAGGTAGTTAAGTGTTCAATTCAGTACGGGCTAAGCAGCTTATTAGACTTACTAAGTCAGCGGCAATAGAGGTCGTAGAACATAGACAGGCTACGAGGGCGCGGCCTTTAGAAGGGAAGCGTATATTAGAGCTAAAGAGGCTACACGTAATTGGCATATAATCAGGCCGAGTAAAGCTAGGGTCTTAGTGCCTTAGGCAGGGCTTGGCGCTTGGCGTTAGGCTAACTCTCCTGCCTTCCTCCCTCTCCTCCTAGATCCTTATCGAATACTACTCGTACCTACTACCACCCTATCTACCTGCTAACATACCCTTCTTACAAAAGGGTTATTAATTACCTCGAAAGTACGAAAGATCTCGGCTTACTATATAAGCGAAATAGTTTAAATCCTAATCTTTATATCTTCGTCGACGTAGACTAGGCTAGCGATCTTATCGAGAGAAAATCTATAACTAGATAGGTTACTATATTCGTAGGAGCCGCAATCTTATAGGCTTTACGAAAGCAACGATCGATCTTTAGAAGTACTATAGAAGCTGAGTATATCGCCGCTACCGACGCTACTATAGAAGCCGAATAGTTAAGAAACTTTATTAACGAACTAGGATTCCTAGATACCTATATCGATATAGTCTCTATCTATATCGATAACAATATAGCCTTACGACTAATATATAATCTAGAGGATTATAAGCGAGCTAAACATATTAATATTAGTTATTACTATATTCGTAAGGTAGTAGCAGACGGGAAAATTACTACTAGTAGAGTTACTAGTAAGGAAAATACTACGGACATTTTTATAAAGCTATTATCTAAGGAGGACTTCGCGAGGTACGTATAAGGGCTAGGAATAGCGAAAGTAGAATACTACTCGACTTAATATAAGGTAGTAGTAGGAGAGTTGTTTTAGACAGCCTATATAAAGACAAGCTATAGCTATAGGATAGGCTTTTATAGAGCAAATAGTTCTTACTAGATAAGCAAGGACTTTAGCCGACTATAGATAGACTTTTTACGTAACTAGATACTTCTATCTCTTCTACTAAGGTTCACAGTGCCCTGCACTTATTTTCAACTAAATGCTAGGTATTATGTTCGTAAGGCGCAGAGGTTGGAGGTTGAGGGGATAGGGTTGTTCTTAATGGGTGAGCTGATTTAGGGTGCAGGAGGAGGAGAGTCTGGAATGGTAAGGTTGTCATTTCTGTACAATGAAACGCTCTTGATAGGAATGATATCTAACGTCGTCTGATCTACAATTCTGACGCCATGACATTAAGAATGGAAAAAAAAAATTCGTCATCGTTTCTTATGCCTTTGTCGGTTCGCCTTTCTGGATCGTCCAACCCTGGTAGTCGTTCTCCAAACTCTTGTGCAAGCTGTCGACGTATTCGACCATACCGCCTGCCCAATTGAGTGGCTCGATCTTCTTGCCTGGAATGTTGGCACCACTGTACCATGACTTGGCCATGGGGAAAAGGGTAGCTTCCCATTTCTCGTTCCTGTAGAAGCGATATCTGTCAGTTCACAAGTTCCTCATAAGACAATGTGAAGCGAAATGGCAACTTACATTCTCTTGCACCAGTCATCCTCAGCAGCCTGTGTAGCCTCAAATCGAGTGATACCATCCTTCTGAATTCTCTTCATAGCCTCTTCAACAAACTCAGCCTGGAACTGTGTGCATGAAGGACCATTGGAGAAAGCAGTTGGAGCTTGTGGTCCGTAAAGGAAGAACATGTTGGGGAAGCCTGGAATAGCGATACCCATAGATGTCTTGGTGCCGTTCTTCCAGTGGTCGGCAATAGTCTCGTCCTTGGTATCCCGGATGTTCAACTGGGCGAGAGATCCAGTGACGGAATCGAAACCGGTGGCAAGGACAAGTACATCGATTTCCTTGAGACCCTTTGGTGTGCGGAGGCCTTCCGGCTCAACTGCCTCGATAGGGTTGGCGTTGACATCGATGATTTCAACGTGATCCTTGTCGACCTCTTCGTAGAAGCGCTGTTCGAGAGAAGGTCGTTTGGTTCCCCATGGGTGCGGCTTCTTAGCTGGCGCGAGGATTTCCTGCTTTTCTGGGTTCTTGACACGAGAGAGCACGAAATTCCTCCAGTAGTTGTAGGCTTCGTCGTTGGCCTTGTCGTCGAAGAGCATGTCGGAGTATGTGTTGAGCCAAAATCTGAAACCACCTTCTTCGACGAGTAGCTTGTGGTAGAAAGCATCGCGTTGTTCTGGGGTATCATCGAAAGTCTTCTTCTCCACGAAATCGTATGTGAACCCAGCAAATGTGGAGCGAGTGTCGTTGATGAGCTTCTCATAGGTACCATCCTTCTTCTTACGCTCTTCCTCCTCTGGATCAAGCTTGCGCTGGTTCATCGGAAGACACATGTTTGGTGTGCGCTGATACACAGTCATCTCTTTGGCGAGAGGAGTGAGTTCTTGAATGGTCTGAATGCCAGAAGCACCGGTTCCGATGACAGCAATGCGTTTGTTCTTGAGATTCACGCCATGTTGTGGCCACTTGGCGGTGTGATAGATCTCGCCCTTGAACTTGTCAAGACCTGGGAACGGTGGCGAGTAGTGCTTTGATGCAAATCCAATGCAAGGGATGAACCATCTTGCCTTGATTACGCTGGAGTCTGCGCATTCAATCGTCCACAGGTTGGTCTTCTCGTCGAAAGTGGCGGTATCGACCATCTTGTTGTAAGTGGTGTGGGCGCTCACGTTCCACTTCTTTTCCACATGCTGGAAGTATCGGCGAAGCTCTGGCCATCCTGGATAGCGCTCGGTGTATGTGAAGTCTTCCCATAGCTCCTTGTCGAACAGCTGGTAAATTGGGGTATCTGAGTCTACACGTGCGCCAGGGTAGCAATTCTTCCATGCAAGTCAGCGATCATGCTCGAATGCCACCTCCCATGCTCATTCAAGACTCACCCAATACCAGATACCGCCCGATGCAGCGCCCTTCTCGTAGATCTCGACGGAAAGACCAAGCTTTCGCAGTCGGTTGAGTAGAGTGAAAGAAGCAAATCCAGCTCCAACGAGCAGGACGTCAGTGTATGGAACGTTGGGCTCTCCTATAGAACCCATTTTGAGTGATGATGTCTTGATACGAAATGAAAGAGGATGAGGGAACTGCTGTTTCCGCTTAATGGTGGCAGGCAGGTGGGAAGCAGGAGCAATGTGTCTTACGGTCTGCACGGCATCCTCTCGCCCATATACTTCCCAGCAGCCGTTCCAATGTCCACAATGCCTTCTGTGCTGGAGGAGGGGCAGTGGGCCAGAATAGCGCACGAGGCCCTTCGCGCCGAAGTCTCTTGGACATTTTGAAGGAGGCGGAAGGTACAGCGACGTGCAGCCCATGGGGCTCCGCAAAAAGCGCCCTGAGCTATGCACACTTACGCAGACGAGTTACCAGTAGTCCACACACCGAGGGAGGACCGGAGCGGAATCGTGGGCATGGATTGGATCTGGCTGGCTGTGGAGCATTCCCACGTGATAAGGACGAGCGGGGATGTTGCAGGCTAACGCTTCCCTTCACGCACGTCTGGAAACAGATCTTCATGCCTCCCGGCGGAATGGAACCGCGAAACTTTACAACTTTTGACGAGTTCAAACCGCGCCGCAGAGTGCATGAATGATTCGGTTGTGTTTCTTTTATCAAAGATCCGTTGTTCGATGTGTGGTTGATCGTCCCCGCATGCATATAGCGTGGCGGTGGCGGGGGTGGAGACGCCAAGACAATGTCATGTGATTACGGCGAGGCAGTCTGAATGAATCACGGCTCAATAGCGCACGTCGAAGGTCATTCCCATTCCTGAGGCCTCGTGCCACAATACGTGGCAATGGAAAGCCCACAGGCCAGGATTGTTTGCTTGGAAACGGAGGACAGCATAGCCGTGACGAGGCACGTAGAAGGTATCTTTCCGAAGTGCACCCTTGAGATCGTTCTCACCGCCGGGGGGCTTTGCGCTATCGTACGGATTATACGAGCCCCAGTTGTAGTCGGAGGTGTAGCTACTCAAGACCCAGAAGTTGTAACCGTGCAGATGAAAGGGGTGCCAATCCTCATCCAGATTGTTCAGAACAATATCGACCCAGACCGGAGAATGCTGATTGTATGGGATGTGCGGCACCAATTGATTAGCATCCCACTTGCTGCGAGCGAGCGCGTTGAGAGGCGGAGACTGTGGTCGCCATGTAGTATGGTTGATGAATCCGCGCGTTTCATTGTCGAGTCTGGCAAGTTTCTGTGTCACCGCATATAGAATGACCGTATGCTGCGCGGCAGGCGGCACAAGAACGCTCTGATCCTCTAGAGAAGTGGCGGTTTGAGGGTCAAAATGCTCGGCGACGATGGACTTTGGATCGCTGCCTACTTGACGCTTCCTGAACCTGCCGTTCCAACGAAGTGGAAATGTGTGCGTTAGCGTCAATGCGGTATTCTCGTACTTGAACGGAGTATCGTCCAATGTGATATTAAGCCTAGTGTCATAGTGACCAGCGACAGGATCGAGCTCAAGTAAGACGTCGAGTCGTTCTCCAGGCTGCAAGGGGCCTACTGTTCTAGACATGGTCCCAACGATCGGATGACCCGCATCTACTGTGAGAGCTGTCATCACACTGCCCGGAGCAGAAACACTGAAACCAGCATAGGCGCCAACATTTACAAGTCGAAGGATCGTCCGTTTCTTGGTATCGAGATAGAGTGATGGTTGAGATTCTGCCGGGACCTCAATACAGTCGACTGGCCGAACAGGGACTGCATCCGCACACTTGTATGCTCCTGCGCCATTGATCAATATAGAGTCCGGGACTGTCTCAAGGCCGAATGCGCCAGGATGCATGTATGCTTTCAATGCAGCGGCAGCATGACGATGGTACCCTGAAAAGTTTAGGGAGTCAGCATCGATCTCTCTTCAAGCCCAAGGAAGCGTATGTCATCCATGAGCGAGAATGTCTCGCCATATGTTCTCAGGACTCGGATATTTTCGGGGGACTACTACAGTAGTCCACTTCATCCGAGATACTGGAGCTTATGTTGAGAGACAATCTCGCCGACAACCACATACACTCCCTCAATTTACTTACAATCTCCGACCAAAAGTAGTCGCTCATCAGCGATTTCCGGCTCCTCGTCCCCAGAAACGGGATTGTGAACAACAAATCCCCCGTACAAACCATCTGCTCGCTGCTGCGCGTAATGACTGTGCCACCAGAATGTGCCGTGCTGATCCGCTTCGATCATGAAGCTGTAGGTGAAGTTTTGACTTGGTTGTATGGGAGCTTGCGTTATGCCTACGACGCCATCCATTTCATTGGCACCATTCATCGATAGGCCATGCCAATGAATCGCGATGCCATCTTGTTCCAGGGCATTTTCGACTTCAATGATGATCTCATCTCCGGAACGCGCTTCTATTGTCGGTCCAGGAAAGTGTCCATTGACCAGGTATACGCGTCTGAGCACCCCATCCGGACGACGTAGACCAGAAGTGACGCGCCATTTCTGGGTGAGTGTCCTGGGCTCTCTGTTGACGTGGTCCTCCGGATTCAGCGTGGAAACACGGTGAACATCGGTACGGAACTCTTCGTTTGGCTGCAGCTTCTGAGGTTTCGTGAAAAAGGACACAACTTGAGAAGCAGGTCCGTGCTGGGAGGCAAGCAGCAGGAAGAAGGCGATGGTGAGTGTGGAGAGAAGGGCGATGGCGATGGCAGTCAATGTCTTGCGAGATCGCCGCCGCCTTGGCAGAAGCGTGGGATCTGCGCGCATGAATGTCACCGCCGCCGTGCTCGATGTCCGCCGCACCTTGGAAGACATGTCGAAGCAGAGGAGGCTTCTTCCGCCGCCTTAGTCGTGCACCACCATGAAACAACTTCCCGCTGCAGACTTTCGAGGCGGGCATCACCGTGGCCCCTGTCAGGCTCAGCCCATATTGGTGCCTTGCAAAAGGGCCCGGACTGAATTTCAGCGGGGATTCGGGACTACGTATACACACACTAACCATTACATACAACACTATATACTATCGAATGCACTATTATTAAGGTCACAAGCACTTTCAATATATGTTATCTTACTTTCTGTATCTTTCTATATATATCTAGCACCTATAGTAGTATTGTTCGTAGTATACCTATCTAAATCCCGTATTTTTAGTACCTAGCTAGAATTCTTAGCTTTATACCTCAAATCTACCAAATCTACCAACCATAGCTCTACTCACTATATAAGACGATAACCTTATTTAATAGGTACTAGATAGCGGTTAGATAAGTAAAGCTATCGTACGGTTGTTACTTAATAATAGCCGTAGCTCTCGGATAACTATTTAGGCTCGAATAACCTAGTAGAATAGGACCGCTTCTATATCTCCGGCAAAGGGTAGAAGGCCGCATATTATAACGCCTATAAGAAGGGTATATTAGCAGGTAGATAGGGTAGTAGTAGGTATAGGTAGTATTCGATAAGGAGCTAGGAAGAGAGGGAGGAAGGTAGGCAAGTTAGCCTATTACTAAGCGCCAAGCCCTGCCTAAGGCACTGAGACCCTAGCTTCACTTAGCCTAGTTATATGCTAATTACATATAGCCTCTTTAGCCCTAATATACGCTTCCCTTCTAAAGGCCGCGCCCTCGTAGCCTATCTATATTCTAATCTCGACCTCTATTGCTACTAACTTAGTAAGTCTAATAAGCTGCTTAGCCGCGCTAAATTAAACACTTAACTACCTAATTATGTAACTATATCAAACCTTACCTTCTAATATAATGTCTAACTCTAACTACGCTACCCTTATATATAATAAAGTAAAGGGATATAAAGCTATAAGAACTAAGGGCTATCGACTAATTATAACACGAGCGCGTCTTCCCTACTGCAATAGGTAGACGTACGAGGTATTATAGCCCTGCCTCCGTTCTAAGTAATATCGTATCGAGTTCTTTGCGTCTACTCTTAAAAGACCTAGCAATGTCTGCTTCCGAGGGTTTGTCCGCTTCTAAGGGTTATTGTTCTTATTGTTCGTAGTTTCGCTAGCCCTAATTAGCTAGGTTTAGCAGCCTTTAAGTGTCAATCTTATCTTATCTTTTCAAAAAACATAGCTCGTCTAGTTTCTATAAATAAAGGCTATTATAAGTGCAGTAGTAGAGGTTCGCCTCGCTTAAAGGGTTAGATAGATCGAGGAGTAACCTATTGTCCGCAAGATCGACCCCGGCTAGCTTAGCTCTATAGTTTTACCCTTAGTCGGTTAGTCTATTAATCGCTTAATCTTTTAGGCGGCTTAAAGTTTTAACTTAGCCTTAAAGTTTTAATCAAAGTTTTAATTAAAGGTGCCTTAGGCTCGTAGTATAGGTAAGGTTGTCTTTATAAGTGTAGTAGTAATAGTAGGTAATGTTTAATAATAGCGGCGCTAGTCGTCTTAGCGCTAACTTTACCTTCTTCTAATTTCCTTCTTTAACTAACAACAACTCGGCAACACCGTTACTAACATAGCCGCGCCGTTACAAGCGCGACGCCGTCCTCGCCGATCGCTTAGGCCTCGAGACCTTAATAGAATAAAGGATTAAGAGGGGGACCTAAATACTAGAAGAAGGGCCTTATAGGGCGCATTAGTAAAGAGGTAGAGTCCTTAAAAGAGCAGGCAATTAGTTAACGCGTTGTAGCGCGCCTAGTGTAGTCTTATTATCCTTCGTTACTAACAATTGCTTATCTCTAATTAGTTAGCTAATAGCACCCTAGGGATAGTATTATTCCTAGGCGACATTATAGGCCCTTAGCCTTCTTCTTATTCTTTATACTAGTCTAATACTTATCTAACAACTTAGTTATATCCTTAAAGGAACCTTTAGCTTCCTATAAGTCCTATTTAGGTAAATAGCCTTGCTATCTTAATAGGTACTCCTTCTTGCCTTACCTAGTCTAGTGCTTTAGAATACGTTCTATAGACTATAGCTCTTTACTATCCGCTAGTATGTCTTCGTGTTTAGTAGGGGCTTCATCCCCTTCGCGTAGGTAGTACGGCTTAAGGAGGGATACATAGAAGGTGTTATAGATAGTATAATAAGGTAGAAGCTATAACTAATAGGCCTATACGGAGGAGCCCTTAACTTCTCGAATACAGAATAGACTAATGTATCTTAGTACGAGCTTAGGCCTTGTTTTGCCGTTAGGTAATAGGTGCTTGCGGATGCGGAGGTTCTTAGTGCTTAGTATAACTATATCGCCTTGTTTAAAGGTTATTAGCGCGTAGTGCTTATCGTAGTAGGTCTTTTAGTACTCTTAAGCCTTTGTTAACTTCTCGGCTATCTTAGTATAGATTTCTCGCATCTTCTAAACCCTCTTAATAGCCGCTAGTGTTTCGGGTACTTAACGCGCTTCCCTTTCCTTACGCTCGGCCTCGAGCGATAGGGGGTCTTATAGCATAGCAGCGTTCTAACCCATTATAGCTATATATAGTAAAACCTTAGTTAATAAGTAGACACTGTTATTGTATACGAATTTAGCTAGTTATAAGAGGTTAACCTATCTATTAGGGTCCTTATTAATATAGCTGCGTAGGTACTGCTATAGCGTAGCATTCTGCCTCTCTATTTAACCGTCAGTCTATAGATAGAAGGCTATTAATAGCCGATGCTTTAGTCTTAGCTATAGGCATAATTCGCTCTAATAGTGCGATATAAATGTCGAGCCCCTATCGGAGACTATCCCCTTAGGGGTCCCCTAATAGCTGCAGAAGATGTTATTCTATAGTGCTTTAGCTATATTAATAGCCGTCTAATCCTTCCGAGTAGGAATATAGCGAGCACCCTTAGTAAATCGGTCTATAATAACTAGTATAGCGTTAAAGACGTCTTTGCTTCCTCTTCGCTTAGTAGGGGGAAGACCTATAATAAAGTCTATTATAAGCTCTATAAAAGGCTTCCTTAGAATAGGGAGTGAAGACAACTCGCTAAATAGTAAGTGCTTTAGTGCTTTAACTCGCTAGCATACTATATAGGTCTATATATACTCCTTTATATACCGCTTACTATTTAGCTAGTAGTATATACGCGATAGTAGCTCGTGCGACCTCTCTATACTATAGTAACTAGCGAGCTCACTATTATAGTGCCTCTTTAAAAGCTCTTATCTAATCGATTGTTTAGCGGGGACATAGTATCTGCCCTTAAACTTTAAGTAACCTTTGTCGTCGATCGACTAACTATTACTCTTACTAGATCGAGTCGCCCGTCTACTTACAAGCCTATTAATACGCTCGACAGCAAAGGCGTCCCTCTACTAAGTACGTAACAGCTTATCTATAAACGATTAACTATCCCTATTTATAAGGTTATTTAATAGCACCCTCGCTATTAAACGAGGTACGTATTATATATATCTAATAGCACTAGCAGCCGGAACTACTATAACCTCTTCTATAGTGCTGTCGCTGTATAGACTATTACTATAGATAGCAATATCCTTAATCGAGTTATTATAGCTCGAGCGATCTACGTCCTTCTTAACGTATACTAGAAGAACGATAACTCCGCTATAGTATTTATTGCCGCCGCGGGGTCCGGAAGTCCGCTTATCCTACGCTTACTTATTAACAATACGGGCTATAGCAATCTTATACTATAGGGTTAGAAATAAAGAATTAATATGTTAGGTTTCGCTATCGTAATTAGGTCGCCTCGATAGGCTATCGGTAGGGTTACTTATACCTAGCCGATATAATATATTAAAATTAAACCCGGCGAGGTAGACGGCCTATCTTGTAAGAAGGGTTATATTAGCAGGTAGATAGGGTAGTAGTGAATTAGTTTAGTATTCGATAGAGATCTAGGAGGAGAGGGAGGAAGGTAGGAGAGTTAGCCTAACGCTAAGCGCTAAGCCCTGCCTAAGGCATTAAGACCCTAGCTTTACTCGGCCTAGTTATATACTAATTACGTGTAGCCTCTTTAGCCCTAACATACGCTTCCCTTCTAAAGGCTGCGCCCTCGTAGCCGGTCTTTGTTCTAGTCTCAACCCCTATTACTACCGACTTAGTAGGTCTAATAAGCCGCTTAGTCCGCGCTAAATTAAACACTTAACTACCTAATTATGTAACTATGTTAAACCTTACCTTCTAATACAATGTCTAACTCTAACTGCGCTATCCCTATATATAATAAACTATAAAGTAATATATATCTATAAGAATTAAGGGCCTTCGACTAATTATAATACGAGCGCGTCTTCCCTACTATAATAGGTAGACATACGAGGTATTGTAGCCCTGCCTCCGCTCTACGTAATGTCGTACCGAGTTCTTTGCGTCTACTCTTAAAAGACCTAGCAATGTCCGCTTCCGAGGGTTGTCTGCTTCCGAGGGTTTGTTCTTGTTGTTACGAGGGCTATTATTTACATTTCAGAAAAAACACAGCTCGTCTAGTTTCTATAGGTAAAGGCTATTGTAAGTGCAGTAGTTAAGGTTCGCCTCGCTTAAAGGGTCGGAAAGATCGAGGAGTAACCTATTATCCGCAAGATCGACCCCGGCTAGCTTAGCTCTATAGTTTTTGCCCTTAGTTAGTCTATTAGTTGCTTAATCTTTTGACTTAGTTAAAGTTTTAACTCGGCCTCAAAGTTTTAATTAAACCTTTAATAGGCTTAATCTTTTAACTTAGCTAGTGCAGTGCCTTAGGCTTCGCAGTATAGGTAAGGTTATGCCTACGGCGTAGCGGTAATAGTAAGTAATATTAATAATAGCGGCGATAGCCGTCTTAGCGCCATCTTTACCTTCTTCTAACTTCCTTCTTTAACTAATAACAACTCGGGAACACCGTTACTAATATAGCTATGTCCGTCCTTTCTTAATAGCAATATACTCCGCAATACTATTACTAATATAGCCGCGCTGTCCTCGCCGATTGCCTAGGTCTCGGGGCCTCGATAGAATAAGGGAATAAGAGAGGGACCTAAATACTAGGAGAAGGGCCTTATAAGGCGCGTTAGTAGAGAGGTAGTTTCTTAAAAGAGCAGCGGATAGTTAACGCGTTATAGCGCGCTTGTTAACACTTAGTGCGCGTTTACTATAGTAGTGTAGTCTTATTGTCCTTCGTTGCTAACAATTGCTTGCTTCTAATTAGTTAGCTAATAGCACCCCGGGGGTAGCATTATTCTTAGGCGATATTATAGCCCTTAGCCTTCTTCTTGTTCTTTATACTAGTCTAATACTTATCTAACAACTTAGTTATGTCTTTAAAAGAGTCTTCCGCTTCCTACGAGTCCTATTTAGGTAAATAGCCTTGCTATCTTAGTAGGTACTCCTTCTTGCCTTGCCTAGTGCGATGCTATAGGATACGTTCTATAGACTATAGCTCCTTACTATCCGCTAGTATGTCTTCGTATTCTGCAGGGGCTTTATCCCCTTCGCGCAGGTAGTACGGCTTAAGAAGGGATACATAGAAGGTGTTATAGATAGTATAATAAGGTAGGAGCTACAACTAATAGGCCTATGTGCCCTTAGCCTCCCGAATGCGGAATAGGCTAATGTATCTTAGTACGAGCTTAGGCCTTGTTTTGCTATTAGATAATAGGTGTTTGCGGATACGGAGGTTCTTTATACTAAGCATAACTATGTCGCCTTACTTAAAGGTTATTAGTATATAGCGCTTATCGTAGTAGGTCTTTTAGTACTCTTAAGCCTTTGTTAACTTCTCGGCTATCTTAGTATAGATTTCTCGCATCTTCTAAACCCTCTTAATAGCCGCTAGTGTTTCGGGTACTTAACGCGCTTCCCTTTCCTTACGCTCGGCCTCGAGCGATAGTAGGTCTTATAGCATAGCAGTATTCTAGCCTATTATAGCTATGTAGGGCGAGATCTTAGTTGATAAATATACACTATTGTTGTATACGAATTCTATAGGCTATAGGAGGTTAACCTAATCCTCGGGGTTCTTATTAATGTAGCTACGCAGGTACTACTATAGGGTAGCATTCTGCCTCTCTGTTTAACCGTTAGTCTATAGATAGAAGGCTGTTAACAGCCGATGCTTTAGTCTTAGCTGTAAGCAAATCTCGCTCTAATAGTAAGATATGAATGTCGAGCCCCTATCGGAGACTATCCCCTTAGGGGTTCCCTAATAGGTATAGAAGATATTAGTCTACAGCGCCTCTGCTATATTAATAGCAGTCCAATCCTTGCGAGTAGGAATGTAGCGAGCACCCTTAGTAAATCGGTCTATAATAACTAGTATAGCGTTAAAGACGTCTTTGCTTCCTCTTCGCTTAGTAGGGGGAAGGCCTATAATAAAGTCTATTATAAGCTCTGTAAAAGGCTTCTTTAGAACAGGGAGTAAAGACAACTCGCTAAATAGTAAGTGCTTTAGTGCTTTAACTCGTTAACATACGGTATACGTGTTTACGTAGTCCTTTATGTCCCGCTTACTATTTAGCTAGTAGTATATACGCGATAGTAGCTCGTACGACCTCTCTATGCTATAGTAACCGGCAAGCTTACTATTATAGTGTCGCTTAAGAAGTTCTTGTCGGATCGAATGTTTAGCGGGGATATAGTATCTGCCCTTAAACTTTAAATAACCTTTGTTATCGATCGACTAGTTACTCTTACTAGATCGAGTCGTTCGCCTACTTACAAGCTTGTCGATACGTTTAGCAGTAAAGGCGTCCCTCTGCTAAGTACGTAATAGCTTATCTATAAACGATTAACTATCCCTATTTATAAGGTTATTTAGTAGCACCCTCGCTATTAAACGAGATACGCATTATATATATCTAATAGTACTAGTAGCCGGATTAACTGCATTAGTGCTTTAATCGCTATTACTATATATAGCGATATCGACTAGGGAGTTATTATAACTTCTCCTATCTGTGTCCTTAGCTCTTGCCTTAATACGCACTATTAATATAGCAAGAGCATTAATATGCTTCGAGCCGTCGCGGAGTCCGGTAAGCCGCTTATCCTACGCGTACTTATTAACAATACGGGCTATAGCAATCTTATACTATAGGGTTAGAAATAAAGAATTAATGTGTTAGGTTTCGCTATCGTAATTAGGTCGCCTCGATAGGCTATCGGTAGGGTTACTTATACCTAGCCGATATAATATATTAAAATTAAACCCGGCGAGGTAGACGGCCTATCTAGCCTGTCGACCTATAACCCTAGTAACCTTAGTAATACTACGGAGGTTGTTATAGTCTATATAGACCTGTATTGTATATTAAGCCCTATCGAGGTAGTACCTCTAATGCTTAAAGGCCTCGATAATAGCTAGGAGCTCTTACTCGTAGGTCTCGTAGCGACGTTTAGTATTAATTATCTTCCTCGAGAAGAAGGCAATCGGGTGCTAGTAGGTGTTATTAGCCTACTGTGACATAATAGCTAATATAGCGAACTGTAAAGCGTTAGTCTTAATTCGGATCTGTTTGCTTAGTACGAAATAGTGCAACAAGGGGACTTTAGTAAATCGCTTCTTTAGACCGTTAAAAGCGGCTTGTGTTTTGTTAGTCTACCTAAACTCTCTAGAAGGGTTTGCTTTAGTCTTAGTAAGCTTAGTCAATAGCATTACATGCCTCGAATAGCCCTTAATAAAACGGCGGTAGAAATTAGCGAAGCCGAGGAACGATTAAAGCTCCTTAATAGACGTAGGAACAGGCTATTTAGTAATTGTTTTAATCCGATTAGGATTAGCCTTAACACCCTCGGTTAATACGAGGAAGCTAAGGAAGGACACCTCTTTAGCAGCAAAGGTGCATTTAGAAGGTTTGCAATATAGGCTATAGGCTCGTAGGCGGTCGAGGACCTTACGTACTACGGCCTAGTGTTCTGCAATATTAGGTAAATGTATATAAACTAGGATATTATCTAGGTAAACTATATAGAGGTGATCTAATAGGCCTAATAGGGCCCGATTAATGTAGGACTAGAATGTAGTAGGGGCATTGGCTAGCCTAAATAGCATAACTAAGTACTCGAAATAGCTATAGCGAGTACAAAAGGCTGTCTTCTATTTATCGCCCTTACGAATACAAATGCGGTAATAGGCGTCCTTAATGTCTAATATAGTGTAGTAGTAGGCACTAGAAAGGCGGTCGAGGGTCTTATTAATAAGCGGGAGTAGATAGCGGTCTTTAATAGTAACAGAGTTAAGCCTACGATAATTAATATATAGGCGTAGGCTACTATCCTTCTTTAGCACGAATAGGATAGGTACACTAGCAGGGCTATTACTATACCGAATACGACTATTAGCTAGGTTTTCTTCTAGGTACTTACGCAATATAGCAAGCTCGCGCTTACTAAGGTTATAGAGGGGGCCAAAAGGAACCTCCTTGCCCTCTATAATATTAATCTTATAATCCGTGTCTTTGAATATAGGCAATGTCGATGCTAAGTGGTATTTAAACACATTAATATAGGTCTCTCGAATAGGCTCTAGTATGCGCTCGAGCTAATTAGGGTCTATGCTATTAGGGGGCATAGGCTTATTATCGTCGCCTAATAGGTCGACTATTAGGTCGGCTAAGGTAGAGGCTAGTATTAGGTTGCTAATAAATAGGACCCTAATATTATTAGGACACTCGCTAATGTCGATGTGTTTAATATCCTCTTTCCTAGCGATTCTAAATCGCTATTGTTAACTACCTAAGTCTATAACGATAGTATAGTACTTAAGAATAGGGTTGCTAATAATAATGTTAGATAGGAGGCTGTCTATGTCTACTACGTAGGTAGTAAAGTTTAGCAGGCGCTTATTGCCGAGGTCGTCTCTTAGGGCTATATAGACATAGTAGGCTCCGTAGGTCAAGTGCCGAGCGTTATTAAACTAAGCAAGGGTTAGCAGGTTAGTCCTAGGCAGTTATCGAAGGTCTAATTACTTAGCTAGGCGATAGCTAATAAGGGCACTAACTAAATTTCCTAGATCTAGTATAACCTTAGTCTTATAGTTAGTTCTATACGTATCCGATACGAGATAGGTACGTGTAATAGCTAGCATAATGTCGATAGTCTTACGCCGCACAAGGCTAATAGTTAGTGCGGCGCTTATTCTTTTTTCGAAGGTTAGCCTATAGGGGTAGCGTTAGCTGCTAAAAGGTGCTTTCGGTGCTTAGCGGTAGTACGGTCGATTCGGGCCTAGTCCTTAGGTTTGTCGCATTAGCCTAGTAGATAGCTAGTACTATCACAATTAAAGCACTTTAGTCCGGTTAGGGGATTGCTATAGCTATTGCCGCTATTGTTAGCCGAGCGATTAGTACTATAGGGATACGAGCCCCTTCTACGGCCCCTATTACGGCCTCCTCTATATAGCTGCCGGCTACGGCTTCTTCTACGGTCGTTGTTACTATTCCTATTGTTAGCATTATTGTCTTAGTAGGAACCTTAGTTTCCTCCGCGGCTACGGTTGCTACAGTTGCTAGTAGGTCGAATCCTTAATTCTAGTCGTTGCTAGAGCTAGATAGCTCGTTTAGCAGTTTCGACTTCGACTATAAATTAAATGCGTATAAGATTAGCCTATTCAAACACATAGCGGCGGTCTAATTCAAGGACCAATTCCTATCTCAATTTAGGGCGTATTTCGGAGATCTAGATAGAATTAGTTTTAGTCGGGAGGTCGTCTTCGAGGGTCTTTAAATAGGCCTTAAATAAGCGAGCCGATTAATTAGTCTTTTGTTTAGCTCGAAGGTACTAGTCCTAAGCGTGTTGTTGCCTTAGTATAGGGTTTCTAAGGGTGTCTAGTATAATAGTTTTATAGGTCTGCTACTAAACAGCAGTCTAGTTATTAAGGGAGTCAAAATGGTCATCCTAGGTGCGTTTTAGGTCGCCGTTAATGTACTGCATAGCATAGACGACTAGTAAATAGTTATTTAGTAGAGCCCTTAGTACGTTTCGTTAGTTAAGCTTACAGTTACGAATGTGGTCGTTATATTGCTTTCGACTAGAGCTATTAAACACGGTGCAGTCCTTAAGTTTAGCATCCTTCTTCTAGACTAGGACTAATAGTAAGGAAGGTCCTACTATCGACTTAGTATTAGTTGTTAGGGCCTCCTAAAGGCGGCGAATTTCGAGGAGGTTATCCTTTAGCTATTGTTCTTAACGTAGGGCAGTAAGCCTGTTTTAGGTAGCTTCTTAGAGTCTCCCTACTAGTTAGGGCCTAAAGGCTAGCTAGCTATATCGTCGATTAACAATGTTGTTAAGAATGTCGTTAATAGGCAATTCTGGATTATTACCTAGAATTATAGGTTCTTCTTTAATAGGCTCTCCGGCAGGCTCTTTAGTAGGAGGCACTTTAGCAGGAACTGTGCTACTAGCGTTGTTATTGCTAGCGCTGCTAGCGGCAGCACGGTTGTTGTTTCGTAATAAACCGGCTATTATAAGGGGCGACACTAATAATGTATTGTTAGCCCCTAAGATGCGGATGTAGCGGAATTAGTAGATATCGGCTTAGTATGCTTAACTTAGTATAATAGGCCGTATAGAAGGCCTTACTTAATAATTGGTACAGTTGTTTCGATAGAATAGTACGTATAGGTCCCGTTGTTCGGGCGCAATATAGTTAAATCGATAGTTTTCGTAGCTATACCGCCGAAAGCTTGAAATAAGGACTATCTAGCTACTGCCCTTAAAGGGTAGATCGAATACTATATAAGAAGGGTTATGTTAGCAGGTAGATAGGGTAGTAGTGAATTAGTTTAGTATTCGATAGAGATCTAGGAGGAGAGGGAGGAAGGTAGGAGAGTTAGCCTAACGCTAAGCGCTAAGCCCTGCCTAAGGTATTAAGACCCTAGCTTTACTCGGCCTAGTTATATACCAATTACGTATAGCCTCTTTAGCCCTAACATATCTAGCCTGTCGACCTATAACCCTTGTAACCTTAGTAATGCTACGCAGGTTGTTATAGTCTGTATAGACCTAAATTGTATACTAAGCACTATTAAGATAGTAGCGCTAATGCTTAAAGGCTTCTACGATTACTAAGAGCTCTTGCTCGTAGGTCTTATATCGACGTTCTATATCGATTATCTTTCGTAAAAAGAAGGCAATCGGGTGCTAGTAATAGTTATTATCTAATTGCTATAATATAATAGCCGATATAGCGAACTATAAAGCGTTAGTCTTAATTCGGATCTGCTTGCCTAGCACGAAACAGTATAATAAGGGGATATTAGTAAAGCGTTGCTTTAGGCCGTTAAAAGCGGCTTGTACTCTATTAGTCTATTTGAACTCTCTAGTTAGGTTAGCCTTAGTTTTAGTAAGCTTAGTTAGGGGCATTACATGCCGTAAATAGCCCTTAATAAACCGACGGTAGAAGTTAGCGAAGCCGAGGAACGACTACAGCTCCTTAATTAACGTAGGAATAGGCTATTTAGTAATAGTTTTAATCCGGTTAGGGTTAGCCTTAACACCCTTAGTCGATACGAGGAAGCTAAGGAAGGATACCTCCTTAGTAGCAAAGGTGCATTTAGAAGGCTTATAATATAGGCTATAGGCCCGCAGGCAGTCGAGCACCTTACGCACTATAGCCTAGTGCTCTATAATGTTAGGTAAATAGGTATAGACTAGGATATTATCTAGGTAGACTATATAGAGATAGTCTAATAGACCCGAAAGGGCCCGATTAATATAGGACTAGAATGTTGTAGGGGCGTTCGCTAGCCTAAATAGTATAACTAAATACTCGAAATAGCTATAGCGGGTACGGAAGGCTATCTTCTATTTATCGCCCTTGCGAATACAGATGCGGTAATAGGCGTCCTTAATATCTAATATAGTGTAGTAGTAAGTACTAGAAAGGCGATCGAGGGTCTTATTAATAAGCGGAAGTAGATAGCGGTCTTTAATGGTAACAGCGTTAAGCCTACGATAGTCGATATATAGGCGTAGGCTACTATACTTCTTTAGTATAAATAGGATAGGTATACCGGTAGGGCTGTTACTATACCGAATACGACTATTAGCTAGGTTTTCCTCTAGGTACTTACGTAATATAGCAAGCTCTCGCTTACTAAGGTTATAGAGGGGGCTAAAAGGAACCTCCTTGCCCTCTATAATATCAATCTTATAATCCGTCTCCTTAAATATAGGCAATGTCGATGCTAGGTAGTGTTTAAATACATTAATATAGGTCTCTCGGATAGGCTCTAGTATGCGAGCAAGCTAATTAGGATCATTAGGGGGTATAGGTTTATCGTTATTACTACCGAGTAGGTCGGTAGTCGGATTAGCTAAGGCAGGTATTAGGTTGCTAATAAACAGGACCCTAATATCGTTAGGGCACTCGCTAATACTAATGTATTTAATATCCTCTTTCCTAGCGATTCTAAATCGCTATTATTAACTGCCTAAGTCTATAACTATAGTATAGTACTTAAGAATAGAGTTGCTAATAACAATATTAGATAGGAGGCTGTCTATATCTACCGCGTAGGCAGTAAAGTTTAGTAGGCGTTCATTTCCGAGGTCGTCTTTTAGAACTATAGGAATATAGTAGGCCCTATAGGTTAAGTGCCGAGCGTTATTAAACTAAGCAAGGGTTAGCAGGTCAGTCCTAGGCAATTGCCGAAGGTCTAATTGCTTAGCTAGGCGATAGCTAATAAGGGCGCTAACTGAATTTCCGGGGTCTAGTATAACCTTTGCCTTATAGTTAGTGTCGCGCCTAGATATAAGACAGGTACGTATAATAGCTAGTACAATGTCGATAGTCTTACGCCGTATAAGGCTAATAGTTAGTACGGCGCTTACTCTTTTTTCGAAGGTTAGCCTATAGGGGTAGCGTTAGCCGCTAAGAGGTGCTTTCGGTATTTAGCGGAAGCACGATTAATTCGGGCCTAGTCCTTAGGTTTGTCGCATTAGCCTAGTAGATAGCTAGTACTGTTACAATTAAAGCACTTCAATCCGGTTAGTAGACTACTATAGCTATTATTACTGTTGTTAGCCGAGCGGTTAGTATTATAGGGATACGAGCCCCTTCTACGGCCCCTATCGCGGCCTCCTCTATATAGCCGGCGGCTACGGCCTCTTCTACGGTTATTGTTACTGTTCCTATTATTAGCATTGTTGTTATAGTAGGAACCTTAGTTTCCTCCGCGGCTACTACGATTACCGCGGTTAGTACTAGCGGGTCGGATCCTCGATTCTAGTCGTTATTAGAGCTAAACAGCTCGTTTGGCTGTTTCTACTTCGACTATAAATTAAATGCATATTAGGTTAGCTTATTCGAATACACGGCGACGGTCTAATTCGAGGATAAGTTCCTATCTAAGTTTTAGGCGTATTTCCGAGATCTATATAGAATTAGTCTTAGTCGGAAGGTTATCCTCGAGGGTCTTTAAATAGGCCTCGAATAAACGAGCCGATTAATTAGTCTTTTGTTTAGCTTAAAGATACAGGTCCTAAGTATATTGTTGCCTTAGTATAGGGTTTCTAAGGGTGTCTAGTATAATAGTTTTGTAGGTTTACTACTAAACAGCGGTCTAATTATCGAGGGAATTAAAATAGTTATCCTAGGTACGTTTTGGGTCGCTATTAATGTACTATATAGCATAGACGACTAGTAAGTAGTTATTTAGTAGAGCCCTTAGTGCGTTTCGTTAGTTAAGCTTACAGTTACGGATATAGTCGTTATATTGCTTTCGACTAGAGCCGTTAAACACGGTACAGTCCTTAAGTTTAGCATCCTTCTTCTAGACTAGGACTAATAGTAAGGAAGGCCCTACTATCGGCTTAGTGTTAGTTGTTAGGGCCTCCTAAAGGCGGCGAATTTCGAGGAGGTTATCCTTTAGCTATTGTTCTTAACGGAGAGCAGCGAGCCTGTTTTAGGTAGCTTCTTAAAGTCTCGCTACTAGCTAGGGGCTAAAGGCTAGTTAGCTATATCGTCGATTAATAATATTGTTAAGAATGTCGTTAATAGGCAACTCTAGGTCGTTACCTAGAATTATAGGTTCTTCGGCAGGCCTAGTAGCAGGGCTCTTTAGCAGGTACTTTAGCAGGTGCTTTAGTAGGCACTTTAGTAGGTACTATGCTACTAGCATTGTCGTTGCTAGCGCTACTAGCGGCAGCACGGTTATTGTTTCGTAATAAGCCGGCTATTGTAAGGGGTAATACCGATAATGTATTATTAGCCCCTAAGATACGGATGTAGCGGAATTAGTAGATATCGGTCTAGTATACTTAACTTAGTATAATAGGCCGTATAGAAGGCCTTACTTAATAATTGGTACGGTTGCTTCGATAGAATAGTACGTATAGGTTCCGTTCTTCGGGCGCAATATAGTTAGATTAGTCTTGTTCGTAGCTATACCGCTAAAAGCTTAAAATAAGGACTATCTAGCTACTACCCTTAAAGGGTAGATCGAATACTATATAAGAAGGGTATATTAGCAGGTAGATAGGGTAGTAGTAGGTATAGGTAGTATTCGATAAGGAGCTAGGAGGAGAGGGAGGAAGGTAGGCAAGTTAGCCTATTACCAAGCGCCAAGCCCTGCCTAAGGCACTAAGACCCTAGCTTTACTTGGCCTAGTTACATGCCAATTACGTATAGCCTCTTTAGCCCTAACAACGCCTACTATACGTAACGATCTACTAGACTTCTTAACGATAAGAAGTATATACTAGCTCGAAGAACTATAGATAATACTACTAGAAAACTATTAGGAATAGGTCTCTTAGTTAACGATTAGTCGCTGTCTTAGTAGCAGCGACTTTACGTACAAACAACTGTCTCGTACGGCTTTATAAAGAGACCCTATAGCAAGGGCACTATTTAAAGCTAAATTATAGAGCTTTATAGCCTTCTAACTTGTATGCCTTAACGAGTCTTATACTAGCGATAAGATAGCACTTCGAAGAAGAGGTTAGGCTCCGAAGGGCATGCTAGCAAGAGATGTCTAGCATCTATATTATTCGCAACGATATACGATCCTTCCGGTATATACGATTAACGGTTATCTTCCGGAGCTATTAATACAATAAGGCAGTATAAATAGCGAGGATTTCATAGCATTCGTACGCTTTCGAGTGTTGCTACGGTATATACCTTATCTAGGTCTAAGATTAGTTATATTGCTAGACAACTGCAGTACTTATTTAAGAGCCCTTCTTAAGGATATATGCTTAGCTGTAGGCGTCTATCTACTGTTTCTTCTACTATATTTACCTAACTATAATACTATAGAATTGAGCTTTAAACACCTAAAGCATTGGATTAAGAAGCACTAGCAGACAATGCCTAAGTATAGATTACCTTACTAGTAGGCAGACTTCTAGGTATACCTAGAACTAGCATATAAGCGTTAGGGCGATAATATTAATTACTTAGCGTAGTTCAAACACTGCAAGGTGCTCGAGAAGCCGTATAAATATAGTCCAATTAGTCTAGTAATGTCGGTAGAGATATAGAATAATGCGTAGTAATAGCGGTATATATCGAATTTCGGATCTATTCTATACGAGAGCGCTAAGACCTTCTATACTATAGTAAATTAATGCAATATTGCTCTTCCGAAGAACTTCTAATAGTCGTTAGTTACGTCGTTGCTATAAGAAGTTATTAGATCGTCTCTTAGCATTACCTCCGGAAGGCCGCAATCTCTAAGCTTAGTATATCGGAGCAAGCTTTAGAATATCCGACGTTTAGCTAAATGCGACATACTACTATAACAATACTACAATATTAATATTCTAATTGCCGGAAGTTCGAGAATAGGCGCGGCGCCTACTAATAAAAAAACAACGACGTTAATCGGGTATATAGTTATAGTGCAATCTATAGTTAAAGAAAATTAGTATTATCGGCTAAGCTTAAAAGCTGCGGAGAAAGTAGAGGTACGACTTAGAGCGACAAATATAAAGTTAAGCATATAGTAAGCAAAGATTCAACACCTATCTAACGCTAGAACTTAACTATACTACGACTAAATTAATTCATTTAAAGCACGCGATCTATTAGCAGTATTACCCCTTGTACCTCTAAGTTATAGAACAAAAATTGGTTAGGTAGTTGTATTGTTCTATATAGCTAGGGTTAGCAAATCCACTAAGTTAGTATATCGGCTTTATATACCTTAATTCTGTCTACTTTAGCGTATTATAGCATAGTCTATAACTAACTCTCGAAGCGCCGTTCTTATGCTAAACGTAGGCACGTCTTTAACTAGCTTATTCTTATTCTCTTAGCGTCTTATCTGTCTTAGGTTCTAGGCATTATCTATAACAGCTTTAGTAATAGTGTCCTACTTATCTTTCTATATAGGATGCCGGTTGAAGAACTAGACTAAGAAGAGAGATATCTCTACGTAGTTACTTAATATCGTACTAATATCCGGTAGCACTAGCGAGCTGCGCTATTGCGGTATAGGTTGTTATTGTTGCTAAGGTTAAAGAGCGCTTAGTATAGCAGGGTTTGCTATTATTATCTGCATTATAAGAGGGTTAAACTACTGCTACTATTGTTACTGTTGCTATTAATGTAGCAGTGCTATAAGCAGTACAGAAGTGTCGCTATTACTGCTAGTTGCCGGTTGCTAGCGCTTAGCAGTAAGAGCGCTAATAAGACTATCGATAGTCGACTGTTGCTAAGCGCTCTTATTCTTAGCAGAAGCGGCTGCCTTTAACTAAATATACTTATCGTAAGAAGCTATTATCTTGTTAGCAATTTCTATAGGTATATAATATAGCAAGGCCTTATTAATCTGCGCTATATTAGAGTATTCTTTAGCCTATGTACCTATTACACTATAGTAGATGCCGCGTCGTACGTAGCAGCCAATTCTACGGCCTAACTTCTTGTTATTATACTATAGATCGTTACAGTTAAACTGCTTAAGAACAGTAGCGAATACCTCGTTATCGTCGCGGCTCTCTTCCTTCGTCTTATTATTAGTATTCTTCCGGCTATTCTTAACTTAAGAAGCAGGTATAGGTAGCTCTACTAGATTACTATCTATCTTAATAAACTGATTACTATCTAGTAGCGTTGTCGGCCTCTTCTTGTTACTAACGCGCTTGTAACTCTTAAGGACCTCAATTACGTAGTAAATACTAAAGTTATAGCAGTAGCGTAAGAACTTAGCTACGTCGCGATAATAGTCGTCTTCTTCGATAATTATACTAAGGACCTTCGAGCGCTTTAGTATAGAAGGCCGTAAGCAATAGATAGTAAACACACGGTCTAGCAGTTATTGTAAGCCTAGTTCTTTAATAAATACGTACGAAGCTACTCGCTCTTTAATCTTCCGTAATAACTATACAAACTTATTGTCCGCTAGTCTCGAAAATGCTAGATTAATATTATCTTCTTCTAGCACTTCGTTAATAGTTATAAGATTGTGCTGTTTGCTATCTATTCGATACTAAACAATCTAAGTTATATCTGCGCTAAAGGGCTTCTTATTACTTCGTAGCTTCGGCGTTAGTTATAGTATTAGTCGTTACGCGGGCGTACGCGAAGTTAGCCGGCGTTGCGAGCTAGCTTCTAACTGCGATTTCTTAATAACGCTATTAGATATCGATATAGTCTAAACGGGAGGTTTATCGGACAGGTCGGCGCGATTATTCTACCGTTTAGATAATGTTCTACGCGCCTTGTTTCGTAGTGTTATACCCTCCGTCGATTTACGCTTCTACGTAGAAGCTAGCTTCGCGCCTATAGCTAATACCTCCGAGATTTCCGGCTCTTACTTAATGCTCTATCGTATACTACTCTAGCTCTTCTTAGCGGGCATACGAGTTCCGCGAGGGCGTGCTTTTAGTAAGGGCTTTAGTATGTTTATTAGTTTCGGCGAACGTATCTTCCTACGGGCAGAGGCCTTAGTAGTAATAGGAGGAGGAGGTTCTTAGAAAGGCCTTTCTAGGTTAGGAGGCATAGTTTCCGCTATACCCTTCGATCTCGTACGTATTATAGGCTCTTCGTTACTTATCTCTTTGCCTAGCAATCTATTCTCTTTGTCTTCGTCGTCGTTATCGTAGTTATTATTATATAAAGAACGAAGGAATTAGCTAAATCGTACGCCGTCGTCTTATATAGATAGGTTATTAAAGACTTCTTAAGTATATAGACTAAAGACTTCTTAACAATAGACTTGTTTATTAAAAGGAATAGTATTAGGTAGATACTATGTATATTGCTATAGAGACTCGTACTAGAAATCGGGTGTTTGTATATACTAGGGCGGTTTAGGTAGCTACGAAGAACCTACGGGCGGGCTACTAGGTATACTATTAGATTCTATAGTAATACTGTCTCTACTATTAGACTAAGTCTTAGGGATAATATTATAATGCATTCTACGCGAAAATCGCGTGTCTAAACATATAATAATGATGTTGTTGTATAGAGTTCTATATGGGTACGTAGTCCCTAATCCTAGCGGAATTTCAGTCCGGACCCTTTTGCAAGCTAGAATAGAATAGTCATACCATCGTCTCCCCCACCGCTTTCCGCTCTGGAACCTCGTCGTCGCGACAACCAGGAACCAGATTCTGCATCTCGCATGTGAAGATCTGATCAGTGAATGTGCACAATGGATGGAACGCAAATCACGCTGCTCTCAATGGCGATAAGAACAACGAGACTGATGGCTGGGGGGACCACGTAACACCGTTTCACTCCCCTCAAGGCACGGCTGGTGAATGGGTACAAGATCCCTTCGGTTTTGCTGGCTACACGTATACTGGTCCTGGCTTCCGTCTGCCTTTCTACATAATATCTCCTTGGACACGTGGTGTGAATGTGTACACGGAGCACTGTGACCACAGTAGCCAAATTCTCTTCCTCGAGAAGAGGCTGGCAGCGAAGGGCAACCCTTTCACGCAGCACGAGATGAACACATGGAGAAGAGCAAACATGGGAGATCTTACCAGAGCTTTCGACTTCGAGCATCCCGACTATTCTGTTCCCAAGATGCCAAACGCCAGCTATCCATCTACTGATAAGAAAGGTAATTGGAATGGCTACTCAGTCTGCGAATCTCAACATAAGACCACAAGGCCTCCAGTCCCGTATGGCATTCAGAACGAGACAACTGCACTGAAGACCGAGCAAGGCTTCAAAGTCATGCGTGGCAACCCGACTGAAGGGCGTTATCTCGTATTCGAGGCGAATGGACAATCTCTCACAAATTCGAAAGGCTTCCTCGTTGGCTCCCAGTGTAAGCCCAAGCATGATGCCAAAGAGCAACGTTTTGTCTTGCACCAGCAAGGGCTGACGAAATTCACCATAACAAGCGCCGTTGATGGCAAAGCCGTCAAAGGTCTTGACGGCATCTACACCATCTGGGACCTTGGGAGAGGCGAGGGGTACACCATTCAGGACACCGCGTCGCAAAAGTATATTGCATTGGACTCGCAAGGCAAAGTCACGATGAGCAAGACGCCAACGGGATTTGCAGCTTTCAGCGTTAAGTTACATATGATCAGTAGACATCGGTGAGGCACCATCATTGATTGAAGGATCGTCATCTCGAATGGGGCTAGACCTGATGCCATCCTGATTACTAAGTTTGTTCCTGACTAGACTTCTTTGAGGTATCAGTATCGGATGACAGTGCATGAAATGTGGAGAACGCGAGAAGGCGAAGCCAAAGACGTAGCTCAGCCGTATGACATAGATTCATCCCAACTCAATATCACAATTTGGAAGCGTCAGGCGTCAGGCATCGCTCGATCACCATTCTTCTATGAGATCCGATTGGAAGCAAGTGATGATCATAGGCTTTCTTCTCTGCGCTTGACAACACAAACATCGCATGTGCGGCTGAGAACCACAGCGATCGCCAGTATGGCTGAGAGCCCTGGCAAACCTTCCCCTACAGGAGGGTCGGAAACTTCATCTGGCTTTCGATCGCTCTTCAAGAAATCGCCGAGTGAATCTACCGGCAGCCAAAGTGAGTTTGCCTGCAGGAACAAGCAGAGCCGTGACAGCTGACCAGACATTAGAAAGCAGCCGACTCAGTCGTATACTGAAGACTAAGAAAGACTCGCCAAGCGGCAATAGTGCTTCGCCAGAAGATGCAGCAGACGGCAAAGATACGAAAAGGAGAAAGCAAGTCTATCAGGCACAAAAGTAACCTCCCTCCTCTCCCAATCCGCTTCGATCAGCTCTGACGTGGCCTTGACTAGACGACATCGTAACCGGAGAGCGGAATATGTCAAACGCCTCGAGGAAGAAGTCGCCCGCTTACAACACATGGACTCACAGGTCAACAATGAAAAGAATGCTCTGGCTTATCAAAACCACATGATGCGAGAACTCTTGGCATCACATTCTCTGGACTTTCGATTAGGAGATTCGCTGAAAATCACGGAAACGCCCGCAGTTACGACCGCGCCAGCGACTGCATCAGTAGAAGTGAGATGGGATTCTGACATTGGGCATGAGCGAACGTTTATGGATCTCGATTGGTCTGCATTCGAAGATGCTGTGCAGGCAACGTCTGCCTCCACGAATACCGAACCGACAGCACAAAGTCCTCTCACCCAAAGAGAACCAGTGATAGGCGATAGCTGGGCAGCAGTAGACTTCATCCTTGCGCTTGAATGGTGCTGTCAGGGCCATATGGTCCACCCACACATCCATCCTGCTCCAACGCCACACAAAGCTTGCGAAGAACAGGACCTGCATGGCCATGCTTTGACTGGAACTGCAGCAGTGTATCAAGGTGCTCTGCCGTCGCACGAAGGAGAGAAGTGGCACTTGCCGCATTCGGAGATCGATAAGTGAGTCCCAGTGACACGTTTCCACACAAGCAGAGTGCATGGCTAACTCGTCTTAGACTTGTGAGATTGAGCGAGAATCTACCTTTGGATGACGAATGGATTACTCCAGCGCAAGCGTACTCCGCAATCAAAGAATCTGTGCCCGAAACAAAGTATCTTCGCCCTGCCCTGAATGCTTTGAAAGTCCCGCTTGCTGCACTCTGCCAGTGCCAGGGCTTTGGAGCTGTGATGAGTAGGAGCGCATTTGACGAGCAGCTGCAAATCGTGGCATCTGGGTTGGTCGATGGCGAGCCTTCTAAGCTAAATGGGAATTCCCAGGTCTAGCTTAATGAAGATGTGAACGCTGTGCTCCAGAGGGTGTTGCTTCGATGCAACAGCACGATCTTCAGCACCATGCTGGGGCTTCGAGCGTGTGCTGTGCGGAGGCTCGGCAAAGGCGGTTCTTACTGTGTAAGAGCCCTTCGTCCGAGGTGCTATTTACCATGAGAACTGCAATAGCTCTCCAAGCGCCAAGCTAAATCGAGGGTATTACGAGAGAAGGGATGGTTTCAGACTGAAATAGCCATTAGCACAAACAATCAGAAATCCGTGCGATCGCGTATATACCATTCAAATAGTCGGCAGCCATGAGCAGCTCCAAGCAAAGCTCCGGCGGAATATCCATATCAGGCACATCTCTCGCATCCTTGTGCTTCTCGTGATAGTAGAGATATTCGCAAACCTTTTCGAGGACAAGACCGCTGTAGCGAACAAATTAGCCATTTCACGGAGCTGATTCCGGATAAGACGTCGCACGGACTTGATCGTGTCGCAATGGTATGTATTTGCTCCGGCTTCTCTGAATCCCATGCCGTCTGTCGTACGTTAGTTAGCTACACGTGAGAAAGCATGTCTCGTCTCGTACTGGAAGAACTCAAAGCGCGTTTGAGGACGTCGGCGATGTAGGCGGCGGAGCGACGGACGATGAATGTGTAGCCATCATTCGAGACCAGAGTCACGTAGTCTGGTTCTTTCTCGGAGGTCATGATGGTGTGTGGTTCGGGACGTGATGTTCGATTGCCGTGGTGGAAGTCGAAGGTACGTGACTGAATAAAGTTGGGACTAGGCAGGGGGTTCGCGCGAGACTGGTCTGTGCTGAATGGCGAGTGCCGTCTGTCTTCAATGCTTCGTGAACTCGTTCTCATTCACTTCACTTCATCTTCCGACTTCATTACGCACATGCTGTGACACCCTAGTGACACAGATCGATCACAGGCTTCTCCGTCACCAAGGCACGTATACATTTGCGGCTCTGCTTTTCGCCAGGCGAGTCCCAGGCGAGCTCCGAATTTGCCCCATCCGCGGAACACCGCCTGCTGGGCAGCATCGTTATGAGGATCACAAACATCTCCTTGGAGTGACTGCCTTCAGCAGTTTCCGACCGCCCAGCATCTGGACTTCACAGCGAAGGTCTTCCATACCCTTCTGCAAGGATATCTTAGCTTTCCTGCACGGTATGTTTTAGCGTGGAAACCCCAGATCTCGAGCAGCGTCGCCCTACTCCCGATATCAGATGGCATGATGTGCACTGCCTATATCACAGTCTGCTGAACAGTGATGAAGCAGTTCGCAAATGCAGCAAGGATTGCTAGCTTTTGACGCTAGAACATTCCGTGACCCGCCATCTTGGATACCGTGTGGAGCTCTTAATGTACATACAATTCTCATCATGAGACGGAATCATACCATGCATATGTAGCTTTTCACAATGGACATCCAAGCAGCAGAAGCAAATGTATTGGAGCTGCAAGACTTGCCAATCCCAGGCCATCCGCCGACCCGGAAAGACTGGGAGGCTTACCGAGCCGTGATCACGAAATGGTACAAGGTCAACTCGTGCACAGGAAGGTGGATATGTAAGACATTGAGAGCAAAGCAATTCGTTGCCAGGTAAGCGGTCCACTTGCAGCATGTCCGTGTCTGTTGTCTGGCATATAGCTCTAGGAAAGATGCTGATGCAATTCATAGCGAGAAAATGCTTCGTGACCGCTTCCGTGAGTGGGGCCTAAATGACAAGAATGTCAGGAGAAAGCCAGCTACGCCGGACAACAACACGCTCGTTGTCAGACGAAGACGTCCATCTGTGGTGAAGCATACGAGATGCTCTGACAAGAACTCTGTGACTTTCGACTTGAAACATGTGGCAACGATTCACCACGGATGCTCGGCAAGACCTGCTGTAACTCCATCTGGCGAAGAGCAGACTCTTCGAGCATTGCGTGCAGTCGCATACTTTCTGGACAAATGTTGTGCAACATGCGATCCACAGATCACGGCCGCGGATCCAATGTGGGAGCTGATGCGAGACTACTGGCAGGGCTTCTATTTTATGGACATTGGCGACATCATTCAAGGTATGACTATTCTCCGAAATGCTGGGCCTAGGGTCAGGGATGCATTGCAATCCAGGCATCCCTCTGCATTATTGCATCCTCTGCAGACACTTTGTATCAGGAAATTTCCAAAGAAGAAACGTGGCCGACTTTCTGGAATGCCGCAACAGCTTCGAGAAGCAGTTATGGTCAACGGCCGACTCCAAGTGATCAAGTGTATGTGGTGTGATGACTCAATCACTGCTGCTCACTTCCATTGCTCTGAATGCCCTGTTGACGACAGCGATATCTGCTTTGACTGTGCTTTCGCGGGTAGGCATTGCTTGCACAAAGCACACGAGCTTCAAGAGCGTGAAATCCACGCAGATACAGTCGTTTCGAGCGGAAGTGCGTTGAGCAATGTGCCGCATCCAAGAAGTCCTGGCCCGGTTTGCAAGGAGAAGTTGTCAAAAGAGCAGAAGCTCGCATTTCAAACTGCTCGTCAAACAAGCTTCGAGGTCATGCCTGTGGTCACTTCATTCCTCATACAGGAATCGGTTAACATTCACGGGCCAGAACACCCTATGACGCTGCTTCTGCGAGCATTTCATGATTCGGAAGAAGTCGACGCTCTGTGCGACGGGATTGTCAGAATTCTGTGCCACAGGTTCTTGAACGCCTCATGTATCGACTCAGAGGCTACTGTCAGGCTTCTTCATTCATGCGCCTGGATACTCCTCGAGCAAGACCAGCACCATCAGCTCGAACAGCTTTACGAGCAGTGGAAGTCGCAATCTAAAACTGGACTTTCATGGGACATGATGCGCATTCTGGCTTTGTCGAAGATGGAGCAAGGTCTTTTCGAGGACGCGCAAATATACATGCTCAGTGCTTGGACCAGTCTTTGTGAGCGTGGACAACCAATGCCCGACAGGTGGCTCAAGCTTCTCGGAAACAGAGCTTATCTGAGCCTGCTCATGGGCAGACTATCCGAATGCCGAGCAGATCTGGACAGAGCTTCGGAATTTCTAGACTGCAACTCAGACACTCCATTGTGGCACCGAAGCAACATCAATCAGCTCTACGTCAAACTGAAAATGCGCGAAGAGATCACCTGAGGCTGAAGGGATTGCTGCCCAACCGGGTAACGAATCTTGCTCTACGCATTTTCTGGATACCAATCAGCTGGATATTGCTCTCGAAAACGGCATCTCGTACTAATGTCATCTGAAGACTTGCTACGCGAGAGAAGACGAGATCGACAACCGCTAGATCTTGAAACCCGTGGTCTTGATTTCCTTCTCAAGACTCTCGCCAAAGTCTGTGCTAAATCCGTGTTCAGCCAGATATGCACGGAATTTAGAATCCTCATCCTCAAGACCCCGGGATCGATCTGGAATTAAGAACCACGAGATCAGCCCGCCGACTGCCGCGAATGCAGCGCCGATCAAGAAGACCGCCTGCACGCCTCGAAAGTCATCCGAGAACGAGTCTTGAATCGGCGTAAAGACTTCAGTGCCGATGGCAGCGCCTGCCTTTCCGACCGCTGCGGCGAGCCCCAGGAAATGTCCTCGTACCGGTGTTGGAAATGACTCGGCGCCACAAAGAAATGTGGCAACACCGGGGCCCATCTCACCAAAGGAGTTAAACAGCCCGTACAGCACGATGAAAAGCGGGAATACTGATTGAATCGGACCCAGCGCGCCACCTAGGATGAAACCGAGAACTGCCCAGCAAGCGAAGCCAAGTGTCATAGTTTGCTTGCGTCCAATCCAGTCCATCAAGAAGCCTCCGACAATGCACCCGGGCAGGTAGAAGCAGTTCACTGCTGTTCCTAGACCGATGTTTTGGATTAAGCTATCATTCGGATTCAGCTGCCCGAGGATGGTGGATGAGAACAGTCCGAAAGGGTACGTGACAAAGTCATAGAAGAACCAAGCCAAACTGGTCCCAAGCATAGGCTTCCAGTAACGCTTAATGACCAGAAGATATGGGATCTTCTTCTTCATAGCATGTTTACGATACTGCGTCGATTCGATCTACGCGTAGTCAGCATGATGCTCGCATTAGGCTGGGACCCATACTGTCCTACCATTCGAATTCGAAAGAAGAATAAGACCACCGGCAGCACGAATCCCAGACCAAAGCATATCCTCCAAACGCCCTCAGAAGTGCGATAGTTGTACGCAGCAAGCACAATTAGCGCTACACAACCCGCAATCACAAAGCCAAGATCAATCGCAAAATCGGTCGAAATTGCGACGAGAATTCCTCTTCGCTTGCGGACGTAGTGAGTCTCATCGGAGGCTTCAGTCGAACCAGTCCCACAAACTGGATACTCTCCGCCCGCTCCAAACCCTGCAATGCCACGAGCTACGATCATCATCCAGAACATACCAAGCTGGGAGTATCCGTGAGCGGCAGTGGCCAGAATGATACCGAGCACTAGGAAGAACGTGGCGAAGACAATTCCGGTACGCCTCCCAATCTTGTCAATTACAAAGCCGAAGAAGAGCATGCCGAAACTTCTGGGACTTGATTTTAGCAGACTGCGCAGTAAAGACTTCGGCTTTTCTCGATAAGAGAACTCACTCGCCGATCAGATATGAGTTCGATAATGTAGTGCTGATTGTGCTCGACATTCCATCTTTATAAAGGTCTTTGAAAAGTGGCTTCATGTATCCGATGATCTGAGCATTGTACCCGTCACTGAAGAGAGCGAGACCTGCGACCAAAGATGTGAAGATTGTTGAGATCCTGGAAATCCTCTTGATCTGCGCATCCTGGGCGCTAGCATCCAGACCGTCTTCTGAGGAATTGCTATGCTTCGCCCGGACGGCCTGTTCGAAGTGGTTTTTGGAAGTCATTTTTCACAGCCCTCCGGCAACATCAAACAAAAGCTTAGCGACTTGAGCATCCCGACGAACGATACCTTGTCGGACTGATATACATTGTCACATCTTACAGCTCTTCAATAGGCAGGTATACTGCTCCTTGCTGCCTCACACGCTTCGATACCAATGCCGCAAGAACGTGGCCCTCCAAGGATCAACACGCTCGCATGTCAACCTCGTGCGGCCTGAGTACTACGTCGCATCAGATCCAGTCGGCGAGAACGGCGAGGTGAGTTCTAGCCAAGCGACGCATTTTGTCGAGCAGATTTAGGCTGTTGTGTGCGACGCCTCGTGCTCGCATATCAAGCCCCAATTCATCCGCTCCGAATTTGGATTTTTGCTGAGGACGGCAGGGGGGGTAAAGGATTCGCTTCACGTTTCTCAACCCAGGTACTATGTACTGCGTGGAGAAGTCTATAAGTTACAAGCTTTCGAGTTCCTGGAGCTTGTATAAGACGGCAGACCGGGGTTCGCGCCGTACGCCGATCATTTAAATGGCCGCGGCGAGGTCAGCCAGCCAGTATTCCACGAGTCTTGATCTATTGAACGTCAGGACTCAGGAATATGACTATAAGCAAGCCCGACGATACGATGATGTGGGAAGAGGCACCGTAGACGTTACAAGTCGCCAAACTCATCATGAACGAAGCATCTTCCCTCCTTCTCGAAAGCCACGCCCACCTGTCTTGGATCTTTTCGTAGGGCGGTCACTGACTGTCGGTGGCATACTCTCTCTCTCAAGCCAAGCCGACTAGACCATTCGCACCTCGCTGTATCATTACACGAAGACTTATTGCGCATCGATGTGCATTGCAGCGTTTTTTTTTTTGGATCCCACGAAACTTCGCTCAGGTTCTATGCTGCTTCATAGAGATTTGGCCTTAGCAACCCAACTTGAGCGAGTGAACATCATAGGCAGCGTGCTTAACGCAACTGTCTCCTTTTCTTTTTTCTTGGGAAAGAAGACCGTAAGCCGAATCTTTTAGTCGTGCCGAAAAATTTGCACCTCGTATACAACCTAGACAGTAAAAGTGAAATTATAGGCCGTAAAAAGAAACTTCTAAATAGCATTAATTAGACTTAGCTATACGATTAAGGAAACCAAATGTATATCTCTAGCAAGATAGGGTTCCTATCGCTAAGATATGCTTAAAGAATATCTAAAGAAGTAAGTACGTAAAATATACTAACTAATACGAAGTATAGACCGTTCTATATACCGCAGGGGTTAGGCGGATAGACATATATTTAAGCTGAAATAACGATAACTTATTGCGATAGAAATTTTCTTTAAGTAGTAGTAATTCTAAAGAGGCTAAACTCGTAGTCCGCTTTAATTTGTTAGTAGTAGCTTGTTTAATCTAATAGGCTTCCTTAAGAGCACTTACTATACCATACTACTATATCACTAAACGGATAAAAGCAAGCGTTTTACCGATAACAATCCTTAAAGAAGAGATCCGGAGATTATTAAAGACTAGAATCGAAGCTTTATACATGTCTAGCGCTAAAACTTTTGTTGTAACGACTTCGTGTCTCATGACACTCGTAGTCACCCTCGAAATATATTTTTGGAGACGCGCGTCTAGAAATCAGTCTGGGGGGGGGGGGGG